>NC_064894.1:1214621-1517651 GCF_929443795.1 Astur gentilis | reverse complement strand
GGAGAGAATCAGGAAAAAAAGTAAAACTTGTGGGTTGAGATAAGAATGGTTTAACAGAGCAGAAAGGAAGAAAATAATAATGATAACAATAACAATAATAAAATGACAATAGTAATAATAAAAGAATTAGAATATACAGAAGTAGTGATGCGCAGTGCAATTGCTCACCACCCACTGATCGACACCCAGCCAGTCCCTGAGCGGTGATCCCCCCACCCCCACTCCCCCCAGTTTCTATACTGGACATGACATCACATGGTATGCAATACCCCTTTGGCCAGTTTGGGTCAGCTGCCCTGGCTGTGTGTCCCCCCCCCAACTTCTTGTGCCCCTCCAGCCTTCTCTCTGGCTGGGCGTGAGAAGCTGGAAAATCCTCGACTTTAGACTAAACACCGCTTAGCAACAACTGAAAACATCAGTGTGTTATCAACAGTCTTATCCTGAACTCAAAACACAGCACTGTACCAGCTGCTAGGAAGACAACTAACTCTATCCTAGCCGCTACCAGGACAGGCTGTTCTGTTGAATATCAGAGCACAGAACCAAGAGACCTTAAGGCGACCACTGCACAGAAATAAGCAAATTGTTTCTTAATCACATGATTCTAAATAAAGAAAAATGTAAATAAAGACTAAGGAAAAACACAATAAAATAAATCAGTTTATGAATCAAGTATACATGATATGTCACTCTGGAAAGCAAAAATCAAATGAAAGACCTTAAAAGATTTAAAGTTTGAATTTGATGCTGCTAGAAGTCCTCCAGGCTGTTGGAGAAGAAATCTTATTAAGCACACATGCTTTAGTTTGAATTTGTCTGTCTTGGACAAACGTAACAAGGACTGTGCATGCCATTGCGCTCTTCCTCAGTCGGCACAATTCTTGATCATATTCTGGGTTTTATGAAAATGCAATTAAATAATTATATCTATATAGTCATATTATTATATATTATGTGGTTTTACATATGATAATATATAATTTATTATATATTTACTATAATCATATATACACATACACAAAAGTGCAGTTCCCAGATGAATTGTTGAGAAATTCCACTCACCCTCTCTCCAGACTTCTGTTGTTACATGTTACCGGCTCCCACGTTTTCTACCTTAAAACTGTTCTACTAAGTCTCCTTCTCCAGTTTAACTGATAATTTCTAGCGTGACATAATAACCTCTGGAAAACCCATTCTGCATTTTATTCCACCTATTTTCTTCCCCTCGGAATTTGTTATTGTCGCAGGCCCAAAGCTGCCCTACTCATTTTTTCCCCATTCTTACGTACAGACGCTGCACTCGCTAGCCGCCAGCCATACAGGACCGTGTCTGCAGCCCGAACGAGTGGGACCCTCCTCCCTAGCTGTGCATCACAAACGAGATGTGATGGGGAGAGCTGCCACGGACGCTGGCCGTGCACCACTCAGCCCTCCCGTAGATCCGTTCCTAGCCTCGGCGTCCCGCCGGCGCAGACGGACCTCTGCTCCCGGCGCTCCTCGGGGTGGGGGGTGGCTGTGGAGGGAGGCAGCTGCCGTTGCCTGGTTTGGTCCCAGCCTCAGCTACAACTGATGCAAAAAACACTGCCCCTGGGTGCCTGCCTCTGACCTTGGCATGGTACACGAACAGAACTGAACCGTTCTGGAAGGGACCTAGAGTGATCATCTAGTGCAACTGCCTGACCACTTCAGGGCTGACCAAAAGCTAAAGCACGTCATTAAGGGCATTGTCCAAATGCCTCTTGAACACTGACAGGCTTGGGGCATCGACCATCTCTCTAGGAAGCCTGTTCCAGCATCTGACCGCCCTCTCGGTAAAGAAACGCTTCCTCACGTCCAGTCTGAGCCTCCCCTGACGCAGCTTTGAACCATCCCCACATGTCCCGTCCCTGGATCCCAGGGAGAAGAGATCAGCACCTCTTGCCTCCGAACTTGAAATGTGAAGAGTCAGTTCTTTCCCAGTTTGGATGCTGACATTTTCCAGTCTCTCCAGCTAGAGAATATGAAGCTCTTTGAAATTGCTTCCATGTGAAGTATTCTCATTCTGCATCCTTGTTTCCGTAAACTTTGTAGCCTTTGCCTTCTTATTCAACACTGAGGCACAGCAGAGAAAGATGGAGTTTAGGAGCAATTAAGCCAACCGGACCAGATGGGATGCATGCGAGGGCACTGTTGGAGATGCCTGAAGCTGTCATGAGACTGCTCTTGTCTTTGAAAGGTCATGGTGATTGGGCAGGTTTCTGATGACTGGAGGAAGGAAAACTTCACGCACACCCTCAAGAAAGGCAAGAACGAGGATCCAGGGAAATACAGACCCATCGGCCTCACTTCCTCTCCCAGGAAGGTTATGGAGCAAATTTTCCTGTAAGCCATTTCTCAGCACATGAAAAAGAAGAGATTGTGTACCAGGCAACTGGGATTGACCAAGGTCAAGCTATGTCTGACCAATCTGATAGCATACAATGAGATCATTGCTTCAGTGGATGAAGGGAGAGCAGCAGATGTCATTTACGTTGTTAAGTCCTGCATCTGGGACGTAATAGCCCATGCACCTGTACAGGCTGGGCGTCAATTGGCAAGAAAGCAGCTTTGCAGAAAGGACCTGGTGGACAAATTGAATAGAAAGATTGCATCAGAAAGAGAGCAGGCAGCAGGTCAAGGGAAGTAATTCTAGACCACATCTGGAGTCCTGAGTCCAGTTTTAAGCTCCCCAGTACAAGAAAAATATTGACAGACTGGAGTGAACCCTGGTGGAGGGTCACCGAGATGATTAGAGAATTGGAGCATGTGGCATACAGAGATCTGTGTTTATTCACCCTTAAGGTGGGGCTGAGGACGGAATTTTACTGCTGTGTCAGCTACCTAGCAGGAGGATGTAGAGGAGAAGAGACAGAGTCTCTTGGAGGTCACAGTGAAAAAATGGGAGAAACAGGCAAATTGCATCCAGGAAGATTCTGACTAGCTACCAAGGGAAGAGTATAACCTGGGTGGGCAGTCAAACCCTAGAGCAGAGGTCTGGAAGGGGCTGAGTTATCTCCATCCTTGGAGATATTAAAGATTTTGACTAGATGGTCCCCTGAATAACCTGATCAAATTGTGAAGTTAGCCCTGCTTCGAGCATGGGGTTGGACTAGATCACCTCCCAACCTAAATTACTCCATGTCTCTAAATGGGGCAATTAGGGGATTTCCTTAATAATCATCCTACTGCTTCACCCCAAGAATATATGATAATTCTCTCTAATTCCCTCCCTGGACTTGGCTCAGAACCTCCCAGTTTTGTCCTTTTACACTTCCTGGGGGAAGGGCTTGCTAGTTAATAGAACTTACTGAGACCCAAGTTTAAAGTAGCGTAAACACTTGGTGGTGCTGGAAGACAATTGAGACAGGAATGTAAACATCAAGTGCCTTTGAATAGTACTTCTTCATTTTTTCCAGCGAAGAAAACTAGGTATCAATGAAGCAAGTCCAGAAGGGAGTTTTGAGGACAAGTAGACAAGTGAAACAGAAATGGCCAAGAATTTCTGGACAGGGGAAATAGGAACAAAATAAGGAAATCAAGAACTTGGGAGGTCAAGGCTCTCAAGGTGTGAAACAAACCCTATGCAGCAGAGCTAACTGAGATGAGACATCCAAATTGAAGCCTGAGAATGGGAGAAGTAAAAAAAAGGTCAAGTCAGGTTTGTGCTTAAACACAAATGTGGGGAAGTTTGCATGCTCTCCATCAGGAGGACAGCCTCCTTAACACCAAGTGATTGGGTAGTATAAATTTGTCTGTCTGGTTAGATTAAAAGGGGAAGTGGCCACCAAGTGTCTGCCTAGAAGAAAAAAAAGCCTGCCCATTAGCCAAATTAATCCCAACTGGATAAAGACACAGTGCAGAGACACTCCACATAGGGAGAGCTGAGGCAGCACCCGAGAGCATCAAGACTACATAGCTCCTGCCAGGTACCCATCCTCCATAGCATCCTACACGGAACTCTGTTAGGAAGGAGGGAGAAGTGAGAATCCTGCCATACCAAGGGGAGGAGGGTAGGGGTAGCCCATCCCTGGGACGGGAGGCGGCAGGGGGTGTTACTGGAGAAAACCTGGTGTATCAAGCTTGAAGGGATGACTGTACCTGCGATATAAGGGAAGCCCTTCAGGGTTTCGCAGATCTGCTATGCCCCCGCTGTCTTTATGTGCTTTTATGAGGATGAATTGAGAGTTGATGCAGAGTTGAATCAAAATGTTAAAGGTAAGTTCAGGGTTTGCACACCCTACCTCGCGACGCACAGCTTTACCAGGAATTGAAGGAGGCAAACCAAGGGGTTGGGGGGGGCCTCCTATTAGTACCAGCCAACAAAGTGTGTGACAACGCTGGCGCGGCACTCTCCTGTTCAGGTCAGTATCGTAACTACGGGCCCATGGATCAGGAAGAAGACTTTATTGTCTTCGATTATTTCTCCTCCAAAGCCCAAATGTAATTCAAGTTCTGTCTTCTTCAGAAGAAGCATCTGTGAAACCCGCTGACAAAGTATTGTCACGTGCAAATTTATATGGACAAGGATCTGCTACTGCTGTTACTCCACCAATAAATTGGAATTAAGACTCCAGCCCACTACAAAGTACTCTTTCCATATACTTACTTAGGTTTGTTAAACTGACACAGGTTACATGTAGCGCTGAGAGTGGACGTCGTCTGTTATTTGAGTATTTCTATGCTGATCATTCCCATGTATCTAAAGACCACGGTATCTTGTTTTCTTCAGCTATGCTTTGAAAGAGTTCTCATTTGAATCAGAAATTGAAGCAGGCAACTTGATCTCCTGGCACTGTCCTTATCGTTTCTTGTCAGACCACTGTTTAACCACTATTACCTCACAAAGATGTTTTCCACTGATAAGTAACTTGTGTTGTTATTGAGATAATTAATTATCAATGCATTGAGGACAGAACACTTAGAACAATATCTATCAAAATTAACAGCATTCGTGCCGGCAATCAAGAGGAAAATAATGCCTAATAGGGCTTGCTGTGGTTACCTGTAGCATAAATCCGTATCAATAAAAGTCCAGTCAGGTTGTAATTGTCAATGTTTATTACACAGTAAGAGCAGTGTATGTTGAGGGAAATACCCAATTCTTTACCTGGTACTTTGAACTACTGCACTTAGACAAGTTAGGTGAGCTTTACTTAATCTACCTGTAGACACCAACACTGCAAACTGACTTTGCTGTCCCACACTCCCTTTATAGACTGTGCTCTCACCTTTAGAGAGCTCTTCATCTAACCCGTTTTAGGTATCTCTTGGCATACAATTAGCTGCGCATTAAGTGCAAAATTCCTTTCGCCAAGTGGAAGGGAAGCATCTACTCGCATGTAGACATCAGTATTTGTTTAGATAAGTCCCTCCCAGCTACTAAAAACCCCTACTAAATTTCAGCCTGATTTTAAGATTTGAATTCAACTTGCAAACTATTCTTCTTAGCACAGTGGGATTACACAAATAGGTACAGAAGAGAAGATTGTTCCACATAGATTACTGTGATCTCCAGTTTGACAACCTCCCCCCTACTTACAGAAAATAGTTGCTTAATGATACAGCAAAATCCCAACAGATCTAAAATATAGTTTTGAATACTACCTCCCAGTAACTACTTGAATTATGTTGCACATATTTAAAAAAACCCAAACAATATTGAAAACCCAGTGTTGTTAATGCTGCAGTCAAGCACTCAAAAGCTTAAAAATGATACAGGCAAGGTCATCTATGAAACCTTAGTCTGGGCCTCTCCAATACTTACAGCAAATTACACCACATTTTTTCCCCCCATCTCACTTGTAAGGATGAGCAATGCTGACATGAATGAGCAGTGCTTTACTACTTTTCTTATGGCCAAAGAAGATCTTAAGTCTAACCTAGAATTTGTGCTCAATACAGAATTGCACATTTTCCTACTGCCTCTTCTGCAATAATACAGATGGGTCTGACTACTTCAGAAATCACTGCTTATCTCCACAACTGCCCTCCTTACGCGAGGACTGAAATAAATTGGGTTTTTAGGCACAAAGAACTGAAGACCAGGTAGAACAACAACCAGAAGCATTTCCTAGTTGCAAGTACTCTATCTGAAATGCTTCAGGACTATTCAGAAATACGTAGTACTACATAGTTTCATGTATTTTAAGTACAGTATTTACAGAGTTCAGTTGAAACTGACTGCTCAGCACTTCTGAGAATCAGATTCAAGAAAATCACATTTAACTTCATACCTGATTTTGCATGTCCAGTAACAGAGTATGTTGTTTGACTGTCTTTCCTCAGCATTATTTAGGGACTACATGACAGAACAATATAGAGAGCCCATCAGTGTTCTGCTGCAATAATTTCAAGATCATGCTCTCCTCTTATTCCCTGTAAATATTTAACTTCTGCTACATGCTAAGGAACCCTATAAACACCACCACCATTCACAAACCACACTTTAGCCAAGCTATCAGGTCTACAGCCCAAAACAGCCTGGCAGATGACAAAAATGTGCTACCATATAATTAAGTACTGCCACAACATAACCCTTGAAGACCCTTGAAGAAAGGGCAAAACAGTTACATAGTCATTTTAAGCATTTAAATTAGATGTAACATTAGAGCCTGGCTTTAGCCTTAAGGGAAGATACAGTAATTTCATTTAATCTTTTTTTCCCTTTTATTTGTAAATTCATATAAATTACATAGAACTTTATTTAGCCTGCTTTATGCACTTCCATCTGCTATCGTATCTTCATGTTTTGAGTCTGGTCAACGTTTTAGTCCCTCAAACCTACCAGAGTTTTTAGACAAAAGAGGAAAAAGACATTTTCTGTTCCTTAGGGATTCATGTCTAAATGTGGAAACAGTTCAGAACTTGACTTGTTCTTTGCTTTAAACAGACACACACTCATTAGACAAAAGTTTCTCCTCTTCAGAAATCTGTTTGCTGAAACCAACTACAGTCAAGCCCAGTCTCAAGTTTAAAGAGTTCAAGGGAACAAGCTCCCATCACCAACACGTTAGAGCTCTTGAATCTAAACGCAGCCCTCCTTACACATGTAAATCCTGCAGAGACACAGCAAAATGCGATGTATAGTAAGTAAAAAATTTCACAGGCATTTTACTGGTAGTTGTTTTACTAATTCCTCCCAGTTCCATGAGTGACCAAATTAATATTTTTAACTCAATTTGGATACTAATTTGTGTTAAACCAGTATTTACATCAGCCTGCTGTACTGCCGAGTTACAGAATTTTAAGGTTTTGTCTTTGCAATTGCTCCTAAACTCCATTTTGACAACAGAAACGTCAATGACTTTGGACGGTACTCCAAAAGAAAAGGCCTTATTTCCTCAGCCAACTGAAGCTGTATTCCTTTAATCAAAATACCCTTTAAACTAAGTTTAATTTCCAAAGGAATGCTGAACTAGTTAAGAGTTTATTTTACTACTTTACAGGCTAAGTTATATTCAGTTTCAGGCATTTTTAAATCATACAGAATTTTAAAGTGCTCTTTATAAATGAGACTATACCTTTCCAAAAGCAATCCTTCAAAAGTCTCACTGAAGCTTATGTTGTACATAGCATCCCACCTCACCATTTAGAAAGGCAGGACACGTTTAACCAACCACAGGTTAATTTCAAGCAGACATGGGCCTGACCTTACGATCACTAGAAAGAACAGTATCTCACCTGGCTCCTCAGAGCATCTTCCAGTTCTCATCAGGAAGTTTGGTCACCATGCTGGAAACTCAAACACAGGCCTTAGCTCACATAATTTTGGGGATATCTTCTGTTCGGACATAGCTTCAGTCTTGACGAAGCATTGCATGACACTATTTTGTAATTAAATTTAATGCTACTGATTCAAGGGTTCTCCAAGCTTTACAGATGCACATACTCTTCTACATTTACTGCAAAGACAGTTTCAAGAAGACTAAGCAAGTAACCTATTCTAGTACTGGGGAAGGGAAGTCACAAGTAAGCTACAGAAAGAAATACCGTACTTTCTGCTATTAATTTTTGTCCACATTTATTTATGAGTAAAACAAACAGCAAACATTACAGCAAAGGGGACGTTCAGGCCCAGATTTAAAAAAAGAAAATGGATGCCTGGAGAGATTCTGAATGTAGGCACCTCAAGATGGCTGACAAAGTACACAAAAATAAGTGAAAGTCATGAGCGTTTCAGCAAACTTCGTAAGTGCATTTCAGTATTTATTTAGATGTTTAAGCTCTCGCACTAGATTTTACAAGCTGGTGAACACTGGCAAAATTATTTCTCCCACAGAACTATAACCACACATTCCCAAGACAGTATAAATATATGGTTGAACTAACATTAATACACATCACCATTTTATCAATTACATAATAAAACAAATTATCAAGTATCCAAATATTAAGTTACGCAGCTTGAAAGGCATACAAAATATTACAGAGGTCTGCCCAAGTCATAGCAGAAACTCAAGGAGGAAAAACAAAAGAAAAAAAATAAAATCACACTTTCAACAAAGCAATAGTTGGTAAACAACTTTCAATAGGTACAGTAAAAGAAACTACAAGATTTTTCAGAAATTTTCTGATTAAGAATTTTTAGCTACGATAACAAAGCATTTCTACGTTTTAAAAAAATATTTACTAAAGTAAAGGGCATATTCTATACTTCCTGCACAAGACAAAGGCAACATTTTACTAGAAATATTAAATAGCCCCTCCCAACCTTTTCAGGCCCTCTTTTAAGTTGCACGTGAAGTGCCAACGTTAATTTTACTGTAAGGCTTTTTGTCTGGAGACATTAAAGACTTGTGTGCTTCTGTACAATTTAAAAGATTTTCTACATGAGTAACCAGAGAGTAATGATATGTAAAATGGAGAAATTCAGGTAACAGAAAAATACAGACGCTGGGGTAAAAAGTTGCTGTAATTCATAGTATTAAAAAGACAGACTGTGCAAATCCTGATAATTCTAGTGCGATCGTGGGAGACAAAACATACAGTGAGCAGGCAAGACTACCTTAGAGGCCATATTCTTCAATATTGAAATGAGTGTAGAAAAAAAGATAGTAAGGTCCAGATAAGCTGGTAGTTCTCACATCATCAGAGCTATGCTCATTTATAAGGAAAAAACATATAGCTGATATGCTGGGTATTTTGGCACCTAATCTCTCTACAGATTGATTTATTTTAGTACCCCAATTTTTAGTAGTTGAAACTAGGTGGGAAAGACTCAATGGCATGATTAAAGGATATTTGAACTGGTAATTAATGAACAAGGAGACAGCTCAGAAACAGGGTACAGCAAAAACATTGACTGGTCTCCAAACAGATGGATATTTAGCTAAAGATAGAAGTTGCATTTCTACTAAGCCTTTAGCCTATTAAATACTCCTAAGGAAGCTTCCTTTACTACTAAAAAAATATCAGACTGATGTCTTTGGCATGCAGTCTGCTTAATTGTAGTTTCCATCCTTTATTCCCAAAGGAGTACTAAAGGCTGTTGAGCTTTACTGAATACAACAGTTATTTCGGTGACCATTGGAGTCTTTAAAGCGCAAACGCATCTTGGGGCGGTATTTCTCCAAGTACAGAAGTTGCTTGCTGTTAAAAGCTCCACGCCGCTTCCTAGATGGAGGAAAAAAAAATATTTTGAACAGAACATTAATCTACTGCCCAGTGAAATAATATCACCAACCAGAGAAAAATATTTTTAGGTCACTGAAAAAAAACCCACCATTAAGTCAAGACTGTAACCAAAATAAGGATAATTAAAAGTTAAGTGCCAGGAAAGAGGGTGGCAGCTTCCTTTCACAAATACCTCTAATGACCACATGCTCAAAGGAGTACACAGCATTTTCTACAGTGTTTTAGCCTCTGATATACACAAGCCAAAGATCTTACATTAAGATCTTAAAAGGAAGCTATAGTGCAGATGTGAGATGGTCGTCTTAAGAAAGCTGAAGTTATTCAGTCTCTGAAAATAATTATGAAGAATACTGCAATATTAAAAAAGTACATAAACATTGTAACACTCCATAATAAGAAGTTGAACAGAAATTGGGCTTTCTTGGTTTTCTCAAACTAGAAATGTGTGAAAGAAGGGTACATTTTTGTTGAGTGTTTGGAATATGTACCAGGCTTCCTGTTCCTCGCTTTGTGTACACAAGACTGCCAAAATGTCAAGCTATTAAAGAATTAAATTCAGCTTGTACAATTATGCAGGAAGTATTTTGGTATTGTTTATACAAGCTGCTGCTTTTTTAAAATATAGTTGAAACCTGCAAAATTAAGGCATTGAGATTAAAATTGTTCTCATCCAACTCACATATATTTATAAAAAAATCCAAGGAAGTAGTTTTCTTCAGTAGACTAACTACCAGAAATGACTAGGAGGAATTGTTTGGGTCTTGTTTGTTTGTTTTGGTTTTGTTGGTGTTTTATTTTTTCCAACTTGGTCAAATAATTACCTGCCGATTCTGGTTGCCACGTGAACAGAAAACACCCATCCCACAAGCCAAGTCCTACAACACTGACTGTATGCAGTATGTGTGTTAAAAAGTTCACAGGTACCAAGTATTTTACAAAAAAAAAAAACCCAAACCCAAACCCCAAAAACCAAGACAAGAACAGCGTACAGAATTTCCTTTAGCGTCCACGGACATATCAACGCGATAAATCTTGGAAACTGCTAAATGTTAGCTTCACACTTACTGTCTTATGAACTGCACTGCATCTTCATACTTCATTCCACATTCTATCAGTGCAAGAGCAACTAAGACTGGAGCTCTGGTCAAAATAAATAAATAAATAATTATTATTTTTTTTTTTTTTTTCAGTTTAGCATTTGCCAACGCATACTTAGAAAAAAGTATGAAAACTTTCCCCAGTTTTCTTTTCCATCCTTCTGTGTATCTGATGTTTCTTCTCTGGGGAAGTAAAAAAGACAGGCAGAAGGCATTTCTACATTAACTGAGCCATTATACCATCTGTTTGAGCTACCTGTCCTCATTAAGAAAGGGGTTTACATTAATTCTGGTCAACCTTAGCTTTGTTCATCTGACTTTAGGTATGGGAGAGGACAGCAGGAATAAAACGCAAGTAATCTTTACCCATTTGTTTCAAAACCAATTGATTCCGGGGAAGAGTTGCATGTGTTTCTATTCCCACAAACAAGCATGTTTAGAAGCAGTCAGGACCCCAAAGCAGAAATCAGAAGAGGGTTCAGATTCAATAAGAACTGACAAGTCTTAGAACTAGCGTCACAAGTTTTAGGAACAGATGCAATCCACAGGCTGCTGCACACCCCTGAGGATTTCCTTGCTTGCCACAGTATTCTTCATTGGACAGAATACAGTTTTCCATTAGGAAAGCTTGACACTAATCAAACTCAAATACATCAGCAATTTATGGCTCAAGAAAAAAATTCAAGACAAACCCTCATGCTACACACTAGCAAGAGACTTGTGCATCTAGTAGCAAGCTTAAGTGGTTTTTCTATGTTCAGGGATTTTAAAAAAACTTACATGATAAAGAGCTAGGATCTTCTTTCAACCTGTTAATTGCTCAGTTTTGAGGAAAAACCAACAGATATCATTGTAAGCAGCTGAATAGGACTTCTTTTGGTAGCATTCACCACTACAGTCAACTTTTGTTACGTGTGAAGCCATAATGCAAACAGTGGATAAGCCAGGCTTATGGACAGCAAGACCAGAAACCTCTGTTTTATATTGGACATGCTGAAACCCATGGCTAGAATATGGCAACTGCTTTTTGAACAGATCTAGTTCCCAGGTAGTCTAGAACAATAGCAGCAAAACCATTACCTTCTTACAACTGTTGGAATTGTATTTAAGATAGTGGCAGCAGACAGAGGGAACAGGGCTAAGAGGAGAATATTTAGCATTATCTGTAAAAATTTTGAGGCTCAGTGTTAGAAATGTGACAGAAACAGAGCTTTGGGACTTTGGAGAACACTTTTCATCCCCCAAATAGGTGGTGGATGAAAGTTGGTCTTTATGTGCCAGAACACCCCACTTGTTTGTGACTAATGGTTACCAATGGTTACTGGCAGTACTGCTGAAATGGGGATGAAGACACTTACAGATGACTCACTAAAAACCAAATCCATTAGAAAAAAAGAAGACATAGCAAGACAAAAAAATATCAATGGGACACTCATCAACATGCTTGGTACAAGGATATATTTGTTTACTTCATTCAGTAGTTTTTGTATGAGAGCTGTGGTAATAGCATCACCTGTTGACTAAAGGCCTTTAAATCTAATATATACATACAACAGCTTCCTGCCACCTGAACTACTTTTAAGTGTGAGGTCATTCCAGTACTGGATACGTCACTATTTTCCATTTGCCTCAAACTTTTGTACTAGATCTTAACAAGTCTCACCAGGGATGGCAATTCAACAGATGTTTGAAACTTTACCCACCTTCCAAGGCCAGCAACACAGTGTACAGCAATACAACAACCAGGTTCTTCACGAAATTTAACTTTAAGGAGATTTAGCCAATCATCAACAATCTGGTTAGATGGTGGAGCACCGTCGTCAAAGGGCCAATCCTAGAATATAGCACAACATACATAAAGATAGAACTCTCTATGCTTGCATGCTGTGTGCATACATAAAAAAGGAGAGGACACAACAGACAAAGGAGCTGACCGCTAAGGGAACCACTCAAACTCATGGTTTTCTAATAGTGCAACTATAGCAATATTAGGAAAACATTCCTTTCAATCTGTTTTCATTGAGCAAATGATTTTGCTCAAAAGCAGATTTTTTTCCTGAGAAGAGAGGATGTCTCTACAGTTTTGGCCTCCATCGGTTGCTGGAATACACTTGTAGAGTTAAGAAGATGGTGTGAAAGCAATTTTTTTGGGGGGTGGGGGCATGGGTTGGTTTTCAACTCTGCTTCTACACTACTTACCAAAACCTGAATGCCTTCTTTTTCCACCGGAGCAGTGTCGTAAGTAGCTTCGCACACTCTTACCACTGTGGTAACGCCATATTTCTTAAGTTCCTAGGGAATGAAAAAAAACCCGCTTTAAGAGTAAGCTGACTTCACTTACCATTTAATTTTCTCAATAGGTTAGCTTATTAACTCATTCCAAAATTTTCAGTAAACTCACGCAAATGCTTGCCACCCTGTGAAGAACACAGAAAGCTGAAATAACTGAAAACCTCTGTGCTAATGCCAGATACCTTTAGCTCTTCTGTAAACATAAATGAAGACTAAGTTTTGTTGTGTTGGATCAGGCTTTTGTTTTAAAATCAGATCCAGATAAATACTGATGAAGTAAGTAGCCTACCTCCAAAAGATCATTCCTTTTAAAGGAACAGGAAGTTTCCTGGTTTGCAAAGCTACATACTTCACTAAAAGCATTCTGAGTGAGGTTTAGATCTTCCCCTTCCCTCCCCCTGCTTAAAACAACAGGTTTGTAAGACTTCTTACTGTTAAGAATTATGAGCACAGGACAATAAATTATTCTAGTTCCTCAGTTGTAACTAGAAAATGACAAAATTTAACTTTCCATTTTGCTATTACCCTCCATTAAAAAAAAAAAAAAAGGCAATCACTCTTCATTCTCCCTGCAACAACCCATCATTCACACTGTAACTGTCACAGTAACAACTGAAGCATAGCCTAAGCATACTTTATGTAGTTGTGAGAGTATAAAGGCAAGCAAATGTTATCTCACTATGTTTTTTGTAAATTATCCCACACTGAATGCAAAACAAATATAATACACCTAAAATCTTGCTAATGAGGGACTGCATTACAAACTCAGACCTTGCCAGGAGGTAACTTTGGAGGAACCTATTGTTAACATACATGCATACATACACTTTTAACTGTGCACTTTATAGCTCCAACATGCTAGATGCAAGGTTTAGATGATAAATTCAGACACTAGCAACATATGCCAAGCCACCTGGCTTTAGTCAGTAAACAATTTCAGCATGTACCAAACCGCTTTAAGTAGCTTCAGCAGCTCTGGATGCAGAGCAAGCCTACTGCCACAAATTTCACTCAAGTAGACACTATGACACCCAGAGGATTCTCTTAAGCTACACTAGAACCACAATCTGCTAATACAGAAGGCAGGCAGTGAAAGCATATTGCAATCTTGTTATGTTGTTGCAATGTGAGTTCCACTAGCAGACCTTTGTATTGTTTTACACATAACTCTGCCAGATAACGCCTGTTTTCAGACCTAAACAATGTACTTAATGTACAATGTACTAGGCAGTATAATTATTTCTTTGCTTCACTTTCAGAAGTATGTTTTTGTGAAGGGTGAAGTAGATCTGAATAGACTTGTCTGTACATCTTTGAAGCACGGCATCAGTATTTGAAAAAAGTCAATATACGAACAGTCTCAGTACCACTTCATATGGCTTCCACAGCTGTTATCAACTGGTAAAGAAGGAAATTATTAATACAGTATGCTGTTCAGGCATTAAAAAAAATACATCAGTAAGAATTCTGTCCTGGCCTTACCTCTATAAATTTGTTTAAGGTTGCATTGGTTGGATTGTGTGTGATTAGGAATCTCATGTTCTTGTAGGTGATTTCCACAGGAGCTGGGCGGTTCATTCGGGCCATATTGATTTAGTTAAACATGCAACAAGATTATGAAAGGATTCAAAAAAAATTCTAATACAGAAGTGATGTAGAGAAACGGAAGTCTACTTCACTATACTCCACGTGAAATTCTCAGTGCTTGGAAGTATGAAGTTGGGAGCAATGGGAAATGAAATGAACCTCCTAACAAGAAGCAGCAATTCTTCAATCCAGTAATACTGAGGCAAAAGAAAGGCAGTGCACTGAGGTTTACCCCATCCAGGTCTGAATTCTGTTGTTAAATGCTCTGCCAATTTCAATTCAATACTTCTTATCCTGGTCAACCACTCTTAGGGGGGCTTCTTGGTGGAGTAGTAATGAATTTCTACAGTTCACTTGTCTGCATAGAGATCGTGCTGTGCCTGGCAGTAGTCTCCACTGCCCTTCAGAAACTCCATAAATGTGTGACCAAGAACACCACAGAACTGCTGTAAAGAGAAAGGGGCGGGGGGGAGAAAGAGAAAGAAAAGCGTCATGAGCACAGGTGAAACAAGGTTATTTTGAAGACACCAAACATTATAAAACTGAAAAAATAAAACCAGAGCAACTAAGCAGTTTCACAAAGTTTATTTTTTAATCCAGGAGTTAGGTTTGTAAGAATCCTGTTGCTTTTCTCAGTGAGGACTACTTCAAAATAAAAACGTTTACTTAATACAGAGTTTCCATACAGCTTTGTTTCAACACCAAAACCTGAAACATATTAAAATACCAATTCAAATGTGCTAAACATAGCAAGAAGAGATGGAGGTTTAAGAAATCCAGTATTTATATAACGCATAGCTTTTCCAGGATACCCATACAACTGTGTTTTCTGTTCTGAATTGAGAGACATCACAACACCTACTAAAGTTACACTGACCTTAAGTAATCCCAGGAAGGATGAGACTCCTTGAATATTCAAGCTGAGCATCAATTTCTAGTGTTTAAACAAAACTACCAGTCTCTACATAGATGCAGAATCACTTGTCTTAGAGGGTAAAGATTTACTTTCCACGTAAGCATCATTAATTCACATACAGAACAGCCAGTAGAAAAAAAAAGGCATCTAAATCTACCTGTCTCAAATAGGAGGCCTTGAAAGCAAATGCAAAGTCTTTGTGGCCTAACAAAACAATGCAAGCTTTTGAACATATTTTGAGACTTTCAAGGCACACAGATTTCTAACTAAGGAACATATTTCACGTGAAGACACATGGCAACCTTCATCTGCCTTTAACTGGCTTTTTACACCATGATTTTATTAATGTACCAGGACAGTGGCAATGGTCTAGCTAAAAACATACACAGGCAAGTTTATTGAACAGGTTCTTTCTGCCCAGTGGTGTGCTATTTTGCTACGGTTAAATTTACTTATAAAATTACTGCAAGATGTACAACCAGGAAGTAGATAGCTGATGAACTGCTCCGAGTCATGTATTCATCTGCGGATGTTGCTGTGCAAATGAACCAAGAATATATGCTTTTATGCACTGTGGAACCTTATAGCAGAGGAGCTAGTTTTGTGCCCAGCCACAGAACCAGCGCTGGTGACAATACCTGTCTAGGCAACAGAAGGTAAGAAAAGAGAAGTTTTGTTTCCCAAAAGATAAGTACGAGCTGAACCAAACATCCCCTAAATATACTTAGGTACTAGAAAGAAACATCATTTATCCTACAACTATTTAGCAGAAAAAAATTACTTATGTTGGCCAGTCAGCTCCAAACATTGGAAGGAATCCATGCATTTCTAAGCCCAAACAAAACATTGCCCAAGACAATTTGGAAATTGACTAGCTGAGCACGCAGTGTCACAGAACTGCTATCACAGACTGACTGACTTAAAAATGTGGTCAGTTTTTTGGTTTTGGGGGGGGTGAGGGGTGTTGTTTGGGGTTTTTTTTTGTTTTGGGTTTTTGCCTTTTTTTTTTTTTGGCTAGCCGGGACACAGTAATATCAGATCTTTGCCTTCGTGAATCTAGTTTCTAGTGAACAGAAGCTGTAACTTCATTGTAGCAATATTCAGATTTTTCTTAAACTACAAACCAGCTCTATGCATCCATTCATGTATATGATCAGGGCAAGTGCACATGAGAAGATAAGGAGAAGAGACAGTATTTCAGTGCTCTACACTCAAACCTTGCCATTCAGAAGGCCATGAAAGCAGCAGCCTGTGCTGAAAAGCTTCCCAACCACGAGAAAGTAGATTCAAAAGATCAGGTCCTAAAGACAACTGTACAATAAGTCCTGACAATAGCCAATATCTTAATACTCTTTACCAAAAGCTACATGCAAATAAGTCACGGTTGCTAACTGCCATCTAGGACTTGGAGTCAGACCAAGACTCCACTGCAGGCACTAAACCATACCGTAAGACTACAGTGAGTCTATCTAACAATGATTAGTATTAAGCAGAAGTCACAACAGATCAATAGTCTAATAATTGTTCAGTTTTCTAAGAGGTAAAGAATCATAGACTAGTTTGGGTTGGAAGGGACCTTTAAAGGTCATGTAGGCATCTTGACAGTACAGGAGTTCTTAAAGTGAACTACAATTGCAAAATTGCAACGTTTTATGTTGTAGACATGGCTTGGCTCCATTCTTAAGTCCATAGAAGAGGAAGTTCAGTAACAGAGTATTTATTAGTAACAGAGAAGATAAAAATCATTACGAGATTGGACTGTAGCAGATTAGTAGAGCTGCATCACACAATGTTGCAAAAGGGCTTTAGAAAAAGCAGACCAAACACCTCCAGGCATCCTTTTCATGTTTCCAGACAGCTTCCTGGTAAGAAGTTTTAATCACAGGCATGGCGTGCAAACTCTCCCCCCAAAAAAACCCCAAGCCCAAAACCACCAAACCCCAACTGCTAACGAATACAGGAAAGAAGTCAGCAGAAAGAAACTCGTAGGACAATTTCACATGCACTTCACTGCCACTCCAGAGATACTACCACCACCATTTCCGTAAAGACTGTAGGATTAAGTTTGCCCGTTATTTGCAAAAAAAACCCCAAAACCAACAACCAGAACAGTTTCAGGGTTTTTTTTGTGATAACTTAAGGAATGGTGAGAATCCTAAATATAACAGGTATGAAAAAGGAGCAAGAAGGATCCTCTTAAGTCAAAGGCCAACAGAGTAACAGGAAACAGGAGAATTCTGACTCGGAAGAACTCCAAGAATCATCATCTGACACACCAGCCATGCCCTCGCAGAAGAAGGTAGGTGTGCGTTAAAAAGACTCCTAGGACCAGACCTAGGGAACACCTGAAATAGCAACTGAAAAAAAGAACTGAAGATAGCTTATTTAAAGTCACTTTCAATTAGCTTAAGAAGCAGAACAGCAAAAAGGGGCACGACAGCTTTAAGCAGATACAGCTGCACAAGGTCTTGTGCCGCTTTTTGCGTGCACTGGCAGATCTCATGTTTACCTCTTCTTAAGACTGTTAAGAGGAATCATAGCCAGTCATTTTCCCTGGCAGATGATGAGGAAGTGGAGGCTATCAGAAACAGAAAAATCACAGAATGGTTTGGGTTAGAAGGGACCTTAAAGACCATCTAGTTCCAACCCCCTTGCTATGGGCAGGGACACCTTCCACTAGACCAGGTCGCTAAGTCCCATTCAACCTGGCCTTGAACACTTCCAGGGATGAGGACAACTTCTCTGGGCAACCTGTTCCAGTGCCTCACCACCCTCACAGTGAAGAACTTCTTCCTTTCATTCAATCTAAATCTCCCCTCTTTCAGTTTAAAGCCACTACCCCCTTGTCCTATCATGCAAGTGAGCTCAAGGAGATAGAAGGGGGTCACTAGGGTAAAGACAAGACCTTCCAATCTGCAAGATGGAGATTTTGGGGGAGAAAAGAATGTAGAGTTATTGGAAACAATTAACATAAACCATACTGGGGCAGGTAGAAAGTAAGAAGTAATCAGGATTCATCCAGCCTGGGAGGCAGGCTGCCCTTAGTACACAACTAGGAGTACTCAATACGACACCAGACAAACTCATCATGGGGGTAAGGAGGAGGGCAGGCAGCAAAGCATTAATTAAGTAATAATTCCTACCTTTTTAATGCAGATTGTTAATCACATCTAGCAACTGGGTGCACAGTTCAAATTCTTATACAAAGGAAGCAAGTACCTTACGCAACGCAACGTTAAGTTTAAGTTCTACATGTAATTAACCCCTACAAATGAATTCATTTTGTTAATACTGACTTAACAGTTAGCAATTAGACACATCAGCACCTTACTAATTCATACAGCTAAGGACCTAACCAAGCATGTATTTGAGTCTCACTGTTTGCCTTTGCAGCTGCGGCTGCCACATTATAAAGGAGCAAAGCTCACATTTTCCTTTGATGTGAGTGCCATCGCTTCTCACCATGGCTAGCCAGAAAGCTCCACAGCCAGACCAACTCCTTGAGGCAGCATCATGCTGTACTATCCTAAGACAGCTTTGCCAGCCTAGTTTAGTTCTGTTCCAGGAGTTAAATGAAAATTAAAGACAAGTAGTACACTGGCATACTGTCTGTGTTACAGCATTAAGCCAAAGTACAAGGCTTCACCCATCTTCAGCAAAAAGACCTGAAGGATAAGAAATTGGTTATAAAAAGTGTTGTAGTAATTAAGACCACCTCGGGCTTAGGGGGAACTCAAATGACATGAGCAACTTTCAAGAAGCTTTGAAATACAGCTTTAAAATTACTATATTGTCTCAGACAGTTAGTTAACTACTTGGTAGGCAAGCTATCAAAAAAAAAGCCAAGATAGTACATAAAAGCGTAAGGCTGCTTAAGTGAAAGTCAGATGCATAGTACTGTATGCAGAAGTTTCTTTAACTGAATGACAAAACTCATTGTTCGTACCATCAAGTTGGGCACTCCAGCACATTCTTTTCAATTTACATGTGAGTTTTCCTTGAGGAAAATTAACACTGAAGGGTTTTGGAAACAGAAGCAGCAGTTGCTATCAGTAACAAAGCCAAACAACATGTAGACTGTTAGATCCATCAAAGTAAACTTGGAAAACAAAACTAAGGTTAATATGCCAGGACCACCTATTAAGAGACGGTAACCTGTCCAATATGGGATGAAGTCATGTTAGTTATGATTGTACCATCTACTATCATTTACGCTAGGAGAAGCTAGAGAATAGTTTATTCAAGTGAGAGGAAGCCATCTTGAAAAGAAAAGCTTTAATTCATGCCCTTCTTTGGGACAGAAAGCTAAAGTGTCTGTCTTCACTGACAAGCAGATTCACACGTGTTAGTTCTGGGTCTGAAACAATCACTCATGTCTGGCAAAAACTGCTTATGAAAGGAACCTATTAGATTGTTACCGATATGTGGAAAGCAGAGAGGTGTAAGGTTATCCCATGCTGTTGTCATTCTTGTTCACAACTCGGTAGCATCTTGAGAAGCATGCAAACAAAAGCACTTGTTTACACAGTTACATGACACTTCACTCTACCTTCAGAAGATGTGCAAGATGGCTCACGGTTGCTTAATCCACCTGCTCCTAGACCAGAAACATTTGCACCCAGAACCAACTACGTGGCATCACATTCTCCAAAGTCAAGACGTGCCACACACTCACCTACTGAAAGCACAGGATCAAAACTAGAAAACTAAAATAAACTACATTTCATTACAATTTGAGAACACCTGCAAGTAAGTTCATTGTTCTAACTCGCTACCTGACAAAAAGTTCCTGAAGGACAGAGGGACAAATACCCCTGACTTTCTCTTACTAATCAAGGCCTAAGTAGCAACTGCTAAGGCAGACAAGGAGGAGTGGGAGGGTAAGGGGTACAAACTGCAGAGCCATTACGCAAGGCAGAGGCACACCTTCATTAGCTATTGTAGACAAGACGCACCTCCTATCTACTGGGCACATGAATGTCTGTGTTATGATATCCACAGTGATAACACTACCCATTTTGGACCAGAGAAAGCGACCCATGGCCTAAGAAAACACTCTCATGTATCACAGATGGGCGATTCCAAAGGTTTGTCATAAATTTGTTGCGACATGCTCTGTGAAGGACGGATGTTTTTTGTGGCTCACGTATGCAGTTTAGGGGGAAGAAAAAGTTATCTCAAAACTTCCTGTATAAAAAGTCAATGCAGCTTCCAGAGATGATGAAACTGAGGCCATGTGACTGTGTTCCTAGTTCTTCTGCTTCGACCATGAAAAAAGTACGCAAAAAAGCCTTAACAGATATTGGGGAAAATGAGACATCACAGAAACCATTCCATCCACCTGAGTTTCTGAAAGCAAGGAGTCTCAAAATGACTTAATACCGTCACTTCAGTAGCAAGCTACGTGAAACCTGTCAACCTACGCAAAAATTATTCCATTACGTTTTAAGCAATAACATGAGAAATTTAGCATATGCACACAAAGACAGTTATCGCTTTATTTTATTGAGTCTAACAAAGGTATGAGCGCCAAACAAGAAGTTGCACCTGTGAAGCAAGCTGTAAGGAGTTATGGACTGCATTTAACACGCAAGTACCTCTGGTGTTGACCTGATAAGAGCGAGTTTTAATTTTTTAAACAAGGTGACAATCTGCTACTAGTTTAGAATTCAGTAATAGTGTGATCTGGGCGTTCTGGTTAATCTTTAAGAGAAGAAGTGATCACTTACAGTCAGCCTACACACTGCGATAGATGCAGCATTCTTACGTGGCGTGTATTCTGTCAGAACAGGAAGGTTTCACAAGATAAGCATTATTAGATAAGGCTAAATTCTATTTATTTGCCGCCTTACTGACACATTTAGTTTTGGTAAGACAATGACATCCTTATCCCTTGGCTCCTGCTGTATCTGTCCCTCATTTTTCTTTCTTTCTCACTCACACACTTCCTCCCATGCCTGTGCAATTTCTATATTGCTTCTTCCACATTTTCCCCCGAAACGATTCTGTTCCTGTAAGACAATTTCGAGACCCTATTCAATGGAATAGTAAGAGCTGACATTTAAGCGTCATCTTCAGGTTTTTTGATGTGACAGTTTTATGAGAGACAGGGTTCACACTTCTGAGTCACCGCTTTGGAAAGACTCCGCAGACGCAGGTAGACATATTGGAAAGTTGTCTCCAGCAGCAATAACAAACGCCAGAATTACGGGACCCTCGTGCTGCGGAGCCTGTGCATTTGTCAGCTCATGATATTTGCAACGTGCGTAGCTGGCTACCGGATGGCAACCAAGACCTGTGCGTAACCGCCGCTAATCCTGCTTCTATTACCATCGATTACTTGATCTGGATAACGCTTTGTCTTTCTTGCTTCCCTACTTTTGGAGGGCGTACTACCACCAGCAAGCCTCGCGTTTGTTTGCGCTTAAACACGCAGCGCTCTGCGGCCACGGCTGTTAGGCAGCGCAGACACTGAGATTACATGGGGAGTTAAAAAAACCCCAGCACCCCCCACCCTCCCCCCCCCCCCCCAAAGTACATGAGGAAAGCGAAAACTTCTGGTGCCGAACCGCGATCCACCTCCAGAAGGAAATGCCTTGCTGGAGAAGCCGGATGGCAAGGGCTTAAAGGCAGGTTCGCTCACAATCCAGCGATTCCGAGGGTCGGCGCAGGCTGTGCCGCTGCAGCAGCGCCCGCTCCACGCTGACCCTCCCGCCGCCGAGCCGCCCTCAGCCCGGCCGGCCCCGGGCCACCCCGCGGCTCGTTTCGGAACGGATTCACGTCCTCGGCTCGCAGCCGGTCCCTTCTCCCCGCCGCAGACAAAGAAGCCGCCTTCACGCGTGGGGCGGCGAGCGGGGGTCCACGGCCCCGGCCCGGCCCGGCCGCCCCCCCCGCCGGGCACCCAGGGGCAAGCCCCGTCTTGCCCGGCAAGCCGCGGGCTCCGGCCGCCCCCGGCGTCGCGCCAGCCGCCGGGCTCCCGGCCTTGCCCGCCTCTCCCCGGCCGCGACACCGCCCCGCGGGCCGGGCCGGGCCGTCGCCCCAACGGCGGCTGCGGTCACGGGTTCGCATCACGCTTCCATCAGGGCTCCCGACGCGGAGCCATCTTGTCCCCCGCAGCCGCCGCCCGGGCCCGGGCCCGGGCTCCCCCCGGCAGGGGGCTCCCGGCCGCCGCCCTGACACGGCCCGGGGCCGCCGCAGGCCCCAGACAGACACCGGCGGCGGTGGCGCCGGGGGGAGGAGGGGGGAGACACACACGGGACGGAACGACCGCCGGCGGCGACCGGGCGCACAAAGCGGCTTTGTGCCCGGGCCGGGCCGCGGCGGCAGAACAAAGAGACAACATGGAGGAGAGGGAGCGGGGAAGGCGAGGCGCGGGGGCTCGCGGGGCGGCACTCACAGGAATATGGTTACTCATTGAAGACTGTAGCCTGATCATACAGCCGGGGTGCGGGCGCCACCGCCGGGGGCAGGAGGAGCAGGACCGGGAGGACGCGGAGGCGCTGGGGGCCGCGGAGCTGCCGGAGGGGGTTCGGCGGCGGAGCGGGGATGGACCATACAGCTGCGGCGGCGGGCGCGGAGCGGAGCGGACGCGGCTGCGGCAGGAGGGACACTCGGCGCCGCCTCCCTCACAAGAGCCCCGGGGCCCGCCCCTCGCTCACGGACGGGCGTCGCGCCCGGCCAATTAGGGGCGCCGCCAGCGCGTCGGGGGGCGGGAGCGAGGCCGCCGGCGGACGGGGGTTGGCGGAGAGGGGGTGGTGGTGGTGGAGGCGGGGGCGTGGCCCCGGCGGGAGGGAGCCGAGAGGCGGAGGCAGCCGGCGAGAACCGGTTAGTGAATGAAGCGGCGGGGGCAGGGCGGGACGCGGCGGGTCGGGGCGGGACGGGACGGGGCGGGAGCCCCGCGTCCCGCCGGCTGTGGCCCGGCTGGCGGGGCCGGGCGCCCGGCGGGGCCGGCTGAGGGGAAGGCGGCGAGGGCAGCGCGGGAGGGGGACGTCGTGAGGAGCGGCTGAGGGGAGGCGGCTGAGGGGAGGCGGCTGAGGGGAGGCGGCTGAGGGGAGGCGGCTGAGGGGAGGCGGCTGAGGGGAGGCGGCTGAGGGGAGGCGGGCCCTCGGCGCGGGAAGGGGTGATAAAGCCGGTCGAAGAAACTCCTTAAGACTCGTTTTGGGGTTTTAGAAAGCAGGCATTCTTCATCGCAGCGCTGGGTGCACGGGGTTAGTTTCACCTAGCGTGCATGCCACAGCTTTAGCACAAACGGGTTATATAGAATAACTAATTGCATATTCATCAGATTAGTATGCATATACATAAAAATGATTGCAACTGATTATCGTAGTACTGCCTACATCCGATCACGCGCCGTGAAGGATCCATTTGAGTCGAAGGGCTGCTTTCGCGACCACCGACCCATTTGAAGTTCTTGCTGGCTGTCCTCGAAGTATTTATTCTTGTCCTCATTCTTTGATCTTGAAGCTTAACGCAGTTTCAATCACATGTGGTCAGTTTCAGCATTGTTCCCATCTTGCTTACAGGAACGTCTAGTCATAAGAGCAAAGAACTGCAAAACTTACAAGTACCTACCTCTGCTAGTTAATCACTTGGCTATACTTTTGTCTGTTGTTTCAATCATGGTGTTAGTATAAGATTTCTAATATTTATTTACCAAATCTCACTTTTACAGTCACCTAGCAGCAAACCAGTTTCCGTAGCTGGTACAAAATATTAAAACCATCCAAATATTTAGACACACCATACAGAATGTATGGAAATATGCTATCAGGGGAAGGGCGGTGGAACGGCCGCAGCCCCGCACCCATCCCGACGCCTGAAGCCCTTCGCCCTCAAAGCAAAAGCTCTTTTCTTGAATTCAGCGGTGGTAGGGAGCTCTTCACACGTCTTGCTTGTGGGTTGTTCTGTGCTTTTAAGTCGAGGGACACCTGCGGTTTCTGATTTTACCCCATGGGAGACCAGCCTGGTAGGTAGGCCAGAAGCAGCGTGGGAGGCAAGATGGGACCCTCTCAGCCTCGCGCTCTCTCCCGCTCAGAGGACAGGCTGTCTCCCAGGACATGGGCGCTATGGAAGGGCAGACATCTCGAGGGTTAATCCCGGCGGTGGGAGCCAGTCGCCAGCTGAATGCCCCGCACCAGGACATCGTCGCCATCGCCTGGATCAGCCCCAGCCCTGTGCAGGAACGCACAGGCCTCTTCGAGCTTCGGCTAGTCTGATGCTCTTCCATTTACCTTTAACCACTTAGGCCTTTCTCCCACATCTTATTTTGTTGCTACCGCACAGATTACGAGAGTCTGCAGAAGTTGGTTGTGGTCTAAAAAGTAAATAGCTCGGTTCTGAACCTCAGCAGTTTGCATCGGCTTGTACAAAGGCATGGCTGGTTCCTGGGTTTGCCCAAATTTTCTGTTTTTCTGTCACCTGCAGAAATCGAGGTTTGTACAGAGTAGGATTTCATGGTAACTGACACACGAGAGGCATGTTATTCAGAACAAGTCTGTATTACCTTTCACTCCACCTGGCTTCGGGTGGGCATAAGCTAATTTCTAACCAGGAGCCACCTCTCTGCTAGGACAATATAGTCAGTGTTTCTGGGCTATAAATACATCTAGGCTGTATTTATTTACATTAGCCTTTTGTATTTACTGTCTGGCTCAGGGCACGCATCTGATGAACTTGCAGCTGTTTCCACTTCTCCATGTAAAACTTGTTGAAAATGTGCTCAGAATCCTGTAAAATAAGACAATGATCCCAAGGTTAATAGCTGCGTGGATATTGTTTATTTGTTGGTGGTTACAATGTTAGGAAGGTTTTGGGGGAAAAAAGTGAAAAAGTCAACAGAGCTTCTTTCTCTCGCCAGTAAAGCTTGAGGAATTTGCTCTGGATAGAGTTCTGAGACAGATTAAACAGCTCTTTACCTGCTCTAATCCATTATGTTCTTTGTGGGTGTTTTTCTTGTTTTGGGTTTTTTCCCCCCACTCCAACAATGCAAGCTTTTGTTTACTGTTTCACTGCACATTAAACTGATCAGGATTTTAGGATCAAATTACTTTCTGCCACAACATCCTTTCAGTACCATAGCACAGTAGTTTACACTGGAAATAAGAGTCACTGTCAGTTTCTTTGAAATTGCACACCCTAAGAAGAAAGGATTTAGCTCAGAAAGCTTTTAATCTAAAAACACATGGGGGGGGTGAGGAAAGAATGCCTGTGTCATTTTGACTGTTTAATATTCATTTTTACTATGATAGTCCCTATCTGGACCCCTTAGTTGTGATTATGTCATACTAGTTGGCACTTAAGATGCAGTTCCTGTGTTTCATGTTCTGAGGTGGCAAGAGATACTTGGAGTGTTGAGAGCAGTACACTACAATAAAGCAGCCTACTCTTTCATATGACATAGGACAGAGACAACGATACTTATAGGAGAGAGAGACAAGTGGAGAGTTACAAGGTGCCAGCTAATGAACTGATGAAACAAAGTGGATTGAGGAGGCAGAAAGTAACAGAAAGAGACAAGGCTTGAAGAAGCCTTTTAAGATGAGAAAAAAAAGAAATGCTTGTAAAGAGAAATCTGTGGGGCAAATTCAGAAGAGGTGGATATTTTCAGTTTGAGAAGCAAAGATGTGGTTGTCACCATTGGTGTGGTATTAGGATGATTAACACAACTGTTATGACAAGAAGCTATAACAGGACAAAGTTTAAATATGTTTTTGAAGCAGTGTGAGTCAAAAATAAAATTTGGGCAAAACCTGAATGTCCAGCCCTTACCTAGTTGACCATTATCGATAGTTTTTGAAAGTTCTAATAGGAAGTTTTAATTAAACCAGTCAATTTAAAGAATACTAAAGTTTCAAAAATCAAAATGATAAGTTACACCTTATGATTACTTTCTTTTGCTTTCTAAAACCTGCCAGTTTGTAATCTCTGATAATTTGATGTTGCCTTATTCACTCAAGTACAATAGTGAAAAAAATGTCCTATTCACTTTCTTTATGTAAAAGTGTATATGCTTTATATGCTTTCTTAGCCATTTTTGTCAAGAAGGGGAACCCTAGTATAATTAGGAAGTGATTTCTTACTTCTGGTCATCTTTGTCAACCTTCCTGTACTTACAAAAAGTCCATCATACTATTTTTCAACTAGAAGAACCAGAGCAGGAAGTAGTCTTCAATATGCAGTCACGCAGTGTCCACGCATCACTTTGAAATGGTTTGTGTTAATTTCTTGCTGGTACATGTGTTCTGGTTGAAAAATGCTGCTTCTATGGGTTTCGTGAAAGTTAAACTTTAAAATGTGACTCTTGTGTTTGAAATATGTATCTTTATGTATCAACTAATGTAAATATTACTCAAAGACTAAATAAAATACTGATTCTTAATGTATTTGTCTTTTGCAGGCACTTAACATCCTTAGTCCCTCTAGACAGAAGTCAGTTGTCCCTGACATACATGTGGGTCTTCTGTATCGTAACACAAGGGCAAAAAAGTCCAAACAATTGTATACTGGAAAGAAATGTCAGAATCTGAATTTGTTTAAGTACCAGTTGGATGTGGTTTCACTGTGTTTATGTGGACTAATCCTATTTTAAATCTGAATGCAGTCAGGGGGATTTTATATAGATAATGATGTAATGTCTGTTACTAGTCTAGCTGTATGGAATTAACGTACACACTTAAGGGTTTGCTGGTTAAGTCTTTGATTTGCTGATATTAACTGTAGCTTTTTATGGTGAAATTTCTGAAGGCCGTATTTATGCCCATGTCATGCCAATGTTTAAAAAGGTGAAGTGATTGTGACTGGGTTAGTCTGTCATCTAATAGAAAACTCCTACATGACTAAGCTGGTTAAAACAAAAAAAGAATTAAAGGATAAGAATATGATTAACGCAAATCAATGTAGTTCCAGGGAAAATAGCTATTGTAAAGAAAGCTGACTTAATGCTTTGACAAGATTACAAGATTGGCATAAAAGTAACTGCAGAGCTGTAACACAAAATGTTTTTGAACAGTTTTATCAAAGGAGTGTAATCAAAGATCACTGAAAAACCCAAGTGTGACTGATGCAAAGACTGATGAATAGCAAGGAACAATGATGTCAACGTAGTTCTGCAGAGTAATCTAGATTGTTTAGTAACTTGTGTTCACTCAGAAATGTATTTCAGTACAGACACTTGCAAAGTCGTACCAGGAACGCAAGTAAGATTTATAAGTTTTTAAGAATGCTTCTGTTACTCTAAAAAGAGTCCAAGGGTTATAATGGACAAAGTGAGTCAATATGAACTCCCAGGGCAGTGCTGTGGTAACAGTAAAACTGATCCTTGTGTGATCCTTAGATATGTAACACGAAATAGTGAGAAGGAGTAGAAGGATTTTTAAATAGCATCGATACTAACTGTTGAAATACCACGTGCAGTTCTGTTGACCACAGACCTCTCAAGTTACCTTATTTTCTGATATTAAAAAAACCCCAATGTGTCTGGAGCCTGTGTGGCATTTTTCATATGCCCTATTACCTGCTTCTTCTTTTACGCTTACCACTCCTACTCTCAGCCCTTTTTCCTCCCCCTTCAGATTGGGTTCAGCACCGTGGTGTCTCTCAGATTCTGTGGTCTTCTGGTTTTCTGGTGAACAGGGTAATGGAGTGGAAGAGACTGCGGGGCAGTGTCAATTGTTTCTGTAAAATTTGTGTTTGGGATGTGGTAGGTCAACAACCATGGCTTAGAAGAGATAGTGACGCTTCGGTGAGAATGCAAAGCTGCAAAAAATATTCAAAGACTGGAAACAGTGAGACATGTAAAGGACTCTCCCTATTTAACTCAAAAAGTAGATACAGTGGTATCTCACAGGGAGAAAGTGTAGGCTTCTCAAGGTTTCTTGAAGAGTAAGGTAGAACAGATGATGAAAATCTGACAAATTCACATGCTCTGACAAATATAAGGTACTGGCTTCAGTACGGGAATCACTGGGTGAAACTTCATGCACTGTGATGCAAAGGAGATCATAAACTACAAAATACAGGTTTTCACATCTTGAGGTTAAGAATTTAATGGGGAAAGAAGGCTTTTAATAGAAGGCCCTTTATTTGAGTTTTTTTAGCTAATTCAAATTCCTCATGGTATTTATATCACAATGCAGGTGTATAATTTCTTAAATTTTGCCTCACCTGGAAATTCTGCTTTTAATATTTCTAAAGTTCATTAATACTTAACTGAGTGCTTCTTCATGTTTTCCCACTGATGATCATTTCTTTGTGCGTATGAAACTCTTCTAAATTACTTAGCTTCTTGCTCTTGTCAATTTTTACTATGCCAGCTTCATTTCTGTGGCTTGGTCTTGTTATTCCCCCCCCAGCATATTTTCCTCTTTATTGTTTGATGGATGTCTTCAGTCCAAATCTGTTTTCAAACTGCTTCCTTTTGCGCAGTCCTTTAAAAAGTCTCATGCTTGTTAAACGTTAGTTCTTTCCTCTCCTATGTCCATGTTTCGGTCAATAGTGCAGTCGGGAAGCCTGTTCTATTTCCATGGCCTGGGCCCGCATGGTCACAGCGTATACGTTCACATACGTTCAAGCCCTCCACTGCTGGCATATAGCACCTAAGGAACACTGTTGTAGCGGAAGATTGATGGAACAGACCTGTGCTCTGTGCTGGTGGGGGGAACCTTTCTGCTATGGAAATTTCAGTGCTGGAGCTGTATGTGATGTGTTTGTGGTTTTGAGTAGAATGAAGTGGTTGCAGGGTGATACAGAATTAAGCTTATTGTAGGAAATCTACGTGTGTTGCTCTAGCACATTATCAAAACTGAAAGACTTTACAGTGGATTCTTCATATTTGTTTGGTTTCTTTGGCCATGCATATTTATAAAAAATACTCTGAATTTGTTATGAGGATTTAGCACAGACCTTTTCACCCATTAATGTAAATAAGCACTTCATATACAAGGTGTGGTATGCTGAAAGTTTCTGGTATAGCATCATGACCTTGGGCTAGATCTTGTCTATAGGCTTTAGTGATAATGAGAGTAATTTTCCATTTTCAGCTCCTAAAACTGCTTCTGGTTTTGGAAGAGAAGGTAATTTCAGTTTCTTTCTGGAACTCTGATAATGTGCGTTGGCCATGGACTGGTTAGAGGGAGTAGGGAACTACTACTGATACTTCACAGATACAAGCAAACATTGTGAAGCCCTTTTTCAGTTGTTTATTGGGAAAATTCAGTGAATTCCTCAGGTTGCCTTCTGTCTGTTCAATAAAAGAATTGTCTCTCTTATGGACTTTACGCACAGTATGTGTTAATACTTTGGAGATCTGCTAAAGAAGGATTTTTCATGACTGAAGAAGTCATGGTCTTTTATAGGCACATGCTGTAGTTGTCGCTCAGCAGGTTTAACATTCGTAATTAGCAGTTAGGCAACATACAATCCAAGTAGATGGTATTTAAGTATTACAGGAGTAATCCTAAAGATTGATAGTTTCAAAAAAAATTTGCACAACATTGCTCACAAGTGAGTTTTCTGTTATGCGCTTTTACAACATGTCTATTTACTCCTATTGAAGTAGATTATGCCTATACATTAGGAAAGCTGGGGCTTTTTTATTTCATTTAAGTTAGATTTTCTCCAAACACTCTTTTTGGGACAGTCCAATGGTCTGACATTCTGGATATATCACGACGTTTATCTCAGCAAGCTGTTTGAGCTGACAGCCTGGGAATATTTTCTTGAGACATGTTAGGGGGCAAATCAGAGCCTCACCATAGGGACAACAAATGGAGCCTTTGGCACTAATGGCACTTTCCATATTTGCTATGACTGTATATGTAGGAAATTGTGCCGTAAAGATCCTATACAGCTGCTGTTACAAAACTGCAATCTAATTCTGGGTTTTTTTGTTACTGTCTTTCAACAATGCTACCCATGAAGACTGCTCAAGTGGTACTTTAATAATAATAATACCTTTGACATTTTAATGGCAATTACAAGGACTCATAACTATTCCCTTTTGAAAAGTTTTTTTGGATGAGTATGAAAATTCATTTATGGTTTTGGTCTAAGATGTTAACAGATTTTATTGTCTTATGCTCTTAGTGCTGCAGCCAGAACTAAACAGCGATGTCTTTGCTCAGTCTGTTCAGATTACTGCAGCTATCAGTCACTCATTGCCTGTTCAGCATCCTCTCCACCCTGCTCCTGGTTTTTTCCCCTCTGTTGCTAGGGAGGAATGTTCATTGATTTTTCTGGGCTTTTGTGGTGCAGCAAAATACCAACAAATTATCAAGACAGGGAAACTTTACAGGTCCACTTCTTCTGTCAAGTGATAAGCTCTACTGTCACTAGACTCAAAATCTGTCTTGTCGTTTACTGTTGGGATTTCATTATTGTTAAAAATTGTTGCCTTTGATTTTAATTCTGAGATTTGAATTAAAAATTGAAAGATAGAAGCCAAAGCTGTTAACAGAAGCTCTGTTGCAGTTCTATTCCATGCTCAAATACAAGGTTATACCATTAAATGACAATTAAAAATATTGTACAAGAAGGACATTTAGAACATGTCATAGAAAATATAAATGATGATATTTTCTTGTTAGGCATACATGTCCTTTTGTTGCTGCTTTGCTTAGTGAACATTTCGCTTTTGTATAGTAGCATAATTGTCAGTGTATTAGAAAAGATATGCCTGTATTCAATTTAACAGGAAAAACAAATCACTTGGAAACCAAAATATGTGTCATCTTATGACTCAAAGCTCACAAACGCAGAGGTTAACTAGTATTGCTTTAAATGGAGAAAATAATGTGTATTTAAAAATCAAGATGGAAGTTGTAAGCCAATACAAGGAAAAGATAGTGATTTTGTCTACTTCCTAAAAAAAAATCTAGTGGCTTTGCTATTTCGTTTTAACAAGAAAGTATCTGAGAACTATCACCCTCCATGATCTGGTGCTGAGATTGTTTTGGATCCCTAATTTCCTTTTGCTTGAGTAAACTGGTTCAGCAAATCAAAAATATGCCAAGTCCTCATTATAAAAAAGGATTTTCGTTTGGTCGTGCAGCAGGTAGAGTGTATCAGGCCATCAATAAACATGCACTTTTTGCAACACTGACATTCAAGCGGCATTGTAGGTCTTAACGCTATTTTGCTTTCAATCTGCCAGATGAACTCTGCGCCAACCTTTGCTACGAGTGTAATTAAATTGTCTTTTCCTGGGCTTGCACAGTCAGAATATTACTTTGGCCAGCACTTGTGTGAGACTGTTGGCCAAAATAATACATCCCAAACTAATAGCAGGGACCTGTACCCCACTGAGAATATGATGACTGAATACATTGTAGTTTCCTCACGCAGGTTTCTTTATGCAGAAGGGCCTCCTTCGTACCCCTACTGCAATGCACCTTTTTACATTTTTCGAACTAGTAGTTTGGGCCATCAAGCCCAAAATCGGGGAGTGTAATGTTGTTGCAGTTGGTGTGTTCGTATGTGTTCTCAGCAATGCAAGCTGTAGGCACATGCATCTCAGCAATAATCCTGTTTTCTGAAACTAGCTATTGCTTGAACGGGTTTCTGATGCCATATGGGTAGCTTGCTTTAATAACAAGTTAGCATCTCCACACCAAGAAGAGTGGGACACATTTGTTTCTACACCTGTTTAGATGCAAAATTCTGGAGCCACTGCAACTATTCCTTATCTGTGTTTAAATGTTCCCACTGTAGAATTGCGCAGTTCCTACCTGAAACACTAGTGTATACACTGGTGTATTCCAGTTTTACTCTGCTTTATTCAGGTGCATTCTCACGTATGAAACTAATTTTGGAAACAAATAAATGCGACTTCATCTCTGATTAAGAGCTGAGCAAAAGGTAAGTTTTGCCTTTGGAAATTGGCCTTCAGTTTAAAAGTTTACTTTTCAAAAGCTTCTAAATTATGTCAGAGCATAAGTCACGTTTTGCAAGGCAGTAGTCATTTGGGGCTGCCCAGCTTTTGATGGTTCCAGCATAAGGGAATTCACACCCTTAATTAGATGTTATGGATTCCTGTTCAAAACATGAGAACTAGGAGATGAAGAACAGAATCAGTAGGAGACAGCACAGCTCACTGTGATGTGCAGCAGACAAAAAAATGTAGAGAAGAGGAATAAAACTTAAATAACTTGCCCAACTCTTGGGGGATGAGGCTGACTTTCTTTAGTCCGGCTGCAACCAAAACAAAGTAAGAAAATAGGCAAATGTGGGGGTAAAAGTTCTTGAACATAACCATGAAACTAATATTTTTAAAAAGTAGAACATTTTAAAAACATACTATGGCTTCTAAGAAAACTTACTAAAACTGCTGATTAGTTAAGGAAACGGAAGAGGTATCAGTACAGCCTGCAAGTGAAGAAAATTACTGGCAAAGTACATGGCTACTCCAGTCAATTCATAAATACATTTCAGCCTGTGAAGCACCGTCAGGAGAATACTGCTTGAAACAAATTAACGTTGTCATTTATCTTCTTATTCATCATAGCCATGAACTTTAAAAAAAAAAAAAAAAAAAGTTCCTACCTATAATTTTCCCATTCACTCACTGCCTCACTCAAATCCATTCATTCTTCAGAAACGAAGCAGCGTGCGTTCTTCGTTATTACGTTATGTAATTATGTAACATCTTTACGTTTGTGTACTGCTTTCTCTACTCGCAGTACAAGTTCTTTATATTTAAGGATTTTTACTTACCTGTGTTTGACAACTCTTCCTTCTGCTTTTTCTCTGCTGGCATTATAGGGACCAATGAATAGTAACGATATTGTTTTTTTCATCTTACTTGCCACAAGACTACGTATTTATTTTTTCTTTATTCCTGTTGTCTCTGTCCTGTATCTTGTGCACCAAGTCAGTGACTGTCTTTATAACATTCTTCAAGGATTGTAGTTTTCAACCTCGGAAGCGGAGGTAAAAATGTATTACTTTATTTCTCCCTGCTGAATGTCAGGAATGCAGTTTTATATTGAGTTTTAGGGATCAGTTGGTTTTCCTCTCCCTTACACTCTGTATGTTTCCTACACTGTCTTTATCAAGTTTCCCTGATCTGAGCTGTCCGTTCCTGCGTACGTATTTGTATATTTTCCTTATGTTCTGTCTTCTGACATGTTATTATATGGCAAAAATGGTGTAAGATGTTGTCTTCAAAGTAACTGTCATGGCTTAAAGAGGGTAAATTACAAGAAATTTCATTGATCTGGTGTTGTATTATATAAGATATAATGTAAAACAGGAAACAAAATGACAAGTACAGAAAACCCTAATCAGAGGACTGACTGGTAACGCAGCAAATTTGTGAATTGGTAATGCCACAAATTCAGACATTTAACTCAAGCTAAATCAGAATCATTTCGCTTCAAGTGGAAAACCAGACACCTAACTCTGGGCTGCACCTCATTTAGAAACCTACTGTAGTAGGATACATCCCACTTAACTTTTGCCTCCATGAGTTAAGTGTCAAATGTGAGTTAGTGGTCTAGGCTTCCTCTATAATTCATGGAGAGAGAGAAGCCCTTCTAAAGGGTAATTAATCCTGTTCTGAAATAAGTGTTTAAGATGGGATAAATTGCTTTTCAGCAGTATTTCTCTTGACCGTAAAGAAAGAATAGACAATTAGAGTAAGCACCTATATTTCAAACTGGTCACATGAGGTACCATGAATCCTGTCCCCCATGGGCAACTGAAGGTGGATGGTTATACAAACTCCCCCGTAGTTTGTCACAGACTCGCAGAGTGGTTGTTAGAACAGACCTCTGGAGGTCGCCTTGCTCAAGCAGGGCTACCGAGGTCCAGTGGCCCAGGTCCACGTCCAGACGGCTCTTAAATGTCTGCAAGGACAGAGACTCCGCAAGCTCCCTGGGCAACCCGTGCCAGTGCTCGGTCACCCTCACAGTGAAAAAGTGTTTCCTGATGTTTAGACGGCACCTCCTGGGTTAAAGAGTGTGCCCGTTGCCTCTGGTCCTGTCACTGGGCACCACGGAAAAGAGCCTGGCTCCATTTTCTTTACACCCTTCCTTCAGCTATTTATAGACATTGATGAGATCCCCCGGAGCCTTCTCTTCTCCAGGCTGAACAGCCCCAGCTCTCAGCCTGTCCTCCCAGGAGAGATGCTCCCATCCCTGACCTCTCGTTCGGCTCCTCATCCAACCCCAGGCAGAGCTCCATGCGTTCCAACTGCTCTCTCACACAAAGGGCAATTCCTCCTCCTTGTCTTCTAGCCTGTTCTTGCTAAAGAGCCAGTCTTCCTCCATTCCATATGCCTCCTTAGTATTCAAAAGCCTAATTTTTTAAATTGGTGAAATTATAGGATTGGCAAGAAATGTAAGACTATTGAACGGCACACAGCGTCTGGTATTAAGTTCTGGTATTTCCACATCTGTCTAATTATAGTCCTATTTGTAGTACTCCCTAGCTTTGTGTTAATATTTATTCATGCTAAAGTGTACACATTCAGTGAGTCAAAGTGTGTAATAAGTTAGTGGCCATAAATATTAGAAAGATTTTTCCCTTTTAACTGTAATAGTAGATAATGTCTCAAGCAAAAATAAATCTACAAGTAAAGGGAAAATTCTAAATTTACATTGTAATAACCTGAATGCATCTAATGCTTGCTGTCCTAGAGCATTTAATATAGTCATATGCAAACTATAACCATACTGAAGTGAAGCTGCTTCTTTGCATTATAGTCTCCCCAACAACTTGTGATAGGAAGAAAATAAACCACCTTTGTGTTCTGTTGAAACTGGAGAATTTGTGTGGGGTTGGGTGTCATGCCAAAAGTGATACTCCAAGTCTTGCCAATCCAGAGAGACATGGACTCTCCTTACCAATGGCTTTAGTGTATCACTCACCTGAAAATATTACCCTATCAGTATGTAAAACCATGGTAGGTGTCTGGCTTAGTTCTGAGTCAGAGGAAAGCGTGTCTTTTGAGTCAGCAGTATCTGTTCCCATATGCTGCCTGATGTTTTACTTCGAGCTGTGCTACGTACCAAATAGACCGTAATCCACTTAGCTTGTGAAAACCGATAGCACTGCAGCATGATCAGATATGACTGTTGATAAATATATTCAGTCAGTTGACACAATGCATCCACTATTCCACAGGACATGATTTTCTGTTTTTCTTCTGGAAGATTTCAATACATTCTCTTAACTCATCATCCTGAAGTTAAACAGTAATACTATATTTAGAGCATAGGGTTAAAATGACAGGTCGAGTACTTGCAAGCCCTAAGTACATATGTCCATATTTCAAATTATGCAGTTGAATCTAAATTTTTTATATTTCAGATGAACTTGTAATCTTTAAGCCTGTGGGAGAAATTTCTGCTTTTGCTAAGATTAAACCCAGTAACCCAGTCTGATCCCTTCTGAAGAATTAGAGAAAAACAGCTAGCTAAGACCCTCAGGAAGTCACCCAGTCCATTTTCCTGTCCCAAAGAGTTATGGATCAGTGCATGGCACTCCTGACAGATGCTTTTCTAATCTGTCCTGCCTGTGCTCCAAGATTTGGGACACTACAAACTCTTAGACATCTGTTTTAGTTCTTTGTTATCCTGACCTTGAAAACATTCAGAAACCATAAGGAACAGAAACCATCATAATTTCATTTTTACAGCATGAAAAGGTGCATTCGACCTGAAATGATTTATGCACTTTTAAGAAAAAGAAAATAAATGAAGAGCCTCACATGGTTTCCAAATCCAGCTATGTCGCAGTATTGGCCTAATCGTGCAGGGTCAGGGCACTTGTTAGGGACTACAAGACCTTAAATTTAATCTTCTCTTCCATCTTCTGGGATTTAAACCTGCATCTCTCAGAAGACTCCTTTAATCCTCAGACTGTACTGTGTGGTCAGTATATAGCGAGTGACTAGAGCCTCTTGATCTCTCCTGTTACTTTTCCACTCTCTAACAAGATGTAAAAAACTTTGCTGAAACACAGGTGCCACACCTATTAGTTAAGTGTCTACCTTCTTATCTTTTGGTCTCAGACTCACTGATTATTTGTGCTTTATATCCATAGTGGCACAATATCATCAGTGGTCCAGGATGGTCCAGGATAGACCAGTGATTGAAGAAACAGGGGTTTAAGTTAGGTCTGTTTGTTTCTGGATAATGATTTAAACAGAAGTCTCAAACATTTCAGGATAGAGCATTAACAACTAGTAACTTATTTCTTATTGCTGCATTTAAAAGAGCAGGGAGGTATTGTATATTTCAAACATATTTTAAGCAATTCAGCGTAATATAAGACTGAACACTGAAAGGCTGGCAATGAGATTAACGTCAATTTAGAAGGGACAGATCCCTAGACTGTAGGGTTAATGAAGCTGTGTGCTGTGAATATACTTGACCTGAACTATGGACATTAACTTTAGTTAGTGTGACACAAAAAGAGGAATTTGGGTTCTGGTTACTGCCTTCTGGCAGGGGCATTCAGCCAAATTGAATCCTTGTCTTCTGCTACTTACCTTAAAGGTACAATAGCTCAGTCTTTAAACATTCATTTAAAAATATGGTTTTGACCATACGTGGTGTTGAAATAAAAGTTTTCAAGTATGGTTTTGAACAAAGAGCTTACATTTGTCATGCCTTTTAACATGAAATACAGACCTTAGGAAGCACCATTTCCCACCCATGTTGATGCCTGTAATAAATGATGTTTGTTTATTAGCGATGTCTGAGATCTCCCTGTAATTTGGGAGGGAGGTCAAATAATCCAGAATAAAGATTACTTTATTTAAGTAAACAGTTTTTCTGCTCACTGGACAAAATATATGGTAACTTCGGATTTTGTATTAAGGCCCTTCTAAATTTGAAAGCCAATTTTTAAAAAGTTTATATTAAGTATTAATAGTTAAATTAACATTTTTAATGGCTCCTTGACAAAGTTATTCTGCTGCACTAAACAGTGTAAGGAAGACTTTGCTAATGACCTTCCTGTGGGTAGTATTTAGTCATCTGGTTAAAAACAGAGGCTTGCTGCATAGGTGCCTTGGTTTTCAATGAATATTCCCCTAACTTATAAGGGCTGAAACTGATCTTTTAAAATATATTTCCAGATATAGTTAAATATTTTATTAATTTTTCCCCCAGTTTACATTTCATTTAAACTTACTGCGGGGTTTTTTGCCAGATTTGTTTTCATTTGCATTTTCTGTTTTGAGGTCTGGGATGTCTGCTTCAGCGCTGCGTTCTTCTGTGCAGTTTGTGCTGACTTTACATTGCTAATAATGGGGTTATTCATGAAAATAAGCCAGACATGTTAAGGAGGGGAAAAAAAGAGGAAATACAGTAGCGGTAGTCTTAGATATGGATGACATGGCCCCCCAAAAGCAAATCTTTTCAGTTTGGGTTTTCTCACTCAGGAGGAGGACAGTGGAAGCAACCTAATTCTTCACAGCCCTTCAGACACAGCTTTGGTCATTTCATAGAGCAACTAATGGACTGTCTGCCTAAATCGTTGCTGGAGTTCTATAGGTTTAGTTTTTTTCTGAAATTAAAGAAACCCTGTTCTTTTAGTCTTTTGCTCCATTTTGCCTCTTAGCCTGCTCCAATTGGTCCAACTCCTTTTGTGAAGTTGCAATACTCGATTCAAGCATCTCTCTGTGTCTGTGGGAGTAGAAACGCTACTTCATATTGCATTGTCTGCCACACTGTTTTTTATGCATCCCAGTATGGCTTATTTTTTCACAATAGTAAGACAGTGATGATTCACCTTGGCTTATGAACCACAGTGACTCTCAGATTCTTTTTTGAAGGAATTCTGCCTACTCATCTTGCAGTGGTACTTTTGGTAAACCCTAAACAGAATAAGACTTTGAACTTGTCTTCTTTTTTATTGCATTGATCATTTCTCTGATTTGTTGAAGCATCCAAATTCTGATCCTGTCATTCAATCTGCTTATGTACTCTCCAAAACCTAATATAAAATACAACTGCAATAAATTACTCTTTTATTTGATAATCTAATTTACTGATTACACATTATTGAGTGGTACCAGATGTAAGGAAAATTTCTGTGGTTTTATACTCAATCATCCCTCCCTTTGGACAATGAAGTATTAATTTTTAAAAAATTTTCTTTAAAAAATAGTTAAAATAGTTTCCAAAGGGCTTTTGCGCCCATCTTACCTTAGTTTCATCAAGATATTTTTTTTGATTGCTTGAAATTAAGTCTCATGATACTATCAAAAAACTTTTTTGCAAGTTAATACATATGATCTTTTCTGCTTCTTTCCTGTCCACAAGGCCTATTGCCTGCTTTAGCATGAGATTAAATTGGTTTAATGCAAGGGGTTCCCTATGAATCTGTCAGGCTATCCCTTAAAGACCTTCAAATTGTTTCATTGTTTATTGCAGTATTTTTCTGAGAATTGCAGTTGGCTGACTAGTTTGTAAGTTCCTAATTCCCTCTCTGTCTCCTTTTAAAATGTGTTATAACTCTTTTGGAACCTTATTTACTGCCTGATGGTATGTCAATTAGAAAATTCTCTAGAAAATAGAAACCATGGGTTTGAGGTTGAAGAGGAATTTTAAACCCAAGGCAGTCCTTGCCGTAGCAGTGTGTTAACCTCAAGGCAGTTATGCCGAAACCATTCCACTGCAGTCTAAAAAGAAAGGAATAAATCTGGATCCAGCCTACTCTCCAGCAAAAATTCCTGACTGGGGATCACGAGTGGACAGGAATGCCTTACTGTTGTCTGTCATTACATGCAACGTTTCTGGAGAGGATGGATTTCAGACATGTCACTATCCTTGGGATTTTGTATTGTGTGGGCAGCAGGGTATCAAATTTTTGTTTTGTCAGTCTAAGTCACTTACATACTGCTGTGTGCTATATATGTCGTATGGATGCCAAATCCTCAGTTTTGAACTCTGCTCCTGGGACCGAGTGTTTAAATATTTTTATTGGGTCTATTTTCACATCTTCTTTGAATAGAGGATGCAATGTGACTTTAGGCTAAGGGTTTCCAGCTGAAAATACCAGGAGCAGGGAGGACACAGGAGCAAACTGCATTGGAAAGACGGGTGCTGTTCAGTCTTAGGAGCAGACCTGGTAGACACTCTTGTTGAGCTTTCTGAGGGAAGAACTGTCCAACTATAGGCTTACTGGATTTTGCTGCCTTTTTGCAAAGTTAATAGCATCTCCCTAAAAAAATAGTCAAAGAGGAAAAAGAGTACATGTGTAAGGCAATTCCCTTGCAGGGGGAAACTTACCTCTTTAAAAGCTCACAAAGCTCCCAATATGCTGTTTGGCAGAAGTCCAACATTTTTCTGTTGGGATTTTTAAGATCATTGCTTCCTACAGAAATTGCTCTTTGTCCCATAGGTCTTGGCCAGACAAAGTCTAATTTGATAGCACCTTTCCTCAGGCAGGCGAGATCGCATGGGCTGTGGGCCAGCAGCTGTATCTGGTAGGTCCTCTTTGTACTACGGCTGCCATTGAGTGCGTTGGGTACCTCCTCATCGCCGTAGTGACATTATGTGCTCCTTCGCCCTCAGCCCATCAAACTTTCTCTTCCCGTGTCAGTGCCAAGCAGAAATGTTGCCTGAAGAAATGTGAAGGAGTGGTAGTGTGGAAAACAATATGGAAAAGTATTTTTAACGTCAACTCTTTTTTTGATCAACCTACCATTACTGGACTCCACTTTAATATTGTTTTATGAATCATTTCCAGAAAATCCCAAGGAAGAGAAAAAGGATGTAGTTAATTTCCAAAGGACACAGGGCCACTTAAGTGCTTTGACTCTGGTCATTGCAGCAGTACAAACAATAATTAGACCCCAGCAAAAGGGTAGGTTATTTCCCCCTACTGGTTCCTTCTGTCTTGTTTGCAACCTGTTTTTGCACAGAGCACCACAGCTGTTTATAAACTGCAAGTGGGAGCTGAGACTAGGAAGAGCTTTGTGTTCATATAATGACAGTGTCAGGAGACCAATACTTTAGCTAAATTGGGATGGGGTTTACAAAGCCCTATTTTTATGATTGTAATACTACTGGTGTTTTGGGGAATGAAGTCTCCCAGACACAGGCCCACCTTCATGTGATTTATCTCTTCTTACGTACAAAAATAAACTAAGTTATGTTAAAAAGCCTTTTTTTTTTTGAGTAAAGCAAAGCTGAGTAAAGCTTTTTAGCCTTCAATTTTAGCTACATGAAATTAGTCAATAAGACAGGCTGTTCACCAGAAGATACAAGCAGTTTACCTGAGACGGCCAAAAAGTGATTGTTACAATACTGGATTATTCTGAGGAGAGAGTAGGGATGTGGGTGGGACAGGTAGATGCATTAAGGGAAAACAACTGTCTTTGAAAGACTTTGCAATGGTAGAAAATGCAGTACAGTTCTAGCAGGTCTGCCTGTGCCTGCAAATGAGCATCTCCAATATTATTTTTCTGTTTCTCCTTTCTTTTGTTCTAGGTGAAAAGAAGACACTGCACAAGGGAGTGGGAAGCCTCAAATTTCCAATCTTACTCTTTGCAAGGGAGGTATCATTCCAAAACTTTCTAGAAGAAAATTCTTCTCCAGCTCATTTGCCACTAAGAGCTATAGTGTTTGGTTTGGAGCAATTTGGCCTGGAATTATTACCTGGCAAATGTTGGCTTCTAAGAAGAAGAAGAAAAAAAAACACCCCCAAAACCAACTTTCTTCACTCACTTTGGGTGCACTGGGATAAAATGCTGTAGAAATACTAGCTAGCAGCAAATTGATTTAGTATCAATTTGAGCTCCTACCGAACTATTAGATTCTGTTACTAGAACAGAGACCTGCAACCCAGTGCACTACCTGCTTTTGCCAAATAGATGTTAGAGAACTATATATTAAAATAGATACACTTTTAGATTTTCTAAAGAAAAAGTTTTTTTAAATCAGTCAAAACTCTTCTTCAAATTTGGCAAGATACTTGCTTCTCATTTGAACGTAGCAACAAAATAACAGTAGGACATGTTTGATTCCCTTCTTAAAATTATGGAAAGGGAGTTTGCAGTTTCCTGGAACTGGGATTCCAAGCAATGCATTACTGCTCAGTTCATGGGTAACATACTTTTTAAACCTACTGTTCATATTCATTCAACACCAACGTCTTTGGAGGCAATGGGGAATGAGTCAGCACCAGAGTTGTTACTGTTTTTAACACTTCCATGGGTATGACTAGGAAAATGTAGTTAAGAAAATGATAGCTGCTCAGTTTCTGCAAAAGAACATTTAAGAATAATGGGACTTATACAGCACTTTAAAAATGTAAAACAAGTACAGACAACTCCCAAATAATAATTGCCAATTGCCTTTTGTCACTGTCTAGTGATTTGGAGATCTGAGACGGGAGAGGCAAAGGGAATTATTCAATTCAGCTATCCATCTTGTTAAAAGAAATAATAGAGTAGAAAAGTAGAACAATGACATGAAGTTAAAGAAAAGGTGGGCAAACTTCCTTTTTGATATACATGAGGATTAGGTAAACTTGTACTCTCGTATAATTACAAAACACAACCAATGATGTTGCTGTCTGATAAATGCAAGTGAATTATACAAATTTACAAATATTGATATTCACAGAGAACTGGTTTTACTCCAATACATATTTAAAGAAGTATTTTTAGTTGTTAATATTGCTAATATTTCATGAATAAGGGAAAAGGCTAGATTAATTAGGTAACTTTCTTACTGAGATTTTTTTAATCACTGTGGTTGTACTAAAACAAACAACTATCTACATGTGTAAAAATGCCTTGTTGAAACTAACCATCCTCCTTCTTCTTGGTAAAGAGAAATCTGCTCTGTTATTTGACATCCTGAAGCTACAAATAGAGAAAGTATTCTAACAGCTCAGCATTTTTTTCATGTATTTATGCTGTTTACGTGCTTAAATGCTAATGTAGGGCAGTGATCTGTAGCAAAGACTTACTAAACCTTTGTTAGTGACTGGAAGAGCCTAGAATCTCAATATACCTGCTCTTTGGACCCTGGGCCCATAATCAAATGCAAGTCTTCCTGCTGGCCTTTAGGGGCTCTGGGGGGAAGCACTGCCTGCTTAGGGGCTTGATGCCCAAGGTAGCATAAAGTTAGCTTTCAGGTACCAGTGCTTGTACGTGTGTTGTATTCCTCTTCCTTACTACTGTGTAAGGTGGTCCAAGCCTCTGGATAAGGCTGGTGAAGAATCATTTGTATGCTGAGAGAAAAGCGAATACTGACATATTTTAAGACCAGCATAATTTTAATAACTTGTTGAGTAACTAAAGGAGGAGACTGTGCATGCTAGGTCCTTGAATTAATTTTGAAGAATCAAAGGAGACTTTGTGCAGCTAATCCGGTGAAGATTTTCTCTTGAGGTCGGAGCTTACTGAGACAGGACCTTAGAATTTCAGTCAGTAAGATGTAAATAGACAATGGTTATAAAAAAAAAGAGATGAATGGGGCAGGAATCTCTTAGGGAATCTGTTTCTGAAGTTTGTGGTTTAGAAGCACATCCTACAAGTATACACTACCCCATGAGCTGAGTTGGTCCAGTGCTCTTTACGATCATTCTCACTTATGTACCTCGCTGTTAGTTCTGTACTATGTTTAAGTACCTTTGCATTAATCAAAGTCATAAGACATGTGTGTTGTTACTAAAACTCTTGCTTTTTTCTGTTGTTGCAGTCTTCTAATCTGATTGGCTAAATCATTAATGTATGCTAGAAAAAATAAATGCTACTCTGCTCCATGATCATGCCTTGGATTTTCAAAGGGTTCAAAAGGAGCCTACTCCTTCAATTTTTTCAGTCCTCTTTGAATATCCTTGCTTTTATGACTGAATCACTGATTTTAAGAAGTCAAATCCTTAGGAGATCTAAACCTTATAGTAATTTCATGTTTGTTATGGACTTGTTCCATATCTCTTGATAATTTATTGATGTTTATCATGTGATTTGAAAGTGACAGGCGTTGAGGATAATTTTGATAGGGAACAACTTTTGTAGAAAAATGGATATGTATACAAACTCAAATGATCTTTTACATAAACAAAACCCCATAATGAAATATACACTATTCTTAGTAAAGGCTTATTGAAGGCATGAAAACACTTTCTTTCCCATTTTTCAAGTCCAAGTCACTCTTTGTGAGAGGGAAATTGTGTCAGGGCTTCAGAAGTCTTAGTCTGAACCACCTGCTTTCATATACACAAACAGAATAAATAAATACTAATGCATACATACATAGCTGGCACTTGTTCCTTTAGTGCCAATCAGTTGGAGTAATCTCAGTGAAATTCATCATCAATTTATAATCAATTTTGTATTGTTATTATGTAAATCAGGAGAAGTTAAGAAAGCATGTGGCAAATTCCATTCTCACCGTCTTTTGAAAGCTGCAGAGATGACACAAAGGTTCTCTAAAACTTGGGTTTAGAGCTTTCAGAATTCTTTATGTCCATCCTGCCCTACTGCTGTGGTTTAACCCCAGCCGGCAACTAAGCCCCATGCAGCTGCTCGCTCACTTCCCCCCACCCAGTGGGATGGGGGAGAGAATTGGGGAAAAAAAAAATAAAACTCATGGGTTGAGATAAAGATAGTTTAATAGGACAGAAAAGGAAGAAAATAATAATAAGGGTAATAATAATAATGATGATTATGATGATGATGATAATAATAAAAGGATTGGAATATACAAAACAAGTGCTGCACAATGCAATTGCTCACCACCTGCCGACTGATGCCCAGTTAGTTCCCGAGCAGCAGCCCCCCCAGCCCCACTCCCCCCAGTTTCTATACTGGGCATGACGTCCCATGGTATGGAATACCCCTTTGGCCAGTTGGGGTCAGCTGCCCTGGCTGTGTCCCCTCCCAACTTCTCATGCCCCTCCAGCCTTCTCACTGGCTGGGCAGGAGAAGCTGAAAACCCCTTGAATTTAGACTAAACACTGCTTGGCAACAACTGAAAACATCAGTGTGTTATCCACATTCTTCTCATACTGAACCCAAACCACAGCACTGTACCAGCTACTAGGAAGACAACTAACTCTATCCCAGCTGAAACCAGGCCACTACTTAGTTGTTTTTGGTGTTTTACAAAACTGATGACAGCTGTTTGGAGTTGCAAATATTATTACATTACTTGAAGGAATCACAGTCATTATCTGGTTCAGATATTGAATAGAAAAATGTAGAGGAGGAACAGTTTTTGGATAATATTGTGACAAAATGAAACAGTTTGGTTCTCTGAAGGAAGGTTTGGAAAAGTACAGGCAGATTAGAAATGGGATCAAGTCAGGCCTGCAACAGCATCTCCAGCATTTACAGTGACTTTATAGAGAGAGAACAGTGCTGATGGCATGGTCCTGCTATCTTTGATATATTTTAAAAGCTCCTGTAATTTTTATCTTTTTGGAATTCTGGTTTAGCATTTAGAGGGAGACAAGATAGAACATTTTTATTATGGTGCTTGAAATGTTAGATACAAACTCTCTTCTGACTGTAATGCAAATTGGTCTCTACGTATTTTGTAGGAAAGCTTAAAACTTATTGCCATTATTGATATAACATCGGAACCACAATGCAGTGCACAGTTAACTGAATTTTAATTTTATTAAGTTTGGGCTGTAATTTTCAAAAGCTGTTCTTTAATGTGATGTTAGTTTTGCTCCCTAGCAGCTTGCTATGTCTAATTAGTGCCTACATGTGTATTTGAATGCTACCCTAACACCCATCATTTGTAGGACCTTCATTATGGATCAAGTTGCAGCAGTGCAACAAATGTATTGAAAAAACCACATCATTTTTGTCTTGTAAAAGCTCCAGTGAATAAAACATTTTCAGTCTGTATTGTGCCCATACTGCATTGCTTAGAATGGTGACCATGATTTCCTATGGTTTTTGTACATGGGATTCTGTTTCTGACGGGTTTTGGGATGCTGCTAACATACATATTGTATTTGGTACACCCAATTATCCTGCTCAGGATTCATCAAAAATTTTATGTCCTTTTTACATTTGTGCTCTTTAAACTTACTAAAATATGGATGGTATTCCAGACTTACCTTTGATATAGTACACCAAACGTTGTAGTTATTCTTTTGTGTGATTTTCTTCAGCATGCTTTTAGTTTGTCTCTAGTTTATCACTGAGATAAAGGACTTTTACTTTGTAAAATTGATTTGCTATGATGAATTTCTCCTGCTGTTATTTTAATCTTTGTTTATCTGGATTTATAGTGACCTCTCTTAGAGAAATTGTTTTGTATAACCTGGGGTTTTCCCGTAGGATTTAAATGATTGCTTCAGCTAGATCCCTGAGTTTTTTTGTTTAGTTTTCATCTTCAGGATTATTTCTGTTTTACATTAGCTGGGTTGCTGTTTTCTTGGTGACCTACTTGGCTGTCACAATGTCCAGACTCAGTTTTTTTGGCTACGCTCTTTTTTTAAAAGACTGTTTCTAGAAACCTGCCTGCTTGAACAGGATACAAGTAAAACAACAGTTCAAGTCTTTCTGATGATGTGCAAAATTCACCACAGCATCTGTTACTTTTGGTGTTTTTCCATGTTGGCTTTAACCATGGTATTGGAGTGAATGTATAGGCATGTTGTCTTTTCTATTAACTCTAAGCTATTGGGTGCTACAATTTCCACTTCATTCAAATTCTAGTTAAAATGTCAAGCTGTGACTTTCCTTGGACAATATTTATGTAAATATGGCACTTTCTTACCAAGTAAATCTATTCCTTTATTAACTGAGAGCCACACCTGCAAAAGTAAGCCAGCAACAGAACAAAGTAGAAAATATATTCCTGCTAACCCCCTTCACATCTCTAGATTTAACATCAAAGACATATTTATACAGCTGATTGTAGCTGGCAACAGTTAAAAACGTTATTACGTGTATTGACATGTAGCACAGACTGAAATTTTTAATCTTCCTCCAAGTCAAGTGATGCTAAAACAAACTGGTCAGTAAAAATGTCCCTTAGAGGTGAAACGGGGCAAGAAATGTTAAACTGTTACCTGTTTTGCTGTTCATTTATCTGATTTTATAGCCTGTAGGCAAAAATCTGGGAGTAAATCTGTTCTCTATTAGTGCATTGGTAATTTATTTTTTGTTATGGTCAGCAGCTGAAAGATTAAAATATTTATAAGCAGAGCTCTGTGCTCAGGTAGCACAGCTATGCAGCAGCGAGCATGTTGCAAAGCAAGGAGAGACAGGGTCTCTGAAGTGACTCTCCAGCTCTCACAAGAGTTACAAGCACACAAGGCAGGGCATAGCGTGAGAAAACAGACTGTAAGAGCAAACTACAGTCAGTAGTCATTAATAACAATTACAAGAGCAACAACTGTGGCAGTCAGAAGTAAGCCCCTTTCTATTCAGAGGCTGTAGAATTTACTGTTAACTACAGATTTAGAGTGCTGCTGCAGCAAAATTTGCCGTTTCAAAGACTGTAGGCATATGCACAAACATCAAAATGTGAGTAAGGTTGAGAAACCAAGCACTAAAAAGTTTGTAAGTGCCAGAATGAAAAATGCCTCTGCAATCTTAATTTGGCATCCAGGTGCCTATGTATTATGATATAGAGGCACATATTTAAAATATTGCTTGATTCATTACAGCTGGCAGTGCACGCTATTTAAATTCTTCTCTGAATCATTACCTTTCTCACAGATTTTTCTATGAAATGTATCACTTGCATCTGAAATCACCACAAAAATTCATTAATTTATTATCTCAATGCCCATGTGAAGTAATGGAATGTTTTATCCCTATTTGATTTGTAGGAAGCTCAAGTATGGAGGGGTTAAGGTCAAAAGGATCCATTAATTTCATGTGTCGAACTAAGAAAGCTGAGGCCTCATTTTTCAAATAAGGTAGTATTTTTAGCAATTCATATGTCTGGAGCAGAGGTCGCTCTGACAACTGTTACAGTCCGAGTCCTTAACGCTTAAAAAATCAGACTATGGGGTTGCAGTTTTCACCTCTCATACCCAAACCTCTGTGAGGCAGAGCAGCTGGGGATGGCTAGGAAAGGGAAAAATTTCCAAAACTCTGTGTATGAGCTCAGTCGTTCACTTTATGGAGTTGGTGCAGGAACAGCCTCCACATCTCTGCAAGCCTTGTAAAGCTTTCATGTGTTCAGTGAGTACGGAATTTCTAAGGATTTTGACTGTGGTCTCTCACAGGTCTCTATGAGCATGTGTGAGTGGCACTTTGAAGCTTTATCATGTGGCCATTTAAGACTGTGGCACAAAGTATGAAGAAGAGGAGGACAGGAGGAGGGTGAGATGGGGCTAAAATATTGCCGAGAAAAGATCTCAGATTTTTATTAATATGTGGAAAACAACCTGGTTGCCCTTATTCTCTTCTCACAAATAACCAAAGTGTTATTGCTAATATTTTCTTAAAGTTTCCAGACTCAGACGGATTTCTAGTATGGAAAATGTCAGCTTAAACAACTATTGTTGGGCAAGTTTAAAATAACTGATCCAATTTCTTCTACTGGGAAGTATTGGCTATGGTTGTCTCAGCCACCTGCCCTTCCAGTAATTCTGAGGGCCTCATTCTGCTCTAAATTACACCTGTATAAGTTCAAAATAATTTCATCTTTGTAAAAGAAAGAACATCAGTGCAGAAGTGACATCAAATAATCAAAATATTGTCAAATAAAAAATTATTTTAAGTAATTTCTTGGGTTAAGAGACACATAGTGCCTAATATAAATGTAGTGAATACTGACTGCTAAGAAAGAGGTAACAAACGGCTTTTTTGCCTCGTTAAGTATGCACCCAGTATTTCTAGGTCCAGTTGCTTTTCCAGACACACTCCGGCAGTTTTTCTAGGAGAAAGCCCAGTTTGTTTTCCAACTTGCCGTCAATTATCTGCATCCTGACAATCAGAAATCTCAGATAAGCAATTTAATTTACATCGAATCTTTTTTATTTTCCAAAACTGGATCAATCCCTCAGCTAAAGCACATGGAGAAGTGCATATGTATCTTTTAGAATGGAATCCATTGATGTTCATAAAAGAACAATCCCATGCCAAAGGATCAGAGATCTCTTGCACTTTTATTGTGTAAATCAGGAGTTATTTCAATGCCATAGAAGAAAATACACGACTTTAAAAGTGGGGCAAATGAGAGGAGTGTACTAATTTTAATGAAGTTACATGGAATTAACACTTAGGACAGTTTCTATTCTATTTTCAACTGTAAGTCAGATAAGAAGATAATACTTAAATGTATGTTAATAAAGAGAAGGACAGAACTGTCATGAGTTTGAACTAAAAAAAATAGTACAAATTATGATAAATTAAGCATATTTTTCCTCTTTTTTTTCCTTTTGCACTCTAAAGTAAGAAGTTAAATAGCTATGAGTGTCTTGTCTCTCTAGGCAAATTCCATTGTCCAGAAAGTCTATTTTGATGAAGAATTATAGTCAGGACTGACTTTTGCCTTACTTCTGCTGTAGCAAGCACAACAGTGGCTTAGCAAGACTAGACTAGAATGACTCTTATCCTGTTTATGTTGCCTTTCTTTTCTTACTAATCTGGAAATTAAAAGTATCACATGGCATATTGGACTTTGTATGTATCTGGAGCTAAGTCAAATCTTTCATGCATATACATTGCAGTGGCTTTTCATCATAGCAGCAGCTGTCTTACTTACCTTATATCCTTTCTTTGAATTGTGACTTCTTAGTTTCTCACAGAAAAAGCCAGTTGCTTTTCTTTGCTAATAACCTCATTAGTCCACTTGTAGTCACATGTAAACATTAATTTATTTTAAAACTGTGTTACTTTAATAATAGGAAGAGTGCACAAAAAATACATTACATTCCTGTGAAATTAGTCATTTCAGGAAATGATAAAAATATTAGGCATATTGTGAAATGCTTGGCATTATAGGCATTACTGGCTTCTGTCAAGGCTTCTATGAACTCTAAGGAGAGTAGTGTGGAGTTAGCTTCTTTTTCTGAAGGAACCTACAAGGATAAGAAGCCTTAGCTCCTCCTCTGCTTCACCTGTATTCTTCCAAAACCAGTTAATTTTTTGAAATAACATATTCATTTCATGAAATAATATTGGTAGAAAATTGAGAAGTGATACATGTTACTGTATGGCTTTCAAAGTAAACATGTAAAACTGTAGAATTTTATAAATAAATTTTGTAGAAGACAGATAAACCTTCTTTTGAAGGCATCAGTCCCAAGTAATCAGGAATTATGTGCTACAGCTCATGCTTACCTACTACTTACAATCATTTATTGCAGTTTTTGAAAATTTTTGTTTTGCAAATGTGAGGTTTACAGTATGACTGTAATGTGTTTAAATAGCTGAAATATTTCCTTACACTGTACAAGTTATTCACATATAAATTACTGTTATGTACTTTGGAGAAAATAATAACCTTAATTTCAAGGAAGCATGATGTGACTAGAAATCCAGAAAGATTTTCATAAAAAAACTCTCTTCCCTCCCACTGATTTAAAGAGGTTCTTGACAGACTCTAGTCAAAGACCTTTTAATTCCTTTTTTTTTTTTAAAAAAATATCATAATCGTAACTAATCATTACCTAAAATAACAATTAAAAATATTTTTGCAATATTAATTTTTCATTACACATTTGAATGGAAATGCTTTAGAACTAATTTTTTTCTTCAAGAAAGAACCATGAATACTTAAATGACATTTATAACACATTTCAAATAGATATTTTCTTTATAGCTACTGTAGAAAAATATTTGCAAATATTAAAATTATTTTGAAATGTGCTTTAAGTATTAGATCTAAGTGATGTATATTCTCCCTGCTAGCCATTAATTCAGTCTCTGGGAATGACTCAAACAAGTTGTCTTTTGGTAAATTCTTCACCCCTACCATCAGACCTTATATCCTTGTGTTAAAGGTTTAGAAATGTAAGAAGACTTAATATGAAGTGATCATATATCCGGAGTTGGCCTCAAGTGTCCCAGAATGCAGGCACATCCTGACAAAAAGAAAAAAAAGCAAAATTTTCTTTAATTTCCTTTCTGAAGCTGGTGAACTGGATCAAGCAAATAACTGGGTTAAAATAGTAATCTTTTTTTTTTCTTTGGTTTATTTTTAACTTGCGTCAGCTTCTCAATCTGGTTCATCCATGGCCACACAAAGAAATGAACCAACAGAACGGTGGGGGCAGCACACAAATGGAAGTGAGCAGCTGGGATGGAGAGAAAGGGGTTGTTTAAATTCAAACTAACATGAGAAGGAATGGTTGTGAAACTATCTTTATATGGGTGACATATGCCAGCCAGGATGTGTTTATCTTTTCCTATTGAGTGGGGAATGAGACCTTGACTTGGGTGGTCAGCCTGGTTAGGCTTAGAAAGATTTCCTGGTGTAGTTGTAGCAGTGAACTGGTAGAATAGCTCCGTCCATGCTAAGGTTTCTTTCAGTACAGTTATATCTCAAATAAACTCTGTTTGCCTAATATATAGGCAAAACTGTTAGTGCCCTTTTATTTCTTGCTTCAGTGAGGTTTTCTTTGCTCACCTATATTTTGGGAGCTTTTAATGTTATTTCTATAGAATAATATTGTCAGTGTTCACCTTCCTAATTTGATCCAATAGTAAGTGAAAACAGTGCATCTATCTCTATTGAATTCCGTCAGTGTTGGGTTGGGTTCTTGGTGAATGGTCCTTAAAAGAGGAGAAACATTTAGAAGTGCATTAATTGATATGTTCTATTTCTACAAGCTGTAACATCATTTAACCTAGTATCTTCTTTCTAGCAACGGGAGTAGCCACTTCTGTCTCTGTAAAGAGAGTGATAAAATAAATGAAGAGAAACAGCATTTTAAATGAAGTTCTTATTTGCAAGCATAAATATAAATAATTTTAAAAAATATGCAAACCAGAAGAGGATCCAGTCTATCAGGGAATCCAACCCACTTGACTGGCAGAAGTCAAGTATTTCTCATGGGTAAGAAGTATAATTGCCCCAGATTATGAAACTTAATTCATACAAAATAACTACATCAGTTGGAACCAGCTGGTCAGTGGCTATTTTATACAAATTTTAATCACCAATCCTTTATATTAAATATTCTGTTTTTAAAAATGTAACCAACATGAGAATGTCAGGTCAAGATTATGCAACAACAGAAAACCTCCTAGAAAGTATGATTAATTTGGATTTCCTCCAGATTTAGAATAATGAAAGTTGCCTTACCTTTCACAGCATGGCAGCGTGAACTCTGGTTTTGCTCTTCATGCTGCATTTAGTAAAATAGGAAGAGGGGCTGTGGTGGGGGAAGAAAAGAGTGAGACCTAACCACTTCCAGATACTCTGGCAACATTAGATTATGTACTTCTCAGTGAGATCATGCTTAGCCATAGTGGTCATGTCCTTCCTTTCCCTGGTTTATCCCAACAAGGTGGGCCATAGCAAAAATATATTGTACTTGAATAATTTTTTAAAATAGTGATTTATTTAATCCTATTGGCAGCCTTATATATCAAGGCTGCTTCTTCAGCGCAGTTTTAAGGGCACAAAAGGAGAAACGATGCCTTTTGAAACTTACCCTGCATTGAAGTAAATATGCATTTTGAATACAAGAGATCTAAATTAACCTGTGAAGAACAATGATCACAAAATACCTCTGTTTTCCATTGCATTTGTTTCCTGTCCATTTCAACCAATTTCCTTTAGAAGTGGCAAAATAGGACTCGTGTTCCTATTAGGTTGGTTGCACTGTTGTAAGAGAAGAGTGGTAGCATTCATGTTAGTTTTCTACATAATTACAAGAACTACTTTCACTAAAATGGAAAACCTGAAATATCCAGGTTTGCCATGGCTGCAATATTTCTCAGATGTGTACATTTTAATGAAGTTTCAGCAGAATTTAATATTATGATGTATCTCTGGCAGGGTTCTCTGATTACTTCTAGTGATCATACAGCTTGAGTTCTTGAAATTCAAAGAGTTGTTTCAACAGAATTTAATTTGGGAAAAAAAATCTACTTGTTTTTCTTTTTCACTCTGCATCAAAATGAAAGTATCTTGAAAGCTATTGGGAAATGGAATTGTTTTCCATATAATTTTAAAATTTAACTTTCTTTCCAGTAGTTAGTAAGGACAATAGCTACCGCAGTTCATTGTTATTAACAGAGGCATGGATGGCAAATCCACTTCTGGTATGCTCCCTGAGATGTAGTTTAATAACCAGTGTGTGTCAAATGTCAGCACTGCTGTTCCTCCTGGGATTCCTCCATCAAGAGAATACATATTGGGTCTGTGCTATACAGGCATTTTCTAAAGCCATCCTCCAACTTGCTTGCCCAAGACCCACAGAGGATTCAGAAAAACAACAAAATAAGTTCTTCAAACTACTACATGAGTAGTTTTAAATATGTGATGCTTTCATCATCATAAGGCAGTGAAAGGCGAAATTGCCATTTCAACCAACTCTTCCATAAAAATCTCTCTTACTGCCCAGAAAAAGGGGTACGGCTGTTGTGTAGCAATCATGAATGAGGGGCGATGAATGGTGGGGGCGAGATGCTTTCTTTAGGTTTCCAAACTCAGTGGTATTCTGGTTCCTTTCTGAATTACACACTGTTAATTGCTTACCCTCCTTTAAATCACTTTCTGACATGTAGTTATTCTAAACATGCTGACAAGGGCTTTAAAATAGAAGATATAACATTTAGAAAATTTAGTTATTTCCACACAACAGTATGATTGCCTGTCTCCAAATATACTTTGGGAATTCATTTCAAGGATCATATATTCATAATGGATGCTTTTGCTTAATAAATTAAGTGCCTTTCAAACATGCTATGGTTTAAGAAATGTCATGGGTTTAATTAGATGGCTTTATTTGTGACTGGAATATACTCTGTCTATCATGGTCAGACACTGGAAACACTGGGACTGAATCCACAGCTCTCCAGAAAAACTTCTACTGAAAATACATGGAATTTACCCTCAGCAGCTGCAAAACTGGTCCAAATTTAGTAAAATATTGACATCCTCTTGATATTCATAACTTTATCTACTTTTCAAAAAGAAAGAATGTACTGACATAAGGCCTGCACAGAAGAAAAAGCCTTAAAGACATTCATTTATGGGTAGAAATTAATAACCACTCTATTTATTATAGTAAATGCAGGAATTAATCATAAACCAGTTGCTTTCTGGAAAGCAAATGTTCAATCATTTGGGGGCTTTATGTGTTTCTGCGACAGATTTCCAGTTTACATTTCTAGTCTTGTTTTTGAAATAATAATATACATCCACACACATGTCTACACCTGCCCATCCTTCCAAACATGTATATGTATAGGTAGAGTGTACATATAACCACGTTTTGATACACATTCTGAAGTGCATAACATTGTTTTATGAACTACATAAATTAAGATAGTTAAATACTGTATCATTCTTTGTCATCAATTTCTAAAAATGTGTGACTGTATTCAACTGAAAAAGTCCTTCCTTGTACCATCAGAGAGCTTTATTTCTTAAACATAAATAAAACCAGTGAAGAAATAGTGTAAGTTAATTTGATCTTCTTCTTATAAAAGAGAAAAAAGAAGAGAGCTAAGAGATAAGGTTGGAAAGACAGCACTGGGGAAAGAGGACAGGAAGAGGAAAGGAAGAGAAATGAGAAATTTTAATCTTATAAGGTGCCAAGTAAAAAAAAAAAAAGATCTGGGCTGGGTTACAAGAAAAAAAAAATTAGAGGACGTTGAAATCATCCATCCTGAACTCATTCTGTCAGTCAGAGATAGGAAATACCGCCTTCAGAAATCTGAATACACTTGATCCATTGACTTGTCAATCACAGGAGGATTTCAGTACGCTGATTCCAAAGCCTGATTTACACCACTGTAGCAGTTACTGAGTGAGGATTAGGGAAATAGGAAGCCTGCTTGGGAATACAATTTCTGAAAGGAGGTTAAATGAGAGAAAAAAATGGAATTTTTTTCTTGCCAAATGGAAAATATAAACTAAAGAGAGGGAAAAAAGAGGAAAAAGGAAGAGAAGGGGAATCTGGCTGTAATGTCTTTTGGTTATTTTCACACAGACTCTCATGTTTGCTGTTTTCCTGGGACAAATTTTTGGCCAAAGTGATCAGCTGATGCCCATGTGTAACAAATGCTTGATGCTCTAATGCCTCCTTAGATAATTAAAATTGATTGTGATACCTGGGAGTCTGGCTCCATGAGCAGCTACGATGTGTGAATGTTTCATGGCATGACTTGCTTGACCTACCTTACTCCTGGTTTGGAGCATTATAGTGAGCAACAGACGAACATTTTCAAGCTTGAATGCTCACTTAAGTCCTAAAACTAGAATTAAACCCGAAATAAATAACCAGGGGCAGTCTGTGTTGGTGGAGCCAACACTTCTGAACAGCTTCTTTCAGACAAGATGCTTCTTTCACTGTGTGCAAGGCGTCTGAGGATTTATACTTGAAAATGTTGGCTTTGTTCCTCAGAATATTTCTATGCCATCTGTGAATTTTCCACCCCAGTATTTTGCACTGTCCATCTGTTTAGACTAAGCATTTTCTCATAGGTCCTGAACACAGTGTGTTATCCTAGAAAGCTCCATGAAAGACTGTTTATCTGTTGGTCTCAGAGCCTTGCAATTTTTAAGGCATTTATTTCCCCACAATCACCACAAAATGCGGAGATAACAGTTCTCTCCATCATCTGAGACAGGGGTCTCATACCAAAAGATGCTTAATGCAAAAGTCTTTCACTCAGGTAGTGCCAACTTCCTCAACTTTGCAGACACGTACTCCTGCAATTCAGGTACTGTGTGAATTTCTGCCACTGAGGTGCTTCTGCAACCTTACGCTGGATTTCACTGCATTCCTTGGGGACCTACACTGAAAACTATCTCCTGACAGGATTGCCAGACCAGACATCTTCCCAGCTGTCTTCTCTTAGGGGACCAATTTAGAGGATGCTCTCGTACCTTTTCTGATGAACAATAAAGACTTTTACAGTCTGTGTGGTAGAGGATATACACATTCTCTCCAAAAAAGAGATAGCTGGGGCACTCGTGAGAAGAAAAAAAGTATATTCAAATTTTCATTTTAATGTATCGGGATTTGGAGCAGTCTTCCCCTTTTATGTGAGAACACCTTAATCAACAGAATATGGGGGAGAAAAAAAAACACACTGACACAGTTTCATTTTTATAACATAATTACTCACTGGTACAGAGAGAAAACACAACGGAGTAGTTTTAAACTGGGATATAGGAGAGTCAGACTTATATTTCTGTTTCAGTATATTTTATATGTTGCAACAACTTTGAAAAGTAAGACTTTCAGCTGCAGTATTGGGCAAAATGGAACAAGCCGCTAAAGTTGATTTATGTAAGCAGAGGATAAAATCTACAACTTTTAAAAAAATCATGTATTTCAAAAATCACAGTAGGCAGGTTTTAAACATTAACAGATACTGATGTATCAAAACAGAGAAAGAATCACTTCAGCATTTAGGCTAATGACAACCTATCCTGAGGATATTTTACATGGCGACTTTTGGCATTTTTGGCAGAATTAAATGGCAACAGGATATCCCCAATCTGCTACTGCAAGCAAGAAAGAAGAGTTTCATGTTCTGCCACTCATCTTACATTTTCCATAGATGTTTTTTACATCATACCTCTCCTGACAGGCATGAACAATTAATGATGGGACTTTAAAATTTGTCTGTGCACTACACCATGGCCAGGATATGTGTGGACTAGTGGAAGGCTATCCGTGCCACTGCTAGAGCTCATTTCCCTTGCACTTAGACATATGCCTTTTGGATGTAAATCAAAAGAAATAAAAAGTTACTAAAAACATGCAGGAGTATCCACCACAGTGCTATAATCAACAAAGAAGGCATAGAATCACAGAATGGTTTGGGTTGGAAGGGACCATAAAGGTCATCTAGTCCAAACCCCTGCCATGGGCAGGGACACCTTCCACTAGACCAGGTTGCTCAGAGCCCCGTTCGTGTTCCGCTCTGCCAAAGGTGTGGGGGAGGAAGGATGCTAAGCCCTCTGTAAAACTGCACAGGTTCCAGCTCCAGTTGAGGGGATGGAGAAGGGGTGCCCATTTGGGAGGAGGTGTTCCCGTGGGACTGCCTGCCCAGCATTCTCTCCCTGGCTTTGCACGTAACCACTGGGAGGGAGCAAAGCAGATGCTTCTTCCTGGAGCTCTGTAAAGCGACCCAAATCAGGGCAAACATAAACACAATCAACATGAAGTTTCCAAGGGTGTTTGTGTGTAACAGCAGGAAGAATAATCAGAACTTTCTTCAAAACTCAACACCTTAGTGATATTTAAGATGAGTAAAATAGATTTTAAAAGCAACATTGTGACATCTACAGCACTTGTTAAAATTTGTTTTCATGCTGAATTATATGAGATTCTGGACTATACCATGAATACCATACACAAAGCAAAACAGAAATGAAAGTTAAGGGACTGCACAGGGCTGAACAGTCATCAAAGAACTGTTAATAAAACCCCAAAGTCTTGATTTCTACTTGTACTCTAATAACTGTACAGTCATAGTGAGCTTACAAGCAAGAATCACATAAAAAAAAGGGCAGATTTTATCTCATTCTTTGGAAACTAGGAGTATTTTATTCAGCACTGAAACTATTGGCAGCCAAATGCAGGGGAAATTTACTTTATCGTTAGATATGAACGTTGCTATGTGACTAAACGAGATTTCAGATATCATTGTTGTCAGGACTTCCAAGAACAAGAGTTTACTCTCACTATAAAAAGAAAAATGCAACCTGATCCATTACAATAGAAATATCTGAACATTCTTCCATGGCATGTTATCTGTGAATAACGGAAAATCTGGGGGAGCTAAACAGTAAATAATTGCTCCACGTATACTGAATTTCATGTCACGTAGTCTGTCCATTGTTAAACTTTCCGGAAACATTAACCCAGAGTATGGTACCCTGTTATGCTAAGCATAGATACCACCGAACAACTACAGCAGTTATGAATATGCCAATTTTTAACTGTGTGAAACAGTTCTACTACACAAAATTAAACTTTAATTCAAGCAATAAATCATTAAAGCATGAATTAACAATCTTCAATGCTGTTATTTGAACAAAGTGAGAAAGTTACAAATTGGTCACAGTAAAAATGTTGTCAATCATGAAAAATAGAGGGGCATTCCTAAACAAACTGTTGCAGAAATGTGATTTATAGGCACATGCAAAGAGAGAACAATGGCATCTAGAGCAAGACATATGCATGACAGTGATACTTGTCTAGACATTAAGACCCTTAAATTTAGATTTTTATATTTAGATGCATACAGACATGCTTACAACCCCATTATAGTCGATGGAAACCTAATCAACACAGTTGGAGTCTAAAAGAGCAGTTCAGTTCACCTTAGAGCAGGCTTAAGGCTATGACCTTACTAGCAAATAAAACAGTTTCACAGCTTAGATACCTAAACCACTTAAATTTAGGTGTCTTAATCTCATACTCAGTGCAGTCATACATCAAAAACCTTCATGTGGCAGCTGTAAATGCTTCATTTCAGCAAGTCATCCTGACTGTTTCCTTGGTGCTCAGAGTTTTTGTTGCTACACTGTCCCAGTTTAAGCAGCTCAGTGCTTGGCTTCCACCTTTGCTGTAGTAGGATCAAAAAACTACCCAAACCAGCTGTTAAGTTTTCAAAGGGATCCAGTCTGAAAACCTTCTTCCAGATATGCCTAACTCCACATAAAGATTTGAGATCCTTCAAATTCAATCAGAGCTCTAGCTCTACTTTCTAAAACATAACTAACGGAAGAGATAATGATGATGATTCTCTTATCAATAAAGAATTTAGTCAGCACTATGATTCTATTGCCTCATAGTCAAGGCACTCACAGAAGAAACAAATTTGTTAAAGAAGTTCTTTGCTCAATTGATTATACATTTTATTTTAACTGGTCTCTCTTTGGGGACCATTTACAAAAAATTCAGCATGAACATCCCTTTTCTCCTCAGCTTTGTGGAAAATTTATGTGAAAAAACTCCATATGAGAACTTACAGAAAACTATTTTTAAAAAAATTCTTTCAGTCAGCCCTAAGTTTTCACTCACTCATACCCACATACTCCCAAGCACAGAGATGTGTATGTCCAGGTGGTCTGGCAAGGATTGTCTGTGTGTTTTGTGGATGAAAAAGGATATTGTTTTTTGATTCCTCACTATATCTCTTGGCTTCGTCTTTACTGCTGATAACAAATGGGGTTTTGGACTGCTCTTCAACACCATTTAGAAATCAGTCATTAGCTTAGGCTGATTCTTCTGTTTCAGAATTTAATTTCACTTTCCATGAGTTTTAGACAGTGTGTTGGCTGTTGTATTTGTTTCCTCATTTCAGGTATCTTTTAAGGTTACAATCTACTTTCCTGTTAGGATAAGAGGAACAAGAATGATACATACAATATGGTGTATCTTTATTGCCATCCTCCTGTTATGAGACCATGCGCTGTCTGACCTTGACAAAACCACATTCCTCAATCTTTGCCAGTTTGATTACTGTCAGTTTTGTCCTTTGCCATCAACACAGGCCCTTCTTTTAGCTCTTGCTCTATTATTTCTTATAGAATAATAGAATCAGAATGGTTTTGGTCGGAAGGGATCTTTAAAGGTCATCTAGTCCAATCCCCTGCCATGAGCAGGGACATCTGCAACTCGATCAGGTTGCTCAGAGCCCCGTCCAGCCTGACCTGGAATGTTTCCAGGGATGGGGCATCGACCACCTCGCTGGGCAACCTGGGCCAGGGTTTCACCACCCTCACTGTAAAAAATGTCTTCCTTGCATCTACTCTATATCTGCCCTCTTCTAGTTTCAAACCATTGTCCCTTGTCCTGTTGCAGGCCCTACTAAAAGCCTGTCCCTATCTTTCTTATAAGCCCCCTTTAAGTATCGAAATGCTGCTCTAAGGTCTCCCTGGAGCCTTCTCTTCTCCAGGCTGAACAACCCCAACTCTCTCAGCCTGTCTTCACAGGAGAGGTGCTCCAGCCCTCTGATCGTCTTCATGTCCCTCCTCTGCACCCAATCCAACAGGTCCATGTCTTTCCTGTGCTGAGGACCCCAGAGCTGGAGGCAGAACTGCAGGTGGGGTCTCAGCAGAGCGGAGCAGAGGGGCAGAATCCCCTCCCTCGACCTGCTGGCCACGCTTCCTTTGATGCAGCCCACGATAGGGTCGGCTTTCTGGGCTGCGAGTGCACATTGCCAGGTCATGTCCAAATTTTCATCCACCGGTACCCGTGAATCCTTCTGGTGCTTTTGCACACAAACTTGTCTGTATGTAATTCAGCCCATACCAATCTTAGTATTTCTGTTACAACTCTCTACTCTTGGACCAATCATGAAGATAAAGAAAGTTAAGCTTTCTTTCACTGCACCTATATAGCCAAGCAATTTTAATTGCAGAATAAGTTGAATTTATTAACTTGCCTGTCTCTTACCACCAGCTTAGCCTCAGTCAGCTGGAATGGACTTTGGGATAGCTTTTACAGTTAATAGAAAGAATCTAGTAAACAGAGATCTGAAAAATCTCAAAAATTATAGTAAATGTACTTTTCATTAGGTAAATGAGAGCCTTTCTGACTTTTTCTTTCTACTAGGATTTAGGCTAGTGGAATTCTATGTCATTGTAATCAATACCACCCAAGTCCTTTTTTTATTACGTGCTATTGCTTTTGATAAGAAATGTGCAGTGTCTCAAGTCCTCAAATCAGGCAAAAACCAATGTACTGAACTTTATTATAACAAAACATAAACAAAAGGGGAGGAAAAGACTGTACTCTGTCTTGAGGATTTTTAAATTTAATGTTTTAATTCCAACCTTAGTACTGAAACTTTTTCTTTTTTCTTTTTTTTTTTTTTTAATGGGGATCAAGGCATATCCATCGCTGAAAGCTTTTAAGGACAGAATAGACAAACTTCACTGTGTGACAAAACTGATCCTGCACTGCAGGAGAGAGAAAGAAGACTAAATAACCTTCTGAGATCCTTTCCATGGCTGTTTCCTATTGTTTTGTTAGTATCGTGTATAAGTCACGATCATAGGATGCTGAAATTCCCATAACGTCAGGAGGTTAGCATATATATATCTATAGTAGTGTGTGTGTACGTATATATGTATATATATGTACATACAGTCTGTTAGTGAAAAAGCTGTCAAGTTGGTGTTTTAAAAGAGATATAAAAGCAAAAGCAAAAGCTCTTGTTCACGTTATTTTTTCAATAAATATAAGTCTCAACAAAAATTAATCTTGGTTGTTCTATTAAAATGAGACAGTCTATTTTGTATCTGGTGAAATTTTAATATGAATTTATAAAACTTGCAGGTTTGAGAACATAGAGTTTATTTGATTTTAGACATAGTTATTAAGTCTAATGATAAAAGTAGTTATGCCATATCTGTACAGAACCACTCTATCTGGTAGAGCAGATTAAGGAAAATTCAACATGTACTTGCAAGGTCAGGTCATGAATGCTCACTGCCTACATTGGAAAAATCGTATACTGTGCTTTTGTGCCAGTATTTCTTGTGTATTTTATGTGATCTTTTGGGTTGTTTTGTGTCTAACCTTCTCTTTATTTTCCACAAATCTGCCATATCCAGCATTTTTCTGTCTGCTTTTTGCTTCAGAGCTCAGCTGCTGCCCCAGGAGGCAGCTGCACTGGAAGCCAACTCTGCCAGACATAGCCACTGCTTCTATCTAACTTCCCACCTGGGCTGGAGCGTGACCATGAACACCACGCTGGAAGGACTTCTGCAGGTGATGATGTTTCTGCTTCAAGCGTATGAGTACTGATGTGTGTCCAGCCACTGAATCACTGCTGAGCTCAGTGGGACACTTACAGTGCGGAAATTGTGCACTCCAGACGGACTGGCTGGCTAGGACCTGCTAACCTCATCACCACCTTTGTTGGTCCCGTCCTCATTCCACTCAATTTCTGAGTTTCTAAAGAGAAAAATGAATGTTAGCAGATAGTTGTGCTATAAGGATTGTGAACAGATGCAGAAGTTTCAAATGGGGACAGTGACATTCCCGTGTATCGCATGCTAAGGAAGAATAAGTGGCTATTAGCAATTCTTTACTTAAGGCTGTCTTAGGTCTTGGAGAATTGGTTTCATTGCCTGCTGTGCTCTGCTGTGAGCTCAGGAGTGTCTTCCTCCTTGATATTCTGGAATACCTAAGACCGTGGTCAACCCTAGCACAGCAAGGGGGGGCAACCGGTCCATTTCAGGCAAGTACATGAAAACACTTATTTGCTCAAGCCAGGAGAAGACTGGGTGCATATGTCTAGTAATGTTGCAAAAGGTGGTACTGCAAGGAAAGACAAGCACCCAGGCAAGAAATATTATCATCTGTGGGTCACTGGAAAAGCAAAGTTTTGCTAAGGGTGCATGCCATGAGACGATTAGCAGTATGTTTGTGTCTGCTGGATATCCTTCTGCAAGGAGGGGATTATTATTCCTTCCCTGGAGATTAACTGATTCTGCTTGGGGAGAGAAACTTCCAGAGGTGATAGGATAGGTCAAGTGGAAGAGAGTGAAGAGTCATAGGAAAGAGCTCGGTGCCTGCATGTGAAGGAAAGACTGTGTTCAGTCTGTGAAGTCGGTCAGTGGCCGTAACGTGACAGGGACAATTGATATATGGGGTGTATGTGGGCTTTGCACAGACAGGCCATGGCTCCAGAGATGAGATGGAGCCTGGAGCAGGATTCTGAGCTGGACTTCAAAGCTATTGCTTCATAACTCTCTCTCTAGAGTCAAAATGGGTGTAAGCCCAACCTGTAAGATGTCCCTGTTCGCAGAGCACCCAGGGCCCAGTTGTATGCCCATACAATGGAAAAAATAAGCTAAAGCATATGCATTCAGATACACATACATAGTCATAGAGTACTGCTCACCTGGGCTAGCTGTAGAGACCCCGGTGGACACTGAGGCTAATTTTCCTTGGTTTCTGCTGTAACAAATAGCCTTACACATTAGGAGATGCTTGTGTGCTATTCAGAAAAGCCATTAACGGGTCCAGAAACAAGGTCTTTATCCCCACAAATGATGAAGCCATCTTCTCATAATTTGGAAGATCTGATAGGGTTTCCTGCAAACCCTTAAAATGCCCTTCCTTTCTTGAAGTCCCTCAGGTGTCCATGGTGGTCCTTCAGAGAAGAGGTAAGGCAAACAGCTGAAGTCAGTAACAGCTTCAAACCTTCATTTAATCCTCCCCTGCACTCAGGGCATCAAGCCCGAGAGCACTGGATGACTATTCTGAATATGGCTTTAGTGTCTCACAGGGGACGCAGGTAAAAGGCATCAGCAGAAGTATACGCTTCCATTGGAGCAGCCCTGTATCTCAGTGTTTGTGCTATTCCGCGTATGATACTACCAGGGAACTGCTGTGGTTTGTCTGATCGGGTTGTGCCTAGGCAAAGAACTTGTTTAGGAGGAAGGTGTTCTGGATGAGGTATCAGCCTCTGAAAGACACCAACATGCAGCTATAGCTCACTGTATTTACCAGCTACTCAGAATGTATGGTTACATTTATCAAAAAGCATTTATTAGCACTTTATCAAAATGTATAGTGTAGACCTGCCTTGGCAGTGAGGTGTTTCATGTCTCATAAGTTCTAACACGACGTGTTGCCAACAGATGGTGATTGCAAACACCTCAGTGCTAATACCCTAATAGGGAAAAAATGGGAGGAAAAGTGGTTGCTTTACCCTTTTTCTTAGGGGTTGGGAAAGAAACATTGTTGCAAAGAGTTTGAATAAGCGTCACACAGCAAAGACAATAATGTGTAGCAAAAAGCCAAGCAGAAACACTTCCATGGTATTTAAAGGATTAAACAGTTTATTTAAGTGCCTCTGAAGGCATAGCAGACACAGCAGGACTGAAATACTAGACTGACAAACCAGCTTGTTTCAGAAGAATGGGGAAGGTTGAAGGCAGGAGCATGATAAAAAGCAAAGTGTTCATACCCTTAGAGAATGAGAAATAGGATATACACAAATTATTTTCTATTTCATAGCTGTATCAGCCTCCCAAAAATTTGCAGAACAGAATTGATCGCTTTCACAGATGCGCTTCAATTCTAAATCACAAGTGAAACCAAAACTGGAAAAAGAAGTGAATTAAGCAAATATGATCAAAATCTGTAGGGATATGCCGGTTTTGCCACTTAGTGCTAAGTTAGCAGTTATAAGAGGGCAGAAAAGGACAGCTGGAGTGAAAACCTCTTACAAGATTCCAGCTACATCAGTCCTTTTTAGTTTGGGTGCAGTATTGTTAGGTGGCATTTGAGTGAGTCTACACCTCAGCAATCCATCAACGTGTAAACACTACAGACGATGAATTTAGCTTTGAAAAAGCAAATTAAAACATTATTTTCTCTCATTTATTTGTTTTCTTTTCTAGTGAGAAAGGTGTAATTTAAAAAGAATTAATTTATGGTCTGTCTGATTGTGTAGCAGGTGCATTGAATTTAAATATCATTAGGTTAGAATTTGCCCTGCTGAACTGGTAAAGACAGTAATTTACAGAAAATTAGCTGCTTGCTGATGTCTTTCAGATGCTGATCACCGTGAAACATAACCCCAGTGCCATGTCTGCGCAAGCAGTTCCTGCCATCCTCCCACTGCTGCCTATTCATCTGCACTTCAGCTTTCATAGGCTCCTTTCAGCAGTAAGTAAAGATTTGACATTGTTGGCAAATTTACAGCTATCTGGTACCTGAATTTTGTAATTCAGACATTGTTGTCGCTGTGCTGTAATCTGACTAAAGCAAACTGGCAGAAAGCATGTAATCATGTCTCAGACCATCCAGAATTTTGCAGCTATCAAGAGGTTGTCTATTCCCAATACATTGAGCAACTAAACCCTATTAAACTATTGGAGAACAGGTGTGCTTATTCTATTCTCATGGAACCTCGTAGTTATGGATTTGTCAGTGTTTGAACTTGATCAACATCTTTCCTTGGCAGGGATCTAAAATCCATTGCTTGTCTGTATCTGGTTTATCATCTGTGCTATCTGAACTGCCAGTGATTGTTTCTACAGAGCATGATATGCCTCAGAGTCCACATGTCCAGTAATCTGCCTGGCTTCCAAGCAACAGTATTTAACAGCACTGATGAAAAAGAAGTATATTCCACAAAATAGTGATTATAGTATTTAAATTCCTCATAGTAGTCAAGGAGGAAGTACGCTCCTATGCAAAACATGCAGAAAAATGAAAAAGAGCTACACAGCTTAAAAAAAATAAAGGAAATGGTTTATTATCAGCATGAAAACTCAGTAGTATTGTCTTTTCTGAACTAATTATTAGTTTTCAATGGTTTCTAAATCCTCCACTATGTTCAGGGGGCATCGTATAAACTAAAGCATTAGTAATAGAGATGTGAAAGGATCTCTGCTTCTGTTTTTTCCTTTTCCTGCCTACCCTGTCACCTTCCCTTGGCTATTCAACAGCACAATGCCTCCTTATCCATTAGGAAAACATGTATTAAATGAATAGGCAAAACTTCAGTTCAGCCTCATCTCTGAAAGCAATGAAGTCTGCTAACATGGGCTCCATTGGTACTCCCTACACTAACACCTGCCTTGTCACTTGCTATTGTCTAGGTTGAAGCTCTTCCATGGATTCTGAAAGGAGAAATGGTCTGAAATGTTCATTCCCTAGGCTGCTTAAAATTAGGCAGGGGCCCTAGTCCTGAAAACTGGTAGGTGCAGGGAATAAGTCTGGATAGTATCAATAAGTAATTTTCAGAAGATTACTCTCCAATTACATTAGTGAGAGTTTACAGAAGCAGATCCTAAGACCTGGCACACAATCAATGGTTGTCAGTGCAAGCGTTGTGATGTACCCCAGTCAATGTGCCTTGCTAATGAAGAGGGCTGCAGTATGTTGAACCAAGGTCCTTTTCGTTTGGAGTTTTAATTGTGAATACAGCTTTAGGTTGCAATCATCTCATCTCTGGGAAACAGACTGACCCCATCAATTCTATCACAGAAAACAGCCATCAAATGACAAGAGCTTCTACTCATTGCTGGAGTTGGGATAGCATCAAACCAGTAATTTCATCATTAGCTTGCAACCACTGTGCAACCACTGATAAAAAGTCCAGCCATGACATTTGTTTTAAAGTAGGCTCACTTTAGAATAGGGGTGATGTTCTTACTTCCAATGAAAAAAACCAGTTGAATTCTTGTGCCAAAGTATACGAACAACTTTGCTAGATCGGGACAAACGTCTGTCTAGCTCAGTGCTCTGTCTCTGACAATGGCTACTTGCAGATACTTCGTGAAAGGCAATAAAACAGGGCAAGCACAGGATGACTTTTCCCATGGTTATACCCTTATAACTTTCAGCAATCTGAGACTTGGGGACTTTCAGGATGGAGGCCTTCCATGAATTCTTCCATTAATTTTGTTTAATTGCTTTTTGAGCCCATTTATACTTTTGGCATCCACAACATCCTACAGCAATGAGTGCTACAATTTAATTATGTGTCACATGAAAAATACTTCCTTTTATTTGTTCTAAACCAGTTGCCTGGTAATTTCATTTTGTTCCACCTTGTCTTTGTGTTATGGGAAACAGTGAATAGTTATTCCCTATTCACCCTCTCAATGCCTTTCACAGTTTCTACATATTCTCTCCAATTTCCACATATTTATTTATTTTCCATACTGAAGAATCTTAGTTTATTTAACTTCTCCCCATGTGGAAACATTCCAAATCCCCAATTATACTTATTTTCTGATTTTACTGTGTTCCTTTCGGGTAGAATCGCAGTACCTTATTTCCATTTGATTCTTTACTGTTTTCATAATAGTTCTTGCTATTCTATTTTCTGTTTTGATCACTCTGAACATTGAAAAGATGTTTTCAGAGAACTTTCCATAAGATCTACTTCCAGGATCATCTTCCTCATGGTCATTTGAAATCTAGTATTATGTTTGTCAACTTATGCTTTGTTTCCCTTCACAATGATAGGTAAGAATTTGCATTCATGAAGGACGAATTTTATTTGCCCCTCTACCATGCAGATATTCTGTATCATAAGACCATTCTGCAACTTGTACTTGTCAGTTCCAGTGCTGACTCTCATAATTCATTTTGTACTATTTGGAGATTTTTTACCTCACTATTTACCTCTTAACCACATCATTTAAGAATATGTTTAATATCATATGTCTAAACACAGATACCTGAGGGACTCTGCTGGTACATTCCTTCTTTGTGAAAAATCTACCGTTTATTCCTAATCTTTATTGATTGTTCTTTGACCAGTTACTAATCCATGAGAGGACTTTTCTTCTTCCTCCCTTGACATTGAACTCTTTTAAAGGAGCCTTTGTCAAAGAATCTTTTCAAAAGCCTCTTGAAAATCTAAATTCCTTGAGGAGCTTCAATGGTAATTCCTTAATGCTCATGATAATAGAAATAATGTATAGTTCTTGATCAGGGATTAGCATTCAGCCATGCTTATGCTGCTGAAAAGTCCAGACTTGACACCTGTCAGTGTCTAATCTATCTTGAAGAAAAGCTCAGGAAAGTAGCAGGAAGCTGGTTTTTGAGTGTCTCCAGGCAATGTTTTCAGTTGACCACCTTCCTGTGGTTCCAGTGGAGGACTGTGGGCTAAGCAATACTCCAGACTCCATGTTGGTGATTGACATGGGAGGATGAAAGCTGGAAACTATACTTCTTAAAATCAAGATGCAGGTAGCTAGTGTCTAGAGATCCACAGTAACTACCAATTTAGAAGACTTGGATATCACTGTAACCAGAGCTAAAAGTCAGTATGCATTTCACTGCAAATCTTCGCTAATATGTCTTGATTGTGAAGACAGGAGTAGTTTCGTAAGATTGAGTAGCTTCATGGAAAGGTACCCTATAAAAGGGCTCAGCAAACTTATGGGAGGATAGGCTGGAATGAGATTTTGATCAATCTCTTCCCATTTTCTTGGATACCAAGACTACAGTTTCTATATTTTATAGTCTTGGCTCCACAAGGTATTGTGTTTCCCTAACAGAGACATTTTTTCTCCTGTAGCCCTCATTTGGCCTCTTTTATGCTCCTTACCCTTATAAGTTAGACATACTAGTGTACATTGGTAACAGTGATCCATTTGGGATCGTCGGATAACAGAGAAGCAGAGATGTCACAAAATGTAAATGTATATAGTCTTAACTGCAGGAAATAGAAACTAAGTGTATCTCAGCTTCACTGTGTGAAACCTGACAAGTCAAGGAATACCTAACTTTCACCAGAGGCTGATGCAACCTTGCCAAACTTGCTAGTATTTTTCTTTGCAATTTTACCAGCTGATAGCCATTCTTAATTGGAAATAAGAGAGAATTTAATCTCTGAGCAATAGACAAAATTTACTATGAGCCATCTTTAGAGTTATTGTGGAGACTGAATTTTCTTTGTCTAGGAAAAGATATCAGAATAGTGCACGTTGTGTCTGTCAAATATCAGCTGGTTATGAGTAGAAGTTTTTAAGCTTGGGTGAAAAATACTAAACTGAGAGAAGGTTTAAATGGGGTATGGGAATTGGAGATTGCTTTGTAAGAGATGACATCTTAGAGGAACAAAGCAGTTTTAAATATCTGCAACCAGCATGTTCTTAAAGGTGTAGTCTGCTAAAATACCCATAAATAAAAATTGAGGCTTTCAAGGGGCTGAAATTTGTTATGATTTATAGAAGAAAATACATCTGAGTGGAAGTATGTAATAAAGCTGAACTCTTTCTTAATCTACCAACATAAAAGAAACACAAACAAGTCTATGTATTTATTCTTCATTAACTCTACTGAACATCTGGAGCCTCATTATGGTTCTGTTTTCCTTCCTGGACTTCAGTTATGCACCTAAACTTGGACATATTTGTTATATACATATGATTCAAAGTCTTGTTATGCAAGATAGAAATTCATTACACAAATAGAGCAGAGTTGTTGACTTCAAGTCAACACTGAATTTTGAGATTGGAATAATAAAATAAAAATTCATGAGGCACATTCATTAGCTTTTCCTACAGATAAGGACTTGCTGACAAAGTAGCATTGTTGTTAAATAAGCTCTCTGACAAATTTAGTCCGTTTCTGTTACCAGAGTAATCCTAATTTATCCAAACATATTTAATGTTCAGATATTTCACAAATCTTGGCAACAAATAATTTGTAAGCTAAAGTGCTTTATTTGATGCTGCGTCCAGTATTTTCCTAGTCACTGTGTTTGGCAACCAGAAAGTTACCATTTGGATTTCCTACCAGCTTGCTATTCGACCAGTATTTGGGGCAATTCCTGATTCTGCTCATTCCTTATTCCCTAAACAGTCCTGACCACTGTGCACAGAATCTTCTTTTTCATATCAGTGTAGATAAGAGTGTGTAGAGGTTACAGTCACGAGGTATTGTTTCAGCTGCCCAGTTGGAAGACAGACTTATGAAGAGTATAGTGAAAGGGGAAGACTAAATTTTATGTTTCCAGTAAAACTTTAATTGAATCAGAATTCACACAAAAATTAATTAAACTTTCAGAATTCACAGCCTTTTATCAACCTGTAGTCCTTTGCATATATGTGAAGAGCAATACAGACTCATGAAAAACTAAAGAATCCATGTAACTAAACACTCCATGTACATATGGCTCTTCCTAAGAGTAAAGAAAGAAGAGGGAATGAAGGAAATAAGAGGATAAAGAAACACTAGGAAACAATATAATTTGCTGAAAGCTTCGTGGTGTCTCAGATGCAGATTTCTGAACTTGTATGTGAAATCCCACATTCAGAAAACCAGCTGAGCCTCCTATTAGAAGCAATTATTGTATCTTGCAGCTACCCCTTGAATTATTGTTTGCATAAGGATTATAAAGAGGGGTTATTTCTTTGGGAAAATCTAGACCAAGGTATAATAACTCAGTTTCACTTCTTGACTTTCAGTGTGGTTTCTGAAAGGATTAGCTGGTATGAAAGAACTCAGCCACGATATGTTCTTCCCTTGAGACAACCCTTGTTCATTTACGAAAGGCTTACGTCCCCAGCCATGCACCTCGGAGTCTTGTTTGCCTCTCATTTAGCACAGGCTGCCAGGGCCAGGCTGCCTTGCACAGCCTTTGGAGAGGCAGAAAATAGGTATGTATACTGTAATGTATACTGTATTCAGAAGCAAACCAGAAAAAAAAATATGCTTGATTCATACCAGGGAACCGTTTTGGAGACTTGTAAGTGTTCACATGTATTTTTCCCTCAGAAAAGCATATGAAATTCCCAAAGTTTATACAGAGGAATGTTTTCTGACCCAATTGCATGCCCAAGCATCTCAACAGTTCACTGTCTGCAGTAATTTGAATCTAAAACTGAGTAACTTTTGCCCTTGTTCTGGTTACCAGTGTTTGGAGGATACAAGATGACTTTAGGGATTCCTACTTTCCTTAATGTCATCCGACATCCGTGATTGTGCTGGCCTGGACTCTAGAGCTACTCCTTTGACCTGCTTATATTTATTTGTGGGACCGATGTCCAGTCCCAAGATTTAAACTGTACTTGATCCTCCTCCTGCCAAAAGTAGCTATGCTAAGCCTAAGAGATTAAGGGTCCAAAAGCCTTGATTTTTCCTGGGATTTTCCTCCTGCTGCGAGGAGCAGTGCAGTAAGCTCCCTGCCCTTCAGTCAGGTACAGCTGGTATGGATAGATCAGACCCAGTTAACACAAGGATGATGTGTGTGAATAAGGCCGACACATATAGGAACACTAGACCATAAAGTGAGCAGGGGTCCTGACAAAAATAGTCAGAATTACTTTATTTAAGATTTCAAGGCATTTATTATTATTATTATCTTGTAAGTTGTTACAGGGCTGATGCTCTTTAAGCTATGTCTAAAAGATGTACCAATCCCAGAAAAGGATAATTCCTATCTGTGCTTCTGCAGCCTGCTTTCAGCCAAGTGTGGATAGTGGTATGAGCGACAAGTCATTCTGCTCATGCTCTTTGTGGAAATAAAGCATTTGGAGAAGGAAAGCGGACCAGTTCACTGGACTGTGAAGACAGAGCACAAGAGAGATCTTCACCCTGTAGAGTAGTAATTAGGGCATGCACTAGAGGACAATGACCTGGATTCCGACATGTTTCTGTGATGAATGTTGATATTAGAGCATCCATCGAAGGTAAATTATGTAAAACACCTCTGGATAAGGATCAGTGCTCAGAGCTCTGTTTACTCTCTTGTTCACCCAAAAGAGCGTTTTTGCCTACTTTGTCATGTCCCCTCTTGCATTTGTGCTGTGTGGCCAAGTGACTTTTATATTCTTCTGTGTTCCAGCAAAAACGATGGCAAGTACCATTTTTATACAGTTAGTCCCTTGTTCTGTGCTTAAGGTACAATCCAAAGTTATCTGGGCTTAAATTTCCTCAAGTAGTGGAGAGTGCTGAGGTTGCACATCCACCTCTCTGAAGGAGGTGTGACATCAAACTGATGTTCATACATAAAATTTAAAGGGCAGCCTTCATTTGTATTTAAATATAGTCCTCACTGCCGAATTCTTCAAAATGTGTCTTTAAAAACAAACCCTCCACAGGTAAGGCTGAGTTTTCAGTCTCTGGGGATTGGTGAACTCAACTGCAGGTTTAAGAAAGGCACCAAATCTCCAAAAGAGAGACCAGCCCCCCCTTTTTTTTAAGTGATTCCTTTTGGCTGACTTTAGAAAACTTCCTTTTAACAGGAGGTGGGGTGGGGGTGTGATTCCATTATCTACATTCCTACCTCTTTCTATAGGCTATTTACAAAATCAGGGTATCTAACAGAAGGGTATGTGGTGACCAGATACTTAAGCTAGACATTGCAGTGTTTATTTTATTCAATAATTTCTGTATGTGTTAAAGCTTTGTGACTAATATATATTTCATTCCCCAAATTCACAGATCTGTAGAATTTAAGAGAGAGTATCTCAGAGATAGCTGTGTTCCCAGCTTGTCTCAGAAGAGCAGAATATCTGCTGTACCTCTCACATGCCTTGGCTGCTTCTCTTCAGAAATAGCAGATCTGTATGGATTTCCCATTATTACAAGACACTGCCTTAGCCAGTAAGCAGAGAGGATGTTGGGTAATGCTAGGTCAGATCCTAGGGCAATTAAGAAAAACAGTTTTGTTTTAAATTCAGTGCCAGGAATTCTTATTACTAGAAAATGTTTGATGGCAAAGAAATAAAACAATAATTATGTGGGTTGAATTTTACACTGAGCTGAAACAGTATTCTAGAAATATTACTTGAGATAAACAGCCAAAGGGGATTTCTGATAATTAGGTGTGATTTCCAACTGAAGAATTAAACCAAAATGATGCAGATGCATTTTGCTGCCTTTTGTTAACATGCAGTCTAACTTCCTTTGTCTTTCCTTTTCCATTTTTTTCTACTACTTGTATTTATTGTAGTGCCTTGAGCTAAGCTTACTGTGGGCAGAAACTAACGTCTGCTGGGGTAGAAACTGGTGTTCTATGTTATACCTGTACAGCACCCACAACACAGAGCTTAACAAAAACCCTTATAAGGGATAAATAATAATAATTTAATACATGGCAAGATAAGAAATGTTGTCCAGTGTTGGAATATATCTTGTACGAAGACATAGTCTTTTGGAAGGTTTTCAAGGTAGATAAAAGAAATGTAACATCAGATAAAACTTTCTACTGTCAGACTTGTACAAAATTATTTTGATACCACCGATACTGGTATAACCCTTGGAATGAATGTTGGTTTTTTTCTTGTAGGAAAGCTGCAGTAAAGAAGGACATGTAACATGCATTACAGACTGGCCTTAATGGCCTTGACCGGCCTCCCCTGGGACCCCCACCCTCCGCCCGGGGCTCCCCGTCCTTCGTTTGCCCTGAAGCCTGAGCGGTGGTGGAGGAGTGCCTGTCTCCTGGGCAGACCCCTGACCTGTGCTGCCGGGGCTGCTCTCCTGGCCGGACCCCTCAGCTGCGCCTCTGAGCCTGGCTCCAGCCCTGGCTCCTTCTCGCTCCTTCGGGAGCTCCTGGGATGGACCCCGGACCTGGTTCATCTCTTGCTGTGGCCGTTGAGGGGACCCTGCCAGCAGCCCCCCGGGGCTGTGCCCCGCTGCTGCTGCTCAGCTGCCACCACTGCTGGGCTCACCCCTGGCTCCCGGCTCGCCTTCCCGCGGTGGTTGCCTCTCGCTGTGCCTGAGCGTGGGTTTCATCTCGCTTTGTAGCTACAACCGGTCGTTTCAAGGGGAAATTTTTGCCAGAATTGCAAAATAAAAAAGCAGCTTTGCAGCCAGATAATAGTCTTCTGCTGGTTTAAAAAAAAAAAAAAAAAAGAGGAAAAAAGAGGGGGCTAGCAAAAAACCCACCATTTTTTTATTTACAGAATGCTTAAGTGCAACTTTTTAATACTGTCATGTTGAAACATTAGATAAAAAGTGTTTCCAGCTGAAAGGAAATAGTAATAGAAATAGTAATAAAATAAGCTAAGAGTAGTGTTTGCTGCAGCATTCAGTATATGCTGTCCAAGGATGTGGCTATGGCAGAAGCATTTACGAGCAACTCAATATTCAGGAGTGAACGGTGAGGAAAGCTGCTCTAAAGTAATTTCTTTGACCTCCAGAACCAGTGGTGTTTCTTTAGCACTTTGTTTTGCTTTTTGCTAATCAGTTTCTGCATCCGTAATGCTGGCTGCTTTGTTCTACTGTAAACCCTGGAGTTTCTGGAGTGCGCTCTGTCTTTGTGCCTGGATGGGGGCATGTGTGTGCAGGTGGCTTAGAAAATGATACCCCAGCGTTGCACCACTGTTTCATTCCTGGAAGGGAAGCTTCTTGTACTACGTCCTCTCACAGCCCATGAATATGACCATGTGTGCTCCTATTTGCCTCAATAAACCAAGAAGAAAATCTTTAGAAAGCTTGCAGCAAAGGGAGTTGATTGTTTAGCTAAAGAATATTTTCTTTACTGACCTCAGAAAGGTAATCAAAACACATTCCAATACAAATCTTTTGCCTGCGGAAAACTCAGACTCTTGGATGAGGAATGTAAATTAAATAAAAGGCATCAAACAGGCTACGGGCAGACACCCCTTCTGAATGTACCAGTCTCGGCTGAAGCCATTAAGGGCCCCAAAGGTACCACCTAATTGTTTGTGACTTGGCTGCCAAAAGGCTTGCGCATTCCTTTTCTAATCTACTTTCAGGCAAGAGGGAGGAGATAGTTGGTGGCAGTGGTGATACAAGAGGGCGGACCAGCCCAGACACCCTTGCCTGCAGTAAATCAGGGATTGCCAGACAGATGGGAGCAACCAACCTGGGACTGCCAATGTTTTCGGCCACCTAAGCAGATGTTCACCCTTGCCTAATTTGTTAGCTTTGTAATGCTACCTTTTCGCTTTCGTGTACTTTGTGACCTGAGCCCCTTTACGTTTGTTTCAGGTGTGGTGCAAATATAGTGGGGTACAAATGTACTCCATTGTGGGCATTAGCAAATTAGGTGGTGATGAGTAATCTGTGCTTTCAGATTCTCTCTTGAGAACCGGTCTGAAACACAGCTTAACAGATGTGCCAAGCAGAAAATAAGCTATATCAAAGTGGAGTATCGAACAATAATTATCTTGCAATTTGATTAAAATAAATTTCAACTACCAATTGCTCCTCCTCCAGATTTCTCAATATTACCTCTGACGTGAAATCTATGAGCCTGTCTTCTAACTGAACGTGGCTAGATTGGGAGAACTGGTATTTTTTTTACCTCCTTTTTCCTTATGTGTATCTGAATCTTTGATATGTATAAATATACACTTTTGTATACAGAAGTGAACTATTTGCTTGTCTCTGTTGTGTCCTACTCAGGTTTATAAAGTATAAACTATCAGGACAGATATCAAATCTTCCATATGTTTCACTGAAATACCAGTGAAAATTTAATCTGATTTATCATCTCTTAAAAGTTCTTCCTTCGGTTAAGTTGCATTAACACTTTCTGTTCATGGAAAATACCATACAACAATTTAGTGTATGATCCTACAGATGTGAAAGATGCCATGTGCCGCCATAGGTAGATAGTATTTGTGATGATGAGGTTGTATTATTTTAGTGACTTTAGAAGCTCCAAGAGAATTGCACACAGAAAAAGAATTTCAGAAAGTCAGCTAAATGCAGTGAATTAGCAAAAAATACCAGGTGTAAGGGATCTATCTTTGACTCAGTTATTGGTTTTGTTTGGCATTTCACATTGAAACAAAAGATCACATCAGAGCTAAGTAAGTCAGACGGCACTCTTACAAGATGCCATACACGTTCCTGCCAAGGTCAGCAACCTACACAAATTACGCTCCCCCAAAACCAGGCTACAATACTCTAATCAATCTCAAATGAGCCTAACAAAACAGACACATTTTTTGTAAGGTGGGGTTTTTTTCCTTTAGTCTAACTGAGGATTGATTTGTGTTATAGAATATTTTCCAATGGGCAGAAAAAAACACTCTATTGATTTGTTACCACATCTTGCTCCTTCTAAATATCTTAGATGTGTGGTTGTTACTTTGCCACTATTGCAGGCCTGTCACGGAGGAGCAAATCTCTGGCAATTTTCCGCAGTGTTATCTGAGCCAGAGTCGCTTTTGACCTCTGAAGAAAAGGTGGAGGTTTCCAAAGATTTAGAAAAGTATTTTCAGCAAGATGGACACTGACCACAGCCTGGTCACCAACTCCACGCTTTGTTCAATGGCTGAATCTCTGGCATGGGGAGACTCACAGCGGGCAAGCACATCCCCTTGGGGTTCCCCGGTCCTGAGTTCCCTTTGAAGGAATACCTACCTTTGCTCAACAGCCTGGGAATTAGAGCACTTGCCCAGGAAATGCAAGACCTTGGCCATCGCCCGTGTTCTGGGAGATGCTGAAACCACACCTTCCTTGGCTCAGAGTCTGGGCAGCACCTCATCATCTACGGGGCGGGTGAAGGTGGACCACAGCGCAGAAGAGACTGCAGAAGATTCATGGAGCCAGGAAGAGAAAAACTCACGGGGAGTGGGGAAATGTCTGTTCCCAATACTGTTTGTGCTTTTGATCCCGTCTCTCTTAAATGGGCAGTGCACAGGCAGAACTCAGCTCAGGAACCAGAATGAGAAACACTGTCTCAAAAAGGCTGTAGGCGTATGTGCCTTCTGGTTTACCCTGTCAGGCTAGTACGCACTTTAAGGCACCAAATTGCGGACAAACTGGGTACAGACAAGGGCCCGAGGGTCCCGTTCCAGCCCAGCAGCTGTAACAGTGGGCGCAGGCGAGGGAATGGCAGCAGCAGGAGAGGTCACTGCTGGTCCAGGCACATCCAGCCCCAAAATCCAGGCTGTAGGTAAGTGGGATGGATTTCAGCCACTGTGGCTCTAGTCCCCTTGAATTTGTCCATGAACCGTCATCACACAAATGATGTGTAATATTGTTGGACTTCATTGAAGCCCACGGGGAAAAAGTTGTGAAGGCGGATGTTAAAAAAGCAGTTTATTACAGATACGGGCCTATTAAATTGAAGGACATTAAGTGGTGAAATAAATTATTAAGAAAAATCAAAACTAACAGACAATTGCAGGCATTCTCTTGGGGAGAAATCTATTTTCTTCTCAGCCACAAGCTCAGTAATGGTGAGACATGATCCCTTTAATGCTGTTTGAAATGTAAAAGCACTTGTACTAGATCACGTTGTATGAACTGTGTACACTCTAACACTGCATTCAAAGATAAATATTGCAGTGTTGTACCAGAACCACATACACAAACTTTTCTCTGGGAAAGTTCCGCACCCCTTTGTATAAAGAACTGATTTTATCACCTCAGAAAATTCTTCTAAAGTTAGTCAATGTTGTTACGATTTTGCAAAAACACTCGTGTTGTGTTTGTCCTCATTAGCAAGCTAAGAGGTGCTCCTCCTTAGCATTCAGATCCAGCTCCAACACTTCAGTGAACAGGGTAATAATGAAGAGAAAATGGGAGAAAGAAGCTTCCCTCCTTTAAGAGATTGTTTAGCTATGAAGACATTAATAGCAGTCACGGGGGATCTGAACCAAGGCTCTGTCTTCAGAAACTTCCCAGATGATAATGGCACAAAGAAGTCAGAGCCAGATTTAAATAAAAATGTAGTAGAATCCTATGGGCAGCTCCAGGTCCTAAGATCCAAGAACCCTCACATTTTAAATCCAGATCTGAATCTTTTACAGTGCAGACCCAGGCTAATGTAGCAACCTTCAGTTTAATGCAGTCAAATTAATCTTGGGATCCACATTTTTAATTTAATTTTTTTTTTTTTTTTATTTGGTCAAACAGAAATGAGGTTTATACAATTGCATGTACTGAGGTTACTCTGCATATATGGTGATTTTCTGAATCCTCCCTAATAACCAGAAAGTCCTGTCTGTTTTCTACTACTTTTGGCAAAATGGTAGAGATCTCAAAAATAATTAAGCTCCAAGTTTTATGCAAATAAATGAACAGTTAGAGGACAGGAAGTCTGTTAATTAAAGCCTGCAGTAGAAATTTATGCTCCATTAGAATGTGCATGAAAAACGAGCCTGGAGCCTGGAATGAAAAACGCCATTCGGACAGCACAGTTTGTGAAAAGCAGTGCTTCCAGTGCTCACATCTGGCCAAAGTCAATCAAGTACAAGGCACAAATTTATAGGAAACCAAGCTTTATTAGCTTCAATGTTCAGGAAGATAATTGTTTTACTTAGTAAACAATTTATTCCTTCATTTTTTTTGCAGTCTGATGTGCCTCTGCTTTTGGCTGGGTTTGGGAGCAGAAATGCAGTAACACTGTGAGAAAGGCCAAGGCATTTCTGAGCCAGTCTAAAGCAGAAAGTCTGGGCAGTCATGTGAAAATAAATTTGTTATGAGATTTGCAGCCCAGCTTCTAAATCAAATAGGTTTTGATAATAAGCAGCCATTATAGTGTGTCTTGTTCCGTTCTTTCTTTGGGTTGTTTCTAGATGGCTGTCACCTTAGTATAAGATATATTGATTCTAATTATCTAGTCTAAGACTTTTTGTTTTCCGTGATACATCATTTACAAAGAAACGCCTCACTGCTAGAGCTTAAACCACTTTGTTCCTTCTTCACATTCTGATTGAGAAAACGCTTTTTCCTGGTTGCTGTATCAGAATGTCTGCTAACCGTGCAACTCTGTGTCAGAGTGTCTGCAAGGGAACTGTATAGACGTGCATATGCAGTTAGTCTTCACGGAGCAAAATCTGTCCAATTACGCAGCTCTTTCCAAATGCTTATGTCCGAGGAAGCCAATATCACTGAAGCCCAACCACAAGTTTGATCAAAGTGCAGTTTATGACTGTGTCAGCATTGCAAATGTACGACTGAGTCAGACAATTTTTGTCTCCTTTCTCCTCTGTTTTTCTGCAATGCACAGTAAATCAAATTTAATGTTTCTAGCATGCAAATGGTAGCCTCAGTAACTACTCTTTAAGCTTAAGAATATTTGCAGTGGGATTTCCTAAAAGGCTTCGTAGAAAAAAAGGCTCATTGTTTGAAGCCCAATTCATCTTTTGGTTAAGACTGATCAAAATAGTTTATACAGATTTTCATAAGCTTTTTGCTCACACTGTGTATTATTTGCCTTAGTGATCGCAGCTGAAAAGCACGATTTTAATAAAGAAGGTGAATAAGTAGATTAAAGTAGGTTGCAGGGGCTGCCTCATTCCAATGGTAAACAAAGTAAACTGGTTTAATCAAGGCGAGTTAGGTTATATATAGCATCCGCATTATCATTACTTCATTTGCTTATTGATTTACTTTCATATTTAAAGTAGCCGACGTACCACAGATGGTAAGAAAGATTACTTTTTAATTACCAGCTGAGCTCCCTGATACGTTTTTACAGTTTCTTCTGATGAAGTAAGGAGTTGCTGTAAACTCTAATTCTAATTAGCATCCCCCAAACACCCAGGAATCAAGAATTTGTTTACGAGCCCCTATAAGGAGTGACCGAGCTAATCGCCTCTCTGAGTATACCCCTCGTGCAAGGGCAAATCCATGCTGCTGCAAAGGGCTGTGCTAACTGCAGACTGATTTTATTGACTCAGTTCTTTAGCATTAGGTGAAAGAAGGGGTGGGAAGGAGACTGGCAATGCTGGTATCTCAGGCCACGTGTGCAAGGAGACACATCAGGGTAGGGTTGAATGGGCTCCGGGGCTCGGAGCTGGGAGGCAATTTTGCCGCGGGGTGTAGCGGCCACCGACCGCAGAGGATTCCGGAGGTTTCTGGCTTTGTTAAAATCACGCGAGTGTATTCCACGCAACTGCGTTCCTGCAAGTGCTGGCGGGAAGGTGCCGGTGACCCCGGCCGCTCTGTCGCTGCTGCTGCGGGTTGATCCAGGCCGCGGGGATGCCGCTCCCCCCGAGCCGCCCGTGCTCCTCGGGAACCTCCAGCACGTACAAGATGGCCCGTGTGAGCGCGTGGGCGCGGGCGCGTGGTTGCTGCCAGCCTTGATACTCATCGACAAGCAACGGTACGCGCCAGCCCGACGCCAGCGCCGTCCTTCTGGGGAAGGAAGAGTCACTTTATACGAAAACGTACGCGCGAAGGGACTCGGCTGCTTTTCCCGGGGCCTCTAAAGCTTCTCCGGGGCCTCTCCCGCAGGGAGCGTTCCCAACCTTTTGCCCCTGGACAGAGGGCGGCTGCGCCCCGGCGCCGCAGCCCCACGGTCGGGAGCCGCCGCCGGGGCCCCCGAGGCCGGGGCCGCTGCGGCTCGGCAGGCTCCGCCGCGGGGCGCTGCCGGCCTGATGCGCCCGGTCCGGCGCCCGGCGGGCGTTCGAGCGGGGGGGGCTTCCAGGCCGGGGGCCGATCCCGGCGGCCGCCGCTCCCGAGGGACGCCCGTAACCGTGGCGACGCCGTTGCCTGGCGACGCCGCCTGCGGCGGCCGACTCTGTGTCTGTCCCCGCTCCTGCTCCTGTCCCCGCTCCTGTCCCTGCTCCTGCTCCTGTCCCCGCTCCTGTCCCTGCTCCTGCTCCTGCTCCTGTCCCTGCTCCTGTCCCTGCTCTTGTCCCTGTCCCTGTCCCTGCTCCTGTCCCTGCCCCCGCTCCTGTCCCTGCTCCTGTCCCCGCTCCTGTCCCTGCTCCCGCTGCTGTCCCTGCTCCTGTCCCTGATCCTGTCCCTGTCCCCGCTCCTGTCCCTGCTCCTGTCCCTGCTCCTGTCCCTGCTCCCGCTCCTGTCCCTGCTCCTGTCCCTGCTCCTGCTCCTGTCCCTGCTCCTGTCCCTGCTCCTGTCCCCGCTCCTGTCCCTGCTCCTGTCCCTGCTCCTGTCCCTGCTCCCGCTCCTGTCCCTGCTCCTGTCCCTGCTCGTGTCCCCGCTCCTGTCCCTGCTCCTGTCCCTGTCCCTGCTCCTGTCCCTGCTCCCGCTCCTGTCCCTGCTCCTGTCCCTGTCCCTGCTCCTGTCCCTGCTCCCGCTCCTGTCCCTGCTCCTGTCCCTGTCCCTGCTCCTGTCCCTGCTCCTGTCCCTGCTCCCGCTCCTGTCCCTGCTCCTGTCCTTGCTCCCGCTCCTGTCCCCGCTCCTGTCCCTGCTCCTGTCCCTGCTCCCGCTCCTGTCCCTGCTCCTGTCCCCGCTCCTGTCCCTGCTCCTGTCCCTGCTCCTGTCCCCGCTCCTGTCCCTGCTCCTGCTCCCACTCCCATTCCTGCTCCCACTCCCGCCGCTGCTCCCACTCCCGCCCCTGCTCCCACTCCCATTTCTGCTCCCACTCCCATTCCTGCTCCCACTCCCGCCCCTGCTCCCACTCCCACCGCTGCTCCCACTCCCATTCCTGCTCCCACTCCCGCCCCTGCTCCCACTCCCGCCGCTGCTCCCACTCCCGCCCCTGCTCCCACTCCCATTCCTGCTCCCACTCCCGCCCCTGCTCCCACTCCCGCCACTGCTCCCACTCCCATTCCTGCTCCCACTCCCATTCCTGCTCCCACTCCCGCCCCTGCTCCCACTCCTGCCGCTGCTCCCACTCCCATTCCTGCTCCCACTCCCGCCGCTGCTCCCACTCCCGCCCCTGCTCCCACTCCCATTCCTGCTCCCACTCCCGCCCCTGCTCCCACTCCCACCGCTGCTCCCACTCCCGCCCCTGCTCCCACTCCCATTCCTGCTCCCACTCCCGCCCCTGCTCCCACTCCCGCCGCTGCTCCCACTCCCATTCCTGCTCCCACTGCCATTCCTGCTCCCACTCCCGCCGCGGCTCCCACTCCCGCCCCTGCGCCTGCGCGCGCTGTGCAGCACAGCCCCGGCCAGCTGCCCCCCGGAGCAGGTCCCTTGGCGTAGGACGGGTGGGTTTGGGCTGACCGGACAGTCCGGGAGGGCAGCGTTGGAGCTGGTCTGTTTATCTGCAGAAAAGGGAGGGGGAGGGGGCCGAAGTCGGGGCTCTCTTACAGCAGCACCAGCCCAGTTGTGGCTTAAGGCAGGATGTGACTCGGTCTGTTGCTGTAAGACACAAGCGTGCGCAAAAGTTCATTTGGGGCCGGATTCGAGGGTATCGAGTAGTTTCTCAGCCCGGACACAGAACCAGTGCTAACGAACTAGGGCCTGGCTCCTTCGCTGCGTGAACTGCAGCATTACTGCGTTTAGAAACAAGTAATGCCCGCTGATGTTGTTTCAGAAGCAGAAAATGCCTTTCTTTTATAAATGAGATTCAAACCCACACTTACAAAGAGGCCACGAGTTAGGTGCTCCCTATTATGTCAATTTAATCTGAGTTAATTGCAATTCAGAACAATGAGTTTTCCTGGCCTTGGTTAGGAAGGGCTTCTCAAATGCCGCTGTTTCACGCACGCCGTGGCTCACCGGCCTCCGGTGCTGGTATGCAGCGGGCCTCGGCTGGAGTCCCGGCCTTGGGCTCTGCCTTTCAGAGCATTTCCTCACACCGGTGACTTGCGACCGCTTTTCACCTGAGCGCTCAGGAAGGTATTTGTGGTCTGGCTGGATTGCTTACACAAGCAGGAGGACAAATCGCTTATGTGAGTCAGGCGCTTTGGGTGCAATCTTTGTCTGTCTGTAAATAGGGATGCCCTTGTCTTCCTCGTCAGCCTGCCCCTCTGCAGCACGCAACAAAGCCATTGCCTTGCAGGAGGAACAGACAAACGAAAATAGTTTGTGTGCTTACAGCCCTGAATTTGCCCTTCCAAGCAGTGTTGTGCTGAACATCAGCTCCTTTAGGAGCTTCCTTTCTGGAGTATTGATCTGTTTTCTGCCCCTGGTACATACAGATGTGCAGTCCGGTTAATATGCTTTTGCTGTAAGCTCTTGGAAGCACCGTTGTTCTCCTCCAGTTAATTCTTGCTCACGACTGCCTTGACGTTAGTGCCACAGGTGGTGTCTCTTATGCTAAATCTTCCAGAGTAACAAACTCAGTCATCTGCAGTGCTGGGTCATTAACGTGGTCCCTGGTGGGGCTGGATCAGCTCGGACTTCTCCCGGCAGTTCCCGGGCACTACGTGGGAGTTGGTACAGAGCAGAGGCTATTCCCTCTAGGCAGTTTGGAAGCAGCTCCCATGCTTTGGAGAGAACGAGTGGTCAGCAGGGCCGGCATGGGACATTCTGGTCTGGCCGGTTTCGGTGTCAGAGAGAAGTTCTGGGTGTGTTTAATCTTCTGTAAAGTAGTGGTAGTGCTTTAACTGGTTTATTCCCGCAGGTTGCTTACTTGCCAGCTCTGGAGCAGGTTCAGCCTGATCACTTTTTGCAGAGGTACAGACAAGTACGTGACTCTCATTCTGCTACGTTTCCCGAGATCCGCTCAGAAAATCAGAAACTTGCAAAACCTATGTCAGCGGTTAGGGTGCAGTCGTTGGCAGTTCGGGTGCAGATGTTCTTCAGCTGATGTCTCTTAGGGTGAACAACTCAGTTTCAGGGCGCTTTCCTGTTTCCGTGGGGATGCTAGACTAGAAAGGACCACCGAGATCCACTGAACGATGTTCATCTGCGTTTATCTGTTAATTCTTGTGTTGTAATTAGATTGGTAGCAGTAGGGGGCTTGTCAAGCGCATGGTAAATAAGAGTTACGGTTCAAGACTGCAAAGAAGTCCTACAGTTCAGTAAGGAAGGCGATAGCAAGGACCTTAGCCAAACAAGGGCTCCGTGCTGCCCAGTGTGGTGCTGGTGTCCTTGTACAGTGAGGAAAGAAGGGACTTCTTGCTCACTTGGAAGCTTGTCCAGATTCTTTGTAAGAAGTGCATTTCTCCTTCATTTCTGTGCCTCTTCCAGAACCTACTGAAACTTTTCATTGTTTTTCTCCTTATTTCCCATTGCGATCGCACGTCAGGACTACTCTCAAATCACACCCTTCCTCTCTTTCTGTCTGTATATCCTACGCTTAGCATTAGAGTTGTGTTTTTTTCATTCTACATGCTGTTCCTTGTAAAAGGCTTCCTGGTTGAATAGAATTTGTTTTTCTGTGTTAATTTAGGATAATAGTTCCCCTTGCCCCGTTTGCAGCCCACATACTGATGCAACTTCCCCTTGTTTTGTACCCAGATACGTATTGCCACAGTACTTTTTAATAAAATGATGTAGGACTGTTTACAAAAGAGTGCTTCTGTGGTATCGCACTGCTTTCACAGGAAGCTTAACAGCTTGCAGAACAGTAAGTGGCAAATGTTTAGTGCAACATTATGCCAGCTTGAGGACAAACTGTTCCTCTCAGGAATGTTTTCAGGCTTAAATGAGAGGAAAATCCCCCTTGCAGAATGTGAATTCTTGGAGGGGGCAGGGAGTGACTGCCACTTCTGTGCCTTGCCAGCAGCTCCGGTTCTCAAGCACCTTCCAAGGCTTTTTTCGATCAGCTGGAGCGTATGCTCAGCAGCCAGGAGTGATAAAGCTGTGACTGGCTTTTCCGGAGGAGCGAGGATTCCTCTTTCGTGGATGAGGCAGTAAATCTTCCAGCCTGCCTCAGACAGCCAATGTTGGCTTGTGCCCACAGAGACCGGGAGGGTGCTGGGGCAGACGTGAGGCCGTGGCAAAGCTATTAATGGGAGTAAGCAAAGACTAGCAGCATAGCTGAAAACAGCGTGAGGCGGAACAATTCCGAACTTAAAGAGTAATGAGTCAGACTGAAATATGTGGCGCTTCAGCCATGGATGCGAGTCACTCATCCAGAAGATAAGTGGATATTAATGAATTAATGATTAGTTTGACTAACCGCTGAAAGGAGTTGAATTTAACACCGTTCTCTCTGTTAATCCCCCTAAGCGGTAAAAAAATCTTTGGCGAGTGGGGTCCGCCTATCAGCGGTATTCTTCATCTCTGGACCGCAACCTCGGGTCAAAATATTCTGCTGGCTTTCTGTGGCTGTTGGGTCTTGGGCTCATTAACGGGGAACTGCGTGGCCGTTACCTGTCCGTGGACCGGGGACTTCCAGATGGGTGGCTGAGCTGTACGGTGTGCTGTAGCTTGAAGGCACAAGAAAATGTGTGGTGTGCTTTCTGTTTTATATCCAGTCTTTCTGGCAAGGCAGCAGTGAGGTGCTCTAAAGCTGACAGGGTGCTCAGGCGATGCGGCGGATTCGCCATAGGGAAAGTACAGGGAGCTGCAGCTCACGGCTCTCAGAAAGTCCCAACAGTGCCTGAAGGCTCTGTAGAGGCTGAATGGACGTCAGCCCCCCGTGCCCCAGTCGTCCACCTCTGGGATGTGGTCTGGTAAGGGGGGGAAAGAGGAACAGGATGAAAAACTCGTCAGATGAAGCCTGCGATCTGATAAAGAAATGCCGTCCTTCATGCTAGTAAGGGGTGTCTCCAGTAAATCATGGCAAGTAGAGTCTGGCCAGGAAGCTTTCTAGGAGGCGAAGGGGGTAAGAGCTTCTAGATCATAAGGCTCCTGAAGCCATAGTTAGAGCTCAGTATGCAGCAAAGAACGCTTTTACGTTCACGATAAAGTGAATGATCACGTTTCAGTGTTTCTCATGAAAAAAAATAAGTTTTCTATGGAACATCCAGATTTCGCAGCAACCGTGTTTGCCACGAAAAGCTGTTTTTCCAGCATTCCCCCTTCACACGTCTGCGTAAGCTTCCGCCGTGTCTGAGGGAGGCAGCAGGGGCGCTCCGTGGAGGACCCACCGCCCGCCTTGGGGTGCTGCTGGTGCGCCGAGGGACCGCGGTCTGGGCCGGGCGCCCGGGTTGCCTTCGGCTGGAGGCTGGGGGGAGCGGAGGCATTCCCAGGCTTTGGCTGGGCAAGGATTTAGGCAGGGTCAGCGTGTGCCTTCGGACCTGCTGGAAAGTGTCCCACAGCTTAAACAGCCGGAAAGCATCACTTGGTGACTTGGCCGTGAGTTGCAAACTGGGTAGGTGAACAGCCTTTGCAAACCAGCAACAGCAGAAGACTTTCTAGAGGAGGTACAGTGGCCAGAGGTAGGCTGAGAAGATTAACTTACATGACCATAAAAACGTTCAGAAACAGACATTTCAGCGCTCCAAAATTTCAGAGGGCCAGTACATGAAGAAGTAGGGGGTTTATACAGAAAGGATTTTAGTTTTTCAAGCACACAGAAGCATTTTGGGGAAGAAGAACTTACTAGAAGAGCCTCCTTGATACCTCTGGAACTAGACTGTGGACGTGGAGTTTGGCAAGCTTTTGAGGGATCATTTGAAAAGTCCAAAAAATCCTTTAAATCATGTGGAAATCCTTCTTCAAATGGAAATCCTGCCTTAGTAAAGAAAAAGGAAAGAGCATGGCTGATGAAATGCTTGCCTCTAACATAGAGGATGTACTGAGAAATTTAAAGAAAACATCACATTATGACATACCATCCATTTTTCATGTGGATTTCCAGCAGTAGTAACTGTTTAAAGTTGTTTAGTTGTTTTGCTGGGTTTTTTTCAGGTGATCAAATTATGCCTGTGTTGAGTGATAGGAAACATCATAATGAGGACATATGAGATGGCCTGTACTTCCCCTCACATCTTTGGCAGCAGTTAGTCGGTATTGATAAAAAGAAAAGACTGGACTTGAAAATTAAAAACTGAGTTCAAGACCTTCATTATGAGAAAGTGAAGATTAAAAGGACAGTAGCTTTGATTGCAGTATTATGCCTCTGCAAATTAATGTTAAGTGTCTGAAGCTTCATTAGGCACAAAAACATCAAAGATGGAGGCATTTTCATAATGTTATTTTGATCACTAAAAACTAGCAATATGTTTTATTCTCACAGAAAATTAATTTCTAACAACGCTTCTTTCTTTGTGGCAGTTTTGCAATGGCTACACCCACTTGTGCAAGAAAATGAGAACAAGTATGCTAGTCAAATAAAATGTATTGGTTTGGTTTTTTTTTTTTAGTATCTTCTACAAGCAGTAGTCATATGCCTGCATCCTGGATTCACTTACAGATGACATTAAGACTCCAAAGCAGGACTGCAGGAAGCAACAGGAGTCTGAAAGCAGCAAAGGTCAGTAAGTTTTTGTGCTGTGCTGTTTTCCCCCCATTTTTATTAGAAACAGTTGTGTGAAAGGTCTACTCCTGGCACCCATTTATCTCCTGTGTAACTCATCATAAACATGTATGTGAAAATAGTATTCTTCATGACAGTCTACTGCAATGTCTCATACACCTTTATGATGTTCATAGAAAAAGAATTCATTTTTGCTGCAGTAGTGTGGTAGATAGTAACTAGTTAGTAGTAACTAACATGTTTTATTGCTCTTCAAAGATGAAAATTATTAAATGAATGCAAAAAAAATGGTGGTCTTATGAATAATTCTCAAAGAATAAAAATCCTGTTTTCATGCAAATGTTTATTTTCATAATAATAAAAATGAGAGCAATGATACCCGCCCCCCCCATAACTGCACCATAAAAAGAGAATGCTTTTCTCAAAAAGTGTTTCCACAAAGCAACAGAGGTTCTCTGAAGGAGCCATATTCAATGCACAGAAGTGGATTTGATTCAGATAAGCAAAACCAATTACTAATTGTCATTTCTTGAACAGATTGTTTATAGGTGCCTCTTGTGTGCTGTGGGTTCCCTGTCCCATAAACTAATACAGCAATGAGATAATATAGGCAATCTGCATCAAGCCACTTCTGATGAAACTGATTTTAGTGGGGTAAAGGCATTTCAGTAGCATGAAGGGCTTTTGGAAAGGAGGACTCCCATAGGAATCCACAGCATTGCCTTTTAAATTTTGATATTGCAGCTATTTATTAGCTCCAGGCACAGGATGTCTGGTGCAAGCCATAACAAAGTCTGTACAGTGAAAAATCTGTTTTCCTAAATATTCATAAAAGAACTTAATACAAAACCCCATCAGCCTAAAGTTTTTATCATAATAAAACTTTGTAAGTCTCAAGTATTTCCTGTGTTCCATGGTAGCATCGAATCTCTTTGACTAATTAAATAGGTTCACCTCTAAGAAAGCTTTGTTTGTCATCACGTTCCTGGAGTAGTTGGTTTCTTTTATGTTCTCACTTTAGGCTTAGTTACGAGACTGAAAAGAGGAGCTAAAATGAAGAACATCTGCCTGAAGGCAGCCAAGAAAAAACTGCAGGCAAACCCAGAAAAACAGGCTGAAGACATGGACAGACCGGAATAGAAGTAGCCATGACAGATGAGTCACCTAGTTCAATAAAGAGCAAACCTGAGATGGACACCCTATTAGCTACCCAGAGATTAAAACAGAATAAACAAACCCCTTTAGAACAATGCGAAAAGCTTTCCGGACTCTCAGTGGTGTGTTGGAAAAGATGCTTTTAAACAGGCATTAAACATAAGCAACAGATATCAAAGCTTCTCAAATTGCCAACAAGAAAACACAGTGTTGTGTTTTCAGTCCTTGGAGCAACTGACTGGCAGGGACAGAAACACCGTGTTCTTCGAGGGGGTTCGTCCTGCCCCCAGGACTTCATTAGAACTATACACAAAAGAGCTGAAGCAGGCGAGGTAAACAAAACTAGAAACCGTTTCTTCTCTTAAAATCCAAACGCAAGTTAAAGTACATTGAGGAAAGAATTTGGTTTCATTTGTTCTCTGCTGTCCTGCCATTGCCTAGTAACATTTTCAAACAGTGCTGGCTGCTACTTGGAATCAGAATTAGGAGGAGGCTTGACTTTCTTCCCTCAAAGCAAATATTGGCTTTTTGGTGAAAAATTGGATGCTGAAGGTCTGAGCCTGACCTCATCAATTTTCAACCTCAAGCTTTCATGTTTAAAACCATGTTTTTTCAATGTGGAGTGCTACTTTCATGCCTTGTGGGAACTGCAGCTCAATTGCTCGTATCCCATTTTCTTTCACGATTTCCAGTGAAAATGCAACATCTCACATGAAAAATGATCACATTTTAGTGTTTAGTAGAAGCAATTTTCTTCTGGAAACAAACCAACCAAACACGGAAACTTTTCACAAGGCAAGGCATGTTGGAATTCAAGCTTGTGATGCATGAAAAGCAAAGACTGCCTCTGCTAGCCACTTGCAAAGCTGTGGTAAAGTCACCTGACTTTGCCAAAAATATAATTTAGGGTGAAGGGTCAAGCTGCGAAGGCAGAAGCGAGGCATCACTGCACCTAGAGTTGCCTCCGAAACCTTAATTTAGCTACCATGGGAATCCATTTTCTGCATGCAATGTAAGAGGCAAAAAAGGGGACGAATAGAATGTGATTACATAATTAAAGACCGTATTGAATTGTAATTGCACGAGGGAACAGAATAAAGGCTGCCAGGAAATAATTTATCTGGCGTTTCCTAACTTCCAGTGTCAGACCTCAGTTCCTCCGCCTGCATTCCCCGCCGGACGGTCACCCACCAGCTGCGGTCCCACAGTTGCGCGGCTGTGTTAAGGTAGCGTGGTGCCAAGCGAACGTATTCAAGCACTCGTCTGCGCTTTTTGAGTCGAGCAGGCTAAAACAACTGAAGTGCCTGCGAGAGCGGCTGCTAAAGCCACTCTCCAGCATCTGGACTGAAGCTGGCCAACATCTGTGTGGCTGACAGCACAAGCAGAGCTTGCTTAGGAGCAGCAGCACTTAAAAAAGTAAATGACAGCAAAAGGGCTTGCAAGCTAAGCAATATTCTTTTTGCATATTGGTTTGGAAGTTAATTCCTTAGCTGTTTGCTTGAAAAGATGACTGAAACAACTTGTGTTACGTGACGGTGTAAGAATCCCCACCATGAGATTTGAACCCTCGGTTGTTTTTCACATCACCGATATTGAAGCTTGACAGGCCTTTGGACAACAGGAGTCTGTTGTTCTTTGTGGGCGTAGAAGTCCATGCGCTAGTGCTTCGATGCCCTCCTGAAGGAGAAACAGCGATTCTTCTGTGGAGTGAAGTTGTGCTCTGCGTGGGACTTCTTGACTGAGGCTGGGTAGCCGTGCCCTCCTCTCAAAGGATGGCTGCAGAAGGGCCCTTGCTCGGTGTTTGCCACCCCTGCTCCTCACCCGGAGCTGGAGGTCCTCAGCTCGCGGGGGGGGGGGGGGGCGGGTCGGGTGCTGGGGGCAGGCGGTTCACGGGCTGGAGTGGGATCTGCCTCTCCTTCTTGGGCACGAAAAATGCCCGAGCCTGTAAGAGGTGGCTCAGCTCCTTTTCACCAGAATTCAGTGACGACTCCTACCTTACAATATTAGTGCGTTTACTTATGTTAGTATTGCCACATATCAAAGATTTGGTGGAAAAGATGGTGCGATAAGAACTTCCCGGCGAAGGAGGTGCAATCCTGCTTGGTAAGAGGTGCGGAGGCACGCCCAGCCCCCTGCAGCTGTGTCTCATTGTAGAAACAATCACAGGAAGGTTACTGCAATGACTAAAAAAGTTACAAAAAGAAGGAGACCCTGAAAGCTACCAGTATTTCTCCTAAATTCTTTTAGAGATGCTCTGGTGCAGCTGTGCAAAGGACTCCTTGACTCTCCGTGTGGATGCTGAGTCATTCTGATGTCAAATGCCCGAAGGCTGCAGGAAATTGCAGGTTTGTTGCTGCTGAGTCATTGTGGCGCGTACATCTTGTACCTTCAGCTGGCACGCAGGAAGGACTGATCCCTATCTCGCTCCTCACATGCCTCCTTGTCTCTCAGGGGTTGAGGGCTGCGGGCTGCTTTGGGGATGTTCTAGAGAATGATCCTGGGAATCCCCTGAGATGATGTTTATTTTCTGGTTGCTTCTTGAGCTCCTAAATAAATGGCATGCTAGGTAGGGAATAAATGAATATTATATAGAATGGGTCATTAACGACCCTTCAAACTGTTCTGGTATTTCTATTAAAAGATCCTTTCCCTGCTGCAGTCATGGAAAGAGAAGCAGCAGGGTCAGAACTCTGTGTGTCTGTGCGAGCAGCACCACTTATTATGCACCACTGCAGGCACCAGTGAAGGCAGCCTCCTTTCCCATTATAAAACACTGGTTTTAGTTGTTTATACCTTTTTGAAGCACTGAGTTTAAGCCAAAACTTTTCATACCCTGTCTGTGCCTCTGGCTGAATTCTGTAATATTTCAGCCAAATAATTCAGCTCCTTCAGTGAATGAGCCTAGGAACAAAGTGCCGCTTGGCCCATGTTAATACTTCGAGGTCTTTTCTGTAAAATTCTCCAGCACCACCCTGCTTTGAAGCAGGGATTTTAAGTTTGGCAGAGGGATAGCTCTCCTGTCAAAAATAAGCCTTCCATCACACCTGTGAAAATTCTCCCCAATTTTTTCGAAGTCTTAGTAATTATGTCGATAGGAATTCATACAGGTTCAGGCAAGTTGTGAGAAAGCTGTTACTTCAGGCTTTTTAGAGATCTTCTACAGAAACTAAGGATCACTGCAAACTTCTTTGTCTCTTTAAGGTGTTTGTTATTTTACCCTTAGCTGACCAGACGTGTTATGCGTGCTTTCCCCACAGAGTAAAGGTGCTTCAGTCAAGGACTTTTGGGGAACTCAGAAAAACTTTTCATGCCCTGGGCCGCTTCTAACCCTATACTGGCTTTCTGTACATAGAAGAGGAAGCAACATAGAGTAGTGCTCAGCTGAGAAAAGAAAGAAGTGCAGAAAAGGAGATAGGTGAGACAGGGTCCGTGGGGATGAAAGAGAAGAATAAGGCACAGTTGCAGAATGGAGCCTAAAGATTTCCTGGAGACTGACTGTGGAAAGGGTGGGACCCTGTGTTTTAAGGTCAGAAATGAGCCTGGGAGAAGAGAAGAGGGATGACTGGGTAAAGAGACTGGAAACAACGTGCTGGGAATATAGGCTGGGACTAGGAGGACAAGGAAAGGAGTGTAGTACCTTGAATTATGGAAGGAGAGACAGATGGTGGAAAGAGGTTACGAGAGGAAAAGCAGAGCAATTTTTAAAGAAGAAGTAACAGAAAAGTTGCCAGACAGTATTTGTCTCTGGAGGTTGGAACTCAAGATGTTGGAGATTCTTCTTTCAGTACAAACAAATACTTGTGGAAACCTGAAGGGAAAAGTTAGGATGTTTATCTGCAAGTTGAAGTGTTATATATAAATGAGTTTTCTACCTAAAATTCGTAGTTATAAACCCAGCCCACGTAGATAGTGACCAATAGTTGTGATGACTAGTAACAATGTTTTTACCTAGCTTCTAAGAAAGAACTTATAAAAAGTTATCATCTAATTTATAAAAGCAATTGCTGCCCTGAAATGAAGTATCATTGACACTAGTTTTGCCATATTCCTTCTCTCCTGGAACCAGTAAGGAGGGAAGGTTCACTCTCCAAAGCTCTCCCAAGGGGTACCTCTGTGAAGCTGCAGGTCCTGGGGCAGCGCGTGGCGAGCAGCACCACGTTCCTCTGCGAGCAGTCGTCCCTCCTGAGCAGAAGTTGTGGGACACAATCTGGCAGCCGAAGTCTTTCAGAGGCTCATGGCGCAGATCATAGGCAATTCATAGCAATTTGGAGAGGCTGAAGCACCATAGGAGGCTAGAACATTTTATAGCCTCCTGTGCGCTCTACTGTCTCTACCGCCTTTTGCCCTGTTGGACCGTCAGCCTGAACGTAAACCCGTATAGGAATATGGCCGAAACAGCTCTGGCATCCTGAGGTTAACTGGAACTGCGCAACTTGTGCCTTTATGTCTAATCTCTCGTGCCTTCCCAAACCGGTCTGGCATATCTAAGCCACTTATTAGGAATGGCGCCTGGCCTGTGCTAAGCCCCGAACTGTGCCAAGGCATTGCTGAGTGGAATGGCACCTGGCACGTGGGCACGTACCAAACCCACGCCAGGCTCACCGGTGGCGGGCGGTGTCATAATAGCCCACTGTTGCCAAAGAAGAGCCGTGGGCCACGAGCACGCTGTTAGAGGGCCTCCCAAACTGATCCCGTTATGGGCCTTCAGTCCGCTCATCTGCTGCGCGCGTGGATGTTTCCAGACCGTTGTCTGGAGGTCTGTCAGGGTATGAATCATCCTCACAGGCTTGATTAAAAGACCAGTAGTGATAATACATAAACCTATTTGTGTAGCCTTGGCCCAGCGGTATTTCAATGGATAGGGTAGAAACGCTAAGTGTGTGTATTGTAAGGCATCAGGGACAGCACACTTCACTTCACTCTGTCCAGTTCCTTTCCTATTCTAGATAATGAGTATTTAATTCAGTGGTTCAGCCTTGCAGATGTTTGCTTCAAGTATGACAAATGATAAATGACATTTGTGGAATCTGCTGATATTACCTGACACAAGTAAATGGGCAAAATGGCAGCACCACGGTGAAAAACAATCACTATATTCTCGGCTGCAGTACGTGCTACTGTACATGTTAACTTAGATGGTTGGTTTTTACAGCCAAACCTCTTTACTACAGTTGCAGATACAGTCCCAGTAACAGTACACTAGATAAAAAGCCTCTGATTCTTTCCTCCCCCTTCTAGGTACAGACAGTATTATTACCTGGGAAAAATGCGTAAGAAAGATATGCAGAGGTGTATGGGAGTAAATCTGCTTTCCAGGACTACTGTGCTTTGCTTTACTGAAAACTTATCCAGATTACATGTCACTTTTATAAATGCCATATATGAGGCAGCTACATGTTTCCATTCTCCAATTGACCTATTAGGTGCTGAAAACCCCATTAGACCTGCTCCGTAAAGACCCTTACAGGTGGTAGGAAGGAACTCAGACAGGCACTTCAGAGCGACCCAGTAACCCTCACTGTTTAAAAGTATTTTCAGCAAGCTTTTGCTGCAGTTTTTTGAAAACTCTTTAACGTTGATACCAATGCAGTTTCCTTGAGAGGAACAGAAAAACTTTTGCTGCTGTGATTTGAGACAAGTTTGGGGTTTTTTTTAATAAATAGATCAGTCAACCTAATTCAGCACTGAAGTAGCAATATGAGCAAAAAACCGGCGTAAATGTGTCTTGTCATCAGACCAGTCTTACCTGGGACTGAAATACTATGATGCATTTAATAATAATTGCATGGCCGTTGCATGATGTCATCCCAAGACACAGTTAAGACTAGGTTTTTAGGGCCTTCCATATCTTAACATGCTTTTTACCTGAATCATAACTTCAAATTATCATAGCTTTTTTATTTGGATATAAACAGAGTGGAATGACATTTAACATTACTGGATCAAATCTTAAAGCTTATGAAAAGCCCTTCCGCTAGCACCAGTTGTAATGGGATTCAGAGTCTGGTTTTACCTGGTATCTGAAATTGCATATTGGGTCCATGGGAGATTTAAAAAAAAATCCCTCTGTTATCTAACTCTCATTTAAGTCACAGGCTGTTTGGGTCACCTGTCTCTGTGAGCACTGATAAATTGATGAGTTTGTATTCGGATGAAATTTGGTATCAGAGGATCATCAGCAATAAGAGCAATAAATTGTGTAGGTGAATATTTCAAACAGCATCTATTTGCCTTTATGAATTTGACCCTAACTCCTTAGGTAACTCCTTAGGCCATGAAAGAGAAGTTACTTAAACTGATTGCACGAACTCCTGTGGTGTTAAACTAGAGATGGAGCAATTAAATAGAAAGTCACATCTCTTCTGAGTTCCTGAAATATTTAGAGATGCTAGTTCCCATTCATCTGTTCCTATCTGTTTAACTGTATTTATTTTTCCAAGTTTGGCAAAACTAAACCCTAAGCTTTCAAGTACAGCTCTTCCGAGAGTTCTCCTTGAGACTAGCAACACTAGTGTCATGAGTCTTGTAAGAATTGCTTTCTAATGAGATTTTTCAGCTGTGATGGCAGACTAATGGCATGGAAATAGGACTACAGCCAGCTTGAACGCTGTTAGCAAAGTATTGAAGTACCTCAGAGTGAAAACCTTTTGCAGATATGTGTTTAAGATATAGAAAGTTTTCTTTTCTTCATTAGTTTTGGGGTACCACCTAGAGACGCTGAATATCCATGCCTAAAAGTCCACACTTTGCCTGACATAGAGGTGATCTGAGAAGAGGCTGACCTTAATTGAAATGGATGTTGGTTGCTGTTGCCACTTACCCCCTCCTTCATTCCTTTTCTAAAAGTGTTTAACAAGTTCTGATTTAATTTTAACATGGGGAGAACCACACTGAAATAGTGATGAATGTTACAAAATGGAATTGGCAACCTCAGTCAACTTTTCTGAGAAATTCCTCCATTATTAACTGAAGAATGTAAGGGTCCTGGCAAATTATCACAACCCAGCTAAATAAGTTGAATCATAAGTGGGTTTTAGCTATTATTTTTCTGGAACAGGACTGTTTAGAGGTGGAGAGTGCATTGCAGGTTTAATAATAAGCCTATTACAGAGCAAGGTTTACTAGTAAATCCCTTGGCATTTCTACTTTCCTCCTAGCTAGTCCTTGCAGCTTTTCTTCGGTAATGGAGATTTCTTTTATGCTGAAACTAAGTTCTCTTTCTTGTCTAAATAATGTAAAAGGTGTTTCTATTGGTTGCAAATCAAGTACCTACGGTACCAAGGTATTTCATACTCGATTTCAGAATGAATGTTTTACAGCTTTTTGACATAAACCATAAATCTGTGAGGATGGTGCCACCTAATGTAAACAGAGAACATGACAACTATTCTCCGTTCATTTAACATTACCAGCTGGGGTTGAAAAGTTAGGAATTTAGTATGCTTTTACCCCTTCTGCTTAATTATCTGAAGGCTATTCTGCCAGAGATTTCCGTGGAATGACTGAAAGGGTCTCATTCCTACAAGGTTCACTTCTATTCTGGTCTTTTTTCATCAATATGTTTTGAACTATTTCAAGTTTTTAAAACGCATACAATACAGAAAATGTTTGACTAACCGTCTCTTAGGTTTAGCTTCACGCAGCTCTCCTGGCTTCAGTCAGATTCATCTATCACCTGAGAACCTTTACAAACGCCACTGGAGGAGGAGGAGACAGCAGAATTTAGTAGATACTCTGCCTGCCGAGAAGAAACAAAGGAAAAATGACTCAAAGAAAGCCTAACAGAATAGCAGCTCTCTTGTGTCCTCAGTAATGATCCTCCTCCTACCTGCATTGCTGCAGACTTAGCCATGCCCACGCCCACGCAGTGGTGTACACCTTTGTGGGCGCTTTGTGCCACCACCATTTGCACCGGCGGGGTCAACTCAGATTTTGAGAGTGTGTATTGTGATTTGCAGCGATTTACCTCTTCTGCATTGCTGTAACTTCAGGCATTGAGTCTCAGCACTGGCTGAACGTGGTCAGAAATGTGTTTTAAAGAATCTTTTCCATAAGAGGAAAAGTGATTTTAAAGTTGAGTGAAGGCAAAGAGAGATTAGGTCCCTACCTTGAAGAAAGACATTATGGAGTCCTACTTTCAGATGCTCTGTTTCTTAGGCCATTTTTGGATAATTGGTATGAAAACTGTGGACTTGATATAAGCTGAGCTATTTGATACAGTGCTTTACAGGACAGTGCCTTTGTCTTTTAACTTGTGTAAATGGGCTAATAATTCTTCACCTTTTCTCCATGTAATCAAGCAAGCTCATTCAATCATAGAGGTTTGGGTGAGGCTGAGGGTCTACATCACTTAGGGAGTTTTTTTGGAACTTCTTTCTAAAATTACGGTAAGGAATCCTGACTAAAAAACATCCCAAACATAGTTTTGAATAATAATAATAATAAAAAGATAAACATTGTGACTGTGGATGCATATTTCAATTAACTAGAAAGCCATCTCTTCTTTTCACAAAACCTCTTGCTCTTTCTCTCCCTGGACTCATGTGTGGTGATTGTAGAGAGCTGAATAATGTTTTAGTCACACAACTTTCATTAAAGCTATCAAACCCACGCAGTTAATTCCTTGAGCTCAGCCTTGAAAACATAAAGGTTACTGTTTATCCCTGTATCTACGAGGATGAGAGATTTAACTGGCTTGTTGCTTTATGTGCTAATGTTCAACATTACTGTGATATTGTTTTGGTCTTTTGAAAGCCTCTTTATAGAAACATGAAGATGGATGAAAAAGCACAATATTCAAATGACTGGGGACAGGACTTAAAAGAATCCAAAATTCAGTCATTACACAGCTAGCAGATAAAAGCTGTGCAGTGTCATCTATACATACAAGTCACTAGATGAAAGGGGTTTTGAGTCCGCTATGACCTTTTTATTTTATCATTTGCAGATCCCACTAATATGCATTGTAAGTAGCTTTTTCCTTCACACAGAAAGAATTAGCATTTTTATTGCAAAACCAGCCGACTTGACTAGGGTTTATGTTTTGCTTAACATACTCCTATCGTTCCATAGTTTAGCTGACCATGGTACAGCAGAGTTGGCTGTTGTGCCCGACTCTAAAATCTAAGAGAAGGGGTTCTTTCCACATACAGCACAGAACATGTCTTCTTCTCGGTCGCCATCACATTGATTGGTTTGGGCCAGAAAACTTCACTTGCAGTTGAAGAGTATAACACTCCATAGATTCCCAATTCAGTATGGTTTTATTTTTCCCCACTTCCACCTAAGTCATCCTGTTAGACAGATTAATACTCCTCCCTCCTTATCTAATCTGTAGGAGGCTAAAAATGCTCCGTTTGGGGTATATCTAACTGTGGGAAAAGAATGTCCTGCAGACTGCTCATAGTCCTCGTTCCTGGGTATGCTCCTGGCTGTGTCCTGACTCCGTGTCAGGACAAGAAGTGGCTGTACGTCATCCTCCCTTTGGTCTTGCTTCTCTTGAAGGGAAACTCGGGTGTCTGGGTACCAAAGGAGCTAAAGCAATGGTGCAGTGAGTAGTTAGGTCTGCGCTACCTAGCCCAGACCAGCGCCGAACAGGTCGGAGTGGACTAAAAGGTGTCTGCCGAACCACTGAAATCAGTGAGACAGACCCATTAATATCAGTGGCAAGCTCCGCATGACTGAATCTGGACACCACAAAATAAAAGTTGTAAGTGATTTCTTATACAACATACAAACTTTTATTTACTAATAAAGGCTGGTTTAGCGCAGGGTTTGAGAAGAAAAGTCAAAACACACCCCCCCCCCCAGATTCTCAAAGAAACTGTTTCTCTGGCGCTGGCTTGTTTTCAAGGTTTCCTTGAAAACAGGAGATAGAAATGTATTTTTTAAATGAAAGTGAGGATTCTTAAATCGTCTTGCCCAGGGTCTCCAAGAAAACGCAAAAGCTATTGTGACACTTGTCATAATATTCTTGAGCGCTGTTAATAATATGTCTTTACACTGTTGCTTATGGGAATTCAGGAAAACATAACCTTTGTTTGATACCATTGATTCTCTGTAAGTGAATCAGAACCATCTGATTTCAGTCACTCCTAGAAAAAACTAGATTTTTGAGGTTAAATTTGGTTGAACTCATGTAACTAGGCTTGCATTTTCACAGCTGTGATCTGTTTGCTCCTGTATTCTTATGATTGGTTTAGTCATTCCAATCATTTCAGCAACATCCTATAGATATTGCTGGGTTCCTGCTGATGTAACTGAGATCATAGTGTAATCCCCTTGGACTGAAAGAATATCATCCAAAGGGACAGGACCCTAACCATCTATTCTATCCTAATAGAATTCAAAACCTGCCTGGCAGAAAAGCTAGGTAGACAAAAACTTCAACATAAAATACTTAATTTTTGCCAAGGCAGAGATAAAACTCGGTGCTCCCTCTGTCTAGAAGAGTGTCCTCCTAGTGGTATATAGAATTAAACTTATAATTCTTCCCTTTATCTGACCCAATAGTTTTGTAATCAGTTTACATCAAGTGGAGCAACTTCAACATGGAAGATTATGCACCTTTGTCACCTATTCCATTAGCAACAGCAGCTGTTGGCCTGATTTAGAATAGAATAGAACAAACCAGAGCAAAATAGAATAGAATAGGACTATTTCAGTTGGAAGGGACCTACAACGTTCATCTAGTCCAACTGCCTGACCACTTCAGGGCTGACCAAAAGTTAAAGCACGTCATTAAGGGCATTGTCCAAATGCCTCTTGAACACTGACAGGCTTGGGGCATCGACCATCTCTCTAGGAAGCCTGTTCCAGCGTCTGACTGCCCTCTCGGTGAAGAAATGCTTCCTCACGTCCAGTCTGAACAGGAATCCATTCCCCCCTTCCCAGGGGCAGGCAGGAGTTCAGCCATCTCCAGGACAGCAGGGCTCCAGCACGCCCAACACTCCCTTGGGAAGACAAACGCCATCACTCCCAACGTCCCCCCTCCTTCTTCTTCCCCCAGATTTTCTTGCCGAGCATGACGTCCTCTGGTGTGGGACGTCCCTGGGGTCAGTTGGGGTCAGCTGTCCCGGCTGTGTCCCCCCCCGACCCCTTGTGCCCCCCCAGCCTCCTCGCTGGTGGGGTGGGGGGAGAAGCAGAACAGCCCTTGGCTCTGGGCAAGCCCTGCTCAGTGGGAACCAAAACGTCCCTGGGTTATCAGCACTGTTTCCAGCACAAATCCAAACCACAGCCCCATGCCAGCTACTGGGAAGAAAATTAACCCTATCCCAGCCAAAACCAGCACAAGGCCATAAAAGGACAACGAATTTTTCCCATCCTTCTGCTAAAATGGGGTTGGTAGGCAAAGTGTGAAAAGGCTCTTGAGGACTGACTGGATATGGAAAGGAAAAAAGCTGTGGAAGGTGGTAGCAAGTGACCAGAGGTAACAAGAATCAAATCACGATGCAGTTGTCATGGTCCGTGCTGACAGCCGACGGTAACCATCTAACCTTCTTGCAGCGCGGATTCATGGCCTCCTGCATCAGCACGGTTCTGGAAGGAATTAATTATCAAGGCTTTACGCAGGATGCCAAGATCTGTAGTTACAACAGCTCAGCCAGTGACACTGCTGTGTTGATGAGTCAAGTGAGGTCTGCTACATCTGCCAGGAATTTGGTAATTGTGGTAAATGAATGTGGAAAATCCCAGCTGCTGCAGAAGGTGCTGTTTGGGCTTCTGTTGGGCAGCTTCTTCCAGCCCACGTCAGAGAGCGCGCCGTAGCTCAACAGCATTCTGGGGATAGCTGTAAAACCGGAATACTGGTACTAACGCTCACATGACGTATTTCGCAGGATTAGCAGCCGTTCAAGCATTACCTGGATTTAATTTAATCCAGATTAATTGCTAATTGCAGTCTGCAGGGCCCGCTGCAGCCCTAAGGGTCGCTGGGAGGAGCGTCCTGCACCTTGCTGGCCGCCGTGCCCTCGCCTCGCCAGGGCCGATGCCGCAGGGCAGACTTCCCACCTCGTCCCGTGTGGGAAAAGGCGTAGGAAACCACGGACCGAAATTTCTAGCTGCTGCACAGCTCTGCAGCGGCTCACCTGCGGCAGCGTCTGCCTCGTGGCCGTGTGTGGCTACCGGGAGTGAGCATTGATGGCCACCGTGGTGGGAAAGGAGGAGGAGGAGGAAGAGGAGGAGGAAGAGGATGAGGAGGAGGAAGAGGAGGAGGAGGAGGAAGAGGAGGAGGAAGAGGATGAGGAGGAGGAAGAGGAGGAGGAAGAGGATGCGGAGGAGGAAGAGGAGGAGAGGGAGGAGGAGGAGGGGGAGGCAGGTGTGTTGGGCAGCTCAGGGGCACAGGGACTCTTGTTCTAGTTACAGTCTTATTGTGGTTCCGATTTAATCTTCTTCGTCGCCTGCCTAAAACCCCTTAACTTTATTCTGTAACTTGGTTTTTTAGATTCTGTCACAGTGACAGCCATATGCAGGAGCAAGTAAAGGAGCATGTGCCTTGCAAGTAAAAGCTGGCCTATGAGGAAAGACTTTTGGCACAAGGCTCTTTAATATGTGAAGAGCAGACTGGCTTCCAGAGTGCAAGAGGAATTCTATTTTTGGCAGAGAACGACAGCAAAAAATAAAGCAATAGACAGAAGAAACAGAACATTTTACAGTCACTTAGTAAGACAGAAGAAGCAATGGAAAGGATGAAAAAATATTTGATTTGTCTTATTAGTAATGATACAAACTCACAAGGGCTTGACTGTTGCTGTAACACTTTGACTCGTAGAATGACAGACTCTTCATGACCTCCTAATCAGTGGTTCTTTATAATTTGAAAAGTAATTTTAAACTTCCAGTATAGAAAATGAATCAAATGTTTTGTCAAGAGAAAAATAAATTAAAGGTCCCTGCATCTTGCTTGCATATTTGATATATAAAAGAGCAAGAACTGGGAAAGGTGTAATAAGGTCTGGCATTTCATTTTAATGCTGAAATTATGGAGAGCATGTATTAAGGCATCATTTGAAGCACAAATAGTGCTACAGTTTCCAATAATCAACCTTTCTGACAACTGTAGTTCTTATGAGTATAAAATAATCACTTATTACCTGTTGATGAGATTTCTTATACGTGCCATTGATGTAAAAGTTAACTTTATTAACTTCTAATACATCTTAGGCCGATTTTTCAGTCCTATCCTTGTCTGTGGGTACCATTTGTGCCTACCTTTTGGTAGGAGCGAGCAGTGCTTCGTTGTGGCATGGCTAGCTACTTAACTGGTGTATAAATCAAGAAAGAAATACTGTGCAACAAATGGGGGATAGTGGATAAATGCAGTCACCCATAGTGAAGGTATACTTGCAAGAATCCAGGAAGAGAAAACCCTATGAAGAAATCGTAAGAGAGGACCTAGCAGAAAGGTAGCTACAGTAATGGAGTAAGGATCAGTACAACTCCAAGCTCTAATCATTCTTCTATTTTTATATTTTACTAGGTGGCAATATAAACTGGAATTTAACTAGATGAAGTCTTTTCCAAATCTTGATGCTGAATAATATTTTATGTCAGCTTGAGGAAATGGCAAAGAAAAAGACACTTTGTACAAGACAAGCCACAGTGTTGTTTAATTATGGCGGCAAAGCACAGGGTTAGAGGTAAAACCAGAAATATATCCTGTTGGTGAAGGAACACATTAGGTTAGATTTTCCTGAAGGGATTTTGATCTTTGAATTTCTCCTTTGGCTTTGTAATGCCAGCCTTTAGGTATTAGTACAGAATTTTATAGATTTATGGTGGTGAGGGAGAGACTTAGTGAATATCTCCTTTTACTGGCCATGTAATTGCCGGACTTGGAACTGGGGAGCTCAAGGGTCTTTGTTCTCAAAAGCTCCCGAGATAGGTCTGTGCAAAATCCGTCTTAGCTGGTATATCCGTGCAGTACTGTGTAGTGGGGAAGTTAGTTGGCACTAGCCAGTTGGCGCCAGTTTGGAAATGTCCGTGTGTTATAAGAATACTGTAAGTCTTTAAAAGACCTTTTATTTTTAAGGCTTGTGAAATTAGAGGAAACAATTTTTGATTTGTACTGTTTTCTCTGTCAAACTTCAGTTACCTACTTTAGCTGTCTTTAAGGAGAAGGCGACTGTTGATAGAAAAATGTGAAAAAATTATTCTGAGAAATTTTCCAGCCCCATGAACAATTACAGGATGCAATCCTCCTGTCCTCCAATGTGAGAAGCACTGGGCACTATCCAAGACCTATCCCAGATACAAAATCTGTACCCTCTAAAGTTTCTTTTGAACAATTTGGGATTTTCAGGGAACCCACAGAAATTAACAGCTGAAGGTAACCTAAGCTAGTGGGGAGAAGAGATGTTTCCTGGTGGGTGGCCCAAGGCCTGATTCTTTGTTACTTAAAACAAAATTAATTCAGAGTATCTAGAAATTTCCCCTTCTGGAAAACCAACCTGAATGGGAGGAGAGTACAAGTAGTGATAATTTTAACCTCTTTTTTTGAAAATAGATGAAACCCCCTGACGTTGGAATCAGAAGTAGTTCTAAGCTATGATGATGGTGAAGTTGTATGTATGGAGGTTGCTGGCAGCTCGCCAGCAGAGAGCTCCCCTGAACTGGCAGTGATTTGCCACAGTAGTTGTCATCAGAGAAGCTGTATCTCTTTATTAGCTGCTGAAGAGCCGCTAATGGGAAAATCAGCAGTTTGCACTTTCTCATTACCAGTTATTCATCATAGTCAGTGCATACGAAGTATCTGTAGTTAAAGTATTAAGTGATCGCTTTTGTGATGTTTGGTTTGTATTATATTTCTGAAGTGTCTAGGTTTTTAGATTAGTATTTGATAAACTGTGGTTGAAACCCAGCATATTTAAATTAAGTAATTGTGCAAACCCATGATATAAGTTATACATTCTAAAAGAAAGGGATCATTTTGTGTAAATCTCTGCTTCTCCTCCAGAACACACCTTTATGGACTGTTCTTCTGAGGCTCCCTTTCCAGTGATGCTACAAAGAATATATAGCTATCCAAATATTAGACTACATGATGCACACCCTTGAGGAACTGGGTTTAGTAATAATGATTTTAAATATGATTTTGTAGCCCGTATAAGCTGGAAAAAAACATTTTTAGCACAGAGTTATGCTAATGTTAAGATTGAAACCATCTGAAGGCTTCTTAGCAAGGAAGATGAACTAAATTTTGCTACACCAACCTGCAGGGATTAAAGACTGGAAAAGGTGCTTCTGTAATCAAATGGAAAAGGAGGAGGGGAGGGCAGATGGAACAAGCAGCTGAAGGGAGGAGAGCCTGAGAGGCAGGTCTGCTCCAGCCCATCCGTCTGCCAGGAACCGAGGTCAGTGGTGTGGAAGTTTCTCGCAGGTGCGTCCCTTACTCCATACTCTTTGACCGTTTCTTTGGTGGCCAACACCAAAATCTCCTGCCTACCTTAATTTTCGAGGCATATTAACTTTGCATCTTGATGCTGGAAGCTGTTACTTTGTTTAACAATGGCCATTCACTCTGGGCACAGGTAAGTGTAGTTATAACTAGACTTTTGTACAATCATAAACTTTTCTGTACTGTACAACGCACTTACCTTTAACAGAAACGCATCTCATGCAGAATTCAATAATAAATGTAAAATAAATACGGTCCTCTTCATTTTATCTTCCCTTCTCTATACTAACAGAATACTTCTCCCTCTTGGGACGCCTTCCTCTCTGGAGCTTTTTTGGGGGAAAGACTGTAGAGAGGTTTGTTTTTATGAAGCCGTACTCCTACCTCCATGTGAAAGCAGATTTTTTGCAAAAGCTTACTGACAGAAAATGTCTTTCTGAATCCAGTTTCTTTACAAAAACCTGGATATTCCTCATGCAGACACAGTACATTTGGCCTGATTTGTCTTATTTGCCAGAGGTGGGAAGATGATGAATATTACCGAACAAACTGTGCTCTTTGCAGTAGCTGGTGTATTGTGGCAGATGTGAAATGGGCTTCCACCAGTTTCTGGATCAGATTCTCAGCTTCTCTGATCAGCACAGTTCTACTGACACCAGCAGCCTCTCGCAGGCACGTGTTGGCAGAGAACCCTCTCCCTCTCCCAGTTCACTCTGTCCAGAAAAAACCCAAAACAAACCAACACTGTTTTTAGGAGGATCTCATAGGCACTTGAGATGGAAATAGCTGATCCTCCCAGTGCTAATGAAAAGATTGTTCATTACTAGCGGTGTTTGCCAGGCTAGTGCTTCAAAAATGATACTCTTTAAGGCACGAGTTGTTCTTTCTTGTCTTTTATGTAGAACAGAATACAAAGTATGGTAGAGATATTTTCTACTAACAAAAATGTAATGAAGCTTGTTAAAAAAAATGTAAAAATGAGTCGGAATAGTTTAGCCTGGGCAGCACCTGTGCTAGTCATCAGGTTTGATCTGCCACTTAAATCAGGGCCAACTTTGAAGTTGTATCAAGTTGCTCAGGTCCCTGTACAGTCAAGTTCTGAATATCTCCAAGGCTGGAGATCCCACAGCCTCTCTGGGCAACCTGTGCCAGTGTTTGACCACCTTTGTTGTGAAGAATATTTTTCTTGCTCTGAAGAGTGAGATTTTTAACCTGAAGCACTTCTCCCCCACCCCCCCCCCCAACTATGAGCTGAAGTTGTTCAGGCTTGCATTCAAAATAGAAAAAAAATGGAGAGCCAGAAGACCTGTTTCTGTCTGTCTTGCAGGAGCCCAGCCTTACAGAGTGTGCTGGCTGCTGATTTTTTTAATGTCTGCTTGACAAAATGTCAGCTGTTGTATGGAAGCCTATTTCTTGAATAGTAGTAAACTTCTAGTTGTCTGCTCTGCTCTGTGACAGGCGGGGCAGTTCAGAACGGGGGCAGTTCCAGAAATTGTGCAGATGGAGTCACAAAGTTAGGAGCTGTGGCCTTTCAGTGCCTCCAAGACAAGGAAGGATTTTCAGAATCATAGTGTGTGTCTTGGACACCTGTATTTACAAATTTCACTAGAGATGCCTAAGATTTTTGTGAACTATAGCTCCTAACCCATAGTTATTATTGTGTTGTGGCAATTTTAACAAACTAATTTTTTTCATTATTTTTTGAAAGTATAAAAAAATGCCGTACCTGTATTGTCACAGGGTTAAACACCAATCCTAACATCATGCTTACTTGTGTTTATTAAGTGATCAGTTGTCGGGAAGGGTTGCTGTAAGCACACCTGGTATGGGCATCCTGTAATGTCATGTCAGCTAAAGGAACCTGAATGAATGAAATATCATTTAATCACAGTCCTTTGAATTCATATTAAACCTGATAAATAAAAAAGCATAAGAAAGACAAGCTTAACTATCTAATCTTTGAAATATTTTTAGAGATCTAATGCAAAAAAAGACCCCTCTCCCCAATTCTAACACAACCAGATCTACCAATATTAATTAACAACATCCAAGCACCTAGAATAACAGGCTAGTACCACATGTTGTTCTTGCAGTGTGCTGTGTCTTTCAAATCCCTGTCCATGTGCCTCAATAACATACTGTTGTTATAATGCCCAATATAGGTTTTACCTCTAAGGAGCCTAACAATAGCTTCTATTCCAGAACAGAAATGGCTTGTTACAGGACAAAAGCCTTTTGTGAGGAAGTTGAGCAAAACAGTTTTATACTCAGTTGTCTTTGTTTCCAGGCAGGCAGCTAATAATGTGCATTTGTCAGTTTACTACTTTAACGCTGTTCCAGAAAGCAGTGCCCTTGGCCACGACACGTTGGGGCTGCTCTTTATGCTTCATCACCTGCGTGGCCTTCTGGGAAAAGAACTTTACAGTAATTCTGGTTTAACTAACCTTTATTGTATCTATGCCTATAAATATGGGATGACTTTCTACTAGATTTTTACTAGGCCATTTCTAATGGTGCCCTGAACTAGAATGAAGTGGACATGAACAAAAAGGAAGATCTGACTCAGCAGGTAAGAGACTGATTGTGAATGACTTTTGAGCAGATACACTGATATACAATAATTTTTGCATTCACTTCAAGATTTCAAGTGAGTGAAAACTTCATTGTGGATTGTGTGCAAGGCTCTTCATGCATGTATGTTGAGCATGGTCTAACTCTGAAGCAAATGCAGGTCAAAGGGAGGCTTCTTGTTTAAGCTGAAAAACCCCATTTGCTTTAGGAAGCAAAGCTAACGCCTTTTAACTTCCTACGTCTTTCACTTATAACTCTATCAAAAGTAGATAGAAATAGAGGTCGAAAATCTGATTCCATTAATATTTGTGGGGAAAAAGATTAGCTTCATTAATGTAAATGAAAGCACTACAATTTGTGGACCAGAGTCTGACCTGAATGAGAAAGTGACACTCTTCAGTCAAGCTACCAACCTAAATGGAGCTGCTGTTCCTGTGTAAGTGCATTTTAAAACAGTTTCTGGTCTTGACATTGTAATATATACTTCCAATAAAGTAAAAAAAAAAAAAAAAAAAAAAAAAAAAGTACCTGTTATTTTGAGTAGTGTCCAGAAGATCTCATTGTGAAAACGTGGAATTAAAATGTTTCATTAAAAATATAGAGAAAGATGTAAAGTGATGTGGCTTGGAAATGATGGTGCAGGCAGACTTCCTGAGGCTACTACACATTTTTATCAAGGTGAACAAATGGATACTTTATATGCCAGAGATGCACCTACTCTGAGTCACTGACTGTCTCCTAGACCATCTTTGTGTATGAAATGAGTCATAGAAATTAGACATAAAAGTCTTGTAGATCATCAAGTCTATTCCCTCGTAAATGTCTTCCTGAGGATTAGTCAAATGTTAAATGGATCCTGCTTTTAGATCTCATTTACACTGCTGCAAATTGGAGATGACACCACCAGTCTACTCTTGTGGTCCCAAAACACTCTGAAGACAGGATCAGCTGCTTCATTTGGAGACTCTGTCTTACTTCGGGGATTTTTTTTTTACATGGTGCAGGTGGCATAGTCCAAGGGAAACTATTTGCAAATAACCTTGCCACAAGGACAACTCTGCTGCTTTGAGGCAGCAAGAGAATCAGTGACCTTGAGGAGCTCACCTAATAATTGCACATGTAGTATGAAGGCATTGGATGAGAGTAGCAGATAAAGGCAAATGTCACATGTGAAAATAAGTGACACAATACTGTGAGCTAAACTCATTCCATTCATTTTCACATGAAGGATGTTAATAATCTTGAGTATACTTAAAAGTTTCAAAGAAGAAATGAGACTTTGCTTCTGCTTCTAACATTACCACACATCTTCCTGTGACCTATGGCAAGTTTGTGCTTCAGCTTCTCTAACTGCAAAATAATGACATGTACCTAATACTTATGCCACTTTCAGGTCCTTCACTAGGAGGTCTTTGTAGCAGTAAATCACTCTCAAAGAGCCACTTCATCAAACAAGGTCACCGAGAGAGAAATTCGTCACAGCAATATCTTGACGATGTGCTGTGGTTTTCATATGTCTAGCTTACGAGCCACCAGTGTCTGTTTATGGTAGCACACATGGTTTTAGCACTGGGTGCAAGAGCCAAACCCCCTCTCTGTGCCTGGAGCTACTCCCTGGAAATGTCTCCGTTGTCCTCCGTATGGCTCCATGGCCAGATTCCCTCCTGGTCCAAAGCTGTGTAGCTCCTGTGACTCCAGTGAAACTGCATTAATTCCCAGCAGTAGACAATTTGTTCCTCCGTCCTCTCCTCCTTCGCTGCCCCGCTACTGGGGGAGCAGCTGGGCAACGCTTTCCATCTGCCGCGGAAGGGACAGGGAAGGCACTTGGGCACGGGCGTACTTGCTTTATGGGAACTGTCGTGTAAGGTCTCAAGCAGCATCTCCTGTTGACTTCTAGTTTTTGAAAGTCGTTACTACACAAAAAGATTAATTAAACTTGACCGTACCAACCTGGGGGAGCTGTAAATGGTAACCTGGTAACAGCCAGAGTGGGCCAGAAGAAGTTCCTCAGCTTTGACGGTTTCATAGCAATTGAAATACTTTGAAAAACTGCATTACTTTTGAAATAAAGCTGGGAAAAAGTTCAGACAACGTGAATAACGTCACATGTCAACTTCACTTGAACAACATTTTTAGATTTTTTTAGATTGGAAATGTTTTGTCTCAGTTTTTTCAACATTGCTTTATGTGATAGATAAAAAAAAAGTCAAACCTAAGTGAAGCAGTTTAACTTTTCATAAATAAAAAATTCAGCCAACCAAATCTTACATATTTTTGACTTTTCTTTCTTAGCTTTCCATGTTTTTCTAATTCTTAGTTATACCAGATTTTGACATTTTGATGTTCTTCGCAAAATTAATCTTTCATTCTTGAAAAATCTTTAGCAACAATTCAGGAAGATCATCACAATTTGACCTCTTAACAATCAGTTAAAATAATGGCTAAAATTGGTTAATGATCTGAAACAAAAGAGAAAAGGAGAACATGACTGAGAACCCAGCGCATTTTGCTGAGCGTTTGCATCCCTTTTTTGGGTAGCCAACAGCAGGAACGTTGGGTTATCTTGTTGAATAGATATACAAAAGCTGCGGCTAGAGTTGCACCTTGCCTCTTTCACCTTTTCTGTGATAGAAATCCTTCTGCAGCTATTCATCTACAGTTACTCAGAGCATCTTTTAAACTAACTCCCTTTCTCCCCGTGTCTTTTCATCAATATGTTTTTGAGAGGTTTATAAACCCCAATACCATTTGCAGTCTTGCCTGAGGTCATGACGCAAACAGAGAGTAGGAGAAAAATAGGAGGTCCCCTCTGCAGCCTCTGAATTTGCCTCATAAAACATTACAGATATATTTTCAGTCACCTATAAAATCCTTTTAAGGCAGAAGTTCAAGAATTGCCTTGGATTCTCACCTGTGTTTCACACACCAGAAATCGCAGCACTTATTCCTCCCAAAGGCAACACTTTACATTTCCAAATGCTCTCAGCTTGTGGGTTGGCAGGTTTACAGGTGAACTGCCTTTTGGCAGTGCTGTATTTCATGATATAGTTAATGTTCCACTTCAGAGCTTGTACGAAGCCTAAAAGTGAACGCAAACTGATTAAGAAAAACTGCTTTAGATGTATGTTTTCTGTGTTACCACGAGACATAAAATGTCTATCAGCTGTAGAAGCCTGATGGCATGCCAGAAGTGGCACGTAACTGCGTTAAGTAGAGCAAGCAGTTTCATCTGCACAGGGCTGAAATATTTGCTTGCTGATACTGTCCTCTATTCTCTCCTCTTCCTACCTGCACGCTGCCCGAAAACGCTGCTGTAATGCATCAGCATAGCCTTGACGCTGTGTTGACAGTCACAGAGGTCCAGACTCTTGCGTACCCGAAGTGACGCAGTAGGTCCCTGGAGAAGACAAGCAAGGCTGCTGTTTGTATGAGTTGAGATTGTCCATAATGGAAATGAAGTCTGATCCACCACTACTCTTCCTGCCTGTTGTAGGACTTGCGCTGGTCCACCTCTACTGAAACCTTACCCCGGTGCAGAGGGGATCCGTGTACCAGCGCGAGTCACAGCACTGGGGCAAGAAGTCCTGATGGAGATCAGCACCTGGGGGAGTACCAATACCTGTCAATGACAATTAACATCAGCTACGTCTTTAGAAAGAAAAAAAATCTAAATCGTCACTTGTTGCGTAGTGTGGCCCACACTGTTTATATTTTGGACCTACTCCTTCTGGCAGGAATATTTGAATCACCACCAGAATGTTCACTTGCTACGAAAGAGAAGCAAATTTCGAAACTTTCAAGACCTCTGACTTAGGGTGCCAGTAAATATTTGAAAACACGCAAAAAAAGGAAATTGAATGATGCTGAAACAAAGGCTGGCTAAAAGAACTTTCAAGTACCTTTGGTATGTCCTGCTACTGTTGCTACACAGCCACAAAATTGTAGGAACATTCAGCAATGAAATAAAAAATAATCAGAACTTTTGCCATATTAATGCCATGACTGTTTTGCCTTCCTGGCAGCACAGCAGGACACATGGTTCCATGAAATTGTCATGATCTGTATCCGGGTCACTTGCACTGTAACTCTTTCAAGTGGCTATTTTACTTAATCATCCCTGTCTTCTGTAGAAAAAACTTGCCAGAAATAAAAAGTTAAACAGATGATTTGTAAGTCCTATTTCCTGGGTGCTCTCCCCTCTGTGCCCAGGTACTAGGCCTTTTCTGATGGTAGACGACACAGAAACTACTAGACAAGTAAGGCTGTGTCATAAGTCATGCATATGACTGGCTTTAATATGAAGGGATGCTGTATTTGTACCTTGCAACAAATCTAGACCTGTTTAATTCACTGCCAAAAATTCTGTGAATGATTTCTAAATAAAAGTCCATAAATGTTTGAGTTTGTTTAGAAATGAAGAGGCATTCTGCAGAAAGTCAGTGTGCCTTGTGCTGAAGACCTTCAGTAATGCGTGGGTTGTTCTCTGTAGAAATGTAAGAGGTTTGTTTATTTGAAGGTAAAAATGATCACTGGTTTTAAGAGCAACGGGTGCAGCATCTCTTTCAGGTCTATGATCAAAAGGAAATACCATAGTCTCAATTTCTTCATGGAAAAGAAACTCTTTGCACACTACTATAAACACATTAGTTACTAGAGTTCTATTACAAAAGAATGCTTCCATTAACAAATTTGCAAGTGATTGGTCCTTATCCTGCTCATGTCTATTCAGTAGAAATTTGTTTTGGTAAGAATTATAATGTGGGGATGGTAATTTGTGTTCATGAAACCATTCAGATTGGCTAATGACGTGAACAGGCAGTTTTCTGATGTTTTGTTTTTGATACATGAGCTACTTTTTGTCTGACTTCAGCATACAGGTATTATAAAAAAGGATGTGCTCACCTTTCCTTGAGTCATTTTACTGAACATTTTTCAGAGACCTACAACAGGGACAAGAGGCAAAAACTTAGTCTAATATTAAAATTTTCAATGGTTATCTTTGAGCACAGAGAGTGGGAATACATTATAAAGCAGAAATGCAGATGGTGTTATGATTGTGTTACTGGCTTCGGGTTAGTCAAAGGAAATAAAAGAACTCTGAAGACTTCATAAAGTGGAAATCAGGATATTTTAACGATGGCAACCTCTGCCACAAAAGATATTTAAGTAATTATTTTTCATTAATACAATCTTTTTCTGACTATAGCTTTCATAGCTGGAACTCATCTCTTTTATCTCAAAAATAATTTTATACAACTAGAAATTTAATTTGATGCCCCTCTTATTTCAGATTTGGGGGTTTCCATTTGGCAGACACTGGTTCCTCCAGCCCTACTGTTTGTCTCCCAGTTTCGTTCACCTGCTTGTATTACTAATGAAGGTGTTAAGAGTCACCATTATAATTCTCCATTATAAGCTGCTTTTGTCTGCTTCCTTATTCAGGAAAGTTCCTTCATTACATTTATATTCCATAATGATGCAGAGCTGTAGGAATTAGGCCTATTCTACATGGGTGAATGTGTAGAGGTATCAGCAATACACCCAGAATTATTTTATGGGGTATTACAGGGTGCATTATGGGAATAAACCCTAGCCTTTAGATGAAGAAATGGGTTCATTAAACATTGAGTGCTAAAACTGGGGTAGGCAAGGATTTCTGTTGTGAACGAGCCAGTAACTGTTTGATTGCAAGTGGGCGTCACAGGCGTGTCGCTATGAAGATATGTGCCTGGGCGTTACAGGCACCAAGTGGCTTATCGCCCCGGTAGACCTGGCAGCCAGATGCCTTCTGCGCGCACAGCAGCGCCCGGCGAGCGCCCCAAGTAGCTGCAAATACCCCACGTCGCAGCAATTTAGAGCAAAGGGGAGAGAGGAAGGAAGTATTTCTGTGAGCTCTGCGTTAGGAGAGAAGTCATAAGCCTTCTTTGACGAGATAATGAGGGAAAATAGCATAATGAGAAAACAGGGAAAATAGGGAGGAATAATACAGGAAAAGGGAGGCGTTAATGACCTTAATGGAAGCCACGTAACTGTTTCCTTCCACACGCACATCAGACGCTGCTGCCTTTTCTTCTACGTGCTTTTGTCTGCCGACAGGAGTCTCTTTTGCCTTATCCAGACTGGCATTCACTTTGCTTTTGTGCAGATCCCTACTTCTTCTGGAAAGTCAGAAATTGGAGAGAGTGCAGATTATTCCTCTGTGGAAAAGGTAAAGAACAGTCTCGTTCAGAGGATAACTCTTAATTTCCCAGTGTTTTTACAGGTGTTACTTCCAGCCCAAGCCAAGCAAACCAAGGGCTGTTGGTTAAGCTACTGGGTCTTAAATACCTTCTTGAGTAGAGATTCATAAGCAATAAACCGTTTTGTAATCGGCTATGGGGTGATTTATATTTTGGTTAAACTGTATTACGGAGTCTTTTTTAAGACATTGTGAGATGGAGAATTCAATCCCTACCTTCATAGTTTGTAAAACAATTAATCACTTGCGATATTAAAATCTCTGCTGTTTTTTAATTTGAATGTATTTGGTTTTGATTTCCTGTCCTTTTCCCTGTCACCATCAGATTAATCACACCTGTGGTAGGATCAGGATACTTAGGAGGGACGATGATCCAGACACTTCTTGATATTCTTTGGGTTAATGCAAGCAGATTAATTTTTGTAGCTCCTTTTTTGCACCTTCTCCACATGTTTGCATCCATTTTAAAATCTGCTCCCAGCACTACAATATAAATCATATCGATGCCATATATAAAGGTAAACATCATCTTCTGGTTCTTTCCTGTTTACACATCCAAATATGGGTTTGTCCTTTTGACCACTGCCCTGGAAATTCAGTTATTTGGCCAAATTAGATCCTGAAATTCATTTAAAAGCTGTTTATTTTCAGGTTTCACTCCCCATACTTATAAGGATTGCCAGTGTTCAGTGTTTCAGGGCAGCAAAATTCCTTTATAAATACAAATGCTTTTAATATGAGCAAGAATATACTTAAATGTAATTATTAAAATACATATTATTCACACTTAAAGGGCACATGTTTGACAAACTACGTCACACGCCGTATGATGTCTTATATTTTAATTTACTAAATCTGGCTAAAAACTCTATTATGAAGGCATTTTCACCAATTTTGTTCTAAAACATACAAAAAAGAATTCTGTGAGAATTTTTTTTAATCAAAATAGCAGAATTTGAGGGTCAGTAAGTGTCCACAGAGACCTCCATCAGCAAGAAGCAATGGAAGTGCTACAAGGTAAATGCAGCTGGTGGTAGTACTCCATTGCCATGTCCTGTTTCATTCATGCATGTTATTTGGTTGTATATTTTATTGCTGGTTACAGAACACATCTGAAAGTGACAATGATGAAGTTGATGGCAACAATATATGTGGTTTCAGAAAGAAAAAGGGAGGCAAAAGTCCTACAAAGTACGTTCCTCCTTTAGAAAATGAGAAGATGGAGCCGTCCCGCACCTCAAAGCCCCGAGAGCCCTGTCCGCCTCGAGGAACCGCCGGTTGCTCGGAACCACCATCAGACCCGTCTCTTCAACACCCGGCCGGCTTTCCTCCAGTACAGAAGGACCGAGGGGGTCGTGACAGTTCCCGCACCGGCAGCGACGTGAAAGAAGACGTGTCTGGAGAAACACGACAAATCCAGGAAAACGCTGACACCGGCAAAAGAGTGATAGGAAAAATGCAGAAGGAAATAGAGGCACCGGCTAAACCGGAGCAGCCCGCGGGCACGGACCCTGCCAGGGCGGCAGGGAGAGCTGGGTGCGCGGAGGCGGCGAGCCGGGCAGAGGGCGGTGAGAAGGCAGAGAGCAAGCATGAAGAACGGGGTGGGATGGCAAAGAAAGACGTCAAGTTTCACGTGACGAAGACGGGCTCGCTGGGCGGTACTGTGATGACACAAGGAAGCGGTACGGCAGAGTCCTGCGCCGGGGCGCCCGAGATTTCGAAGCGAAGACTGCAAGAGCTGAAAAACCTGCTGAGTGAAGGTCCTCCGCCCGCTCACGGGCCCAGTTACGGTGGGAAGGCAGGCGGCAGTTTTCCTCAGAAAAATTCGAAGCCCTGGGAGAAAGCAGCTGAGAAGCAGGGCCGACCCTTTGAGACTTTTGGTCCCCATTTTGGAGAGGAGAATCGCAAGTACCACGGCTTCCACAGGGAGGGAGCGGGGCAGCAGAGCAAACCTCTCCTGGTCCTCAGCGCTGCCGGCTCCGACCAGCAGCAGCCGGGGGGGAGTGACGTGGATCAGCTCATCCTGGGACTACCGGCACCTTCCACGCAGGCGGAAAGCACGGCTCCCGAGGTTCAGTTTGACGCCTCTGCAGGCCACGCCGGTAAGGATATTTAAACATCACCCGCTCTCCTGTTAAAGAAAGCGCTCCCGTTGCTTTGCGGGGTTTTGTTGAGCTGCGAGCTTTAGTCAGAGCTAGCGCGTGAGAGAATTGACACCTGTGGTTTCTGTGTGGTCAGAAGTTGTCCTCTACACCTATGTGGCTTTTTTTTTTTTTTTTTTTTTTTTTTTAACTAAGGCATTTATAAAGCCCAGCTGCCTGCCAAAAACTGCCACGCGCAAGTGGTCATGTCTTCTTCACTAAAACTGAAATATTTCCTCATTTAAACTGAGCTCAGGCAACATTTCCCAAAGGTCTGCTAGGCACTGCAAAGCTCTGATGGCATCTGGGCTTCTTAAAATTTCCTTTTTGTTAACATTTCCAGCAGCAGAAATTGCTCCCACGTAGGGATGATGTTTTCAATTATCTGTCCTGTGAGAGGACTGGAATGCAAAAACATCTCATATAAACGATAGGGGAAGAAAAGCAAATGAGGCAGAGAACTTCCACTTATCTTCATGCTGTTCAATAAGTCCATTTCGGAAGTGTTTATAGAGCCAATTAATTGCTACTAATAGGCTGTGATTTCTTTGAAACTGTAAAAGTTATACTTCTGGGCTAGCTGGATCAGCAAACTGCAAGCTACTATTAGCTATGATAATGTAATGGGCTTGAGAAGTTCGTTGGCTCGTGTCTATTCCAGGAAGCACACAAACAACAATTTGCCAATTGAATAGATATCATATTAATAAATCTCCAGGAGCATCAGGCTCAGATCATATTATCAACTTTTCAGGATAGATATCTCGCCCTCTGAATTATCTCACTGGCACCAGAAATCCGAATCTCTTCTCTTCATTGATAAAAGACTTTGTCCACCATTAACTATGTCATAAAATATAATAGTAGCAATTACATTTTTACAACAATATGAAGTTACCCTGCTGTTTTTTAAAATCTCCATTCAGATGGGTAGAAGAATTGCTATACATACTCTGAAAACAGACAATTTGAATATATCAAATGTTGTTAGCTACAGCAGGATTTCTCAATAGACGTACTGTGTTACCCAGTTTGAACAGGTCTGGACAAGATAGCCATGAACATTATCAGTGCTAACTCAGGGCACTGCATGAGAAATATAAAGCTTTGAAAAGATATTTCACATGCAACCCACTCTTTATTCCTGTAAAGAGGTTAGAGGATTATTTCTCAGGCTACGCTTGATGCTGTTCCCTTTCCAGATTACATTGTTTTTCACATTGCTGAAAGGCTAGTGAAATGCATTGTCAAATTTACATTAGCACTGTTTTCTCATTATCTGCAAAACCAGTAAATAACTTTTAAAATATGGGAATAATCATTTGTCATAACACCATTTACAGGGTACAGGGAACTGATGAGATTAATTGCAGATTCCACCAGGAGATTCCAACCCGATTGTAGCCACTTGAAGCGAAGTGGCCAATCCAAGTTCATTACCTAGTCAGCAGAGAACGACAGGCGTTTTGTCTTCAAAGAGGTAGTCGGGGTTGATGAGCAATTGACCTCTGGAGGTGGGCATCTCTTTCCACTCCATGGGGAAGAAGCCCCATGGTGATTAGTTTAGATTATTTGCCTAACTCTGAAACGCCTAAAGCTGCCTGGGCTTAATCCTACTCTGCATCACTGGCGATGGCAGCGACTGTCAGAGAACTGCAGATGAGAACCGACGAGGAAGGGAGGTGGAGGAAAACGGCTTTGTCTCAGAAACGTATCCAAACCCAGAAGTTTTGGAATCTCATGAGGTTTGGATTCCATTTGGCTTTGACCAAACAAATTGTAGGGCTTAGTACGAGTTTCCACTAGTAAATGGAATGCACAGAAATAGTTTCTACTTAATTAGAAATGTATGTGTTTGAAATTTAATTTTCGTTGAATATATTCAGAAACTTGAGAGAAGAAAGTTTTACATAAATTCTGCACTCTTTAACGAGCCTTCGCATAAACAGTATTTCATTGCTGCCAGTGATAATTTATTAAGATTGATAAGAGAAAAATCCTAAATATTTTATTTTTATGACTAAAATATTATCTTAAATATTTTAGTTACCAAAGTGCCTGAAGTCTTGGATCTAAACATGTCCCGACACTGAGTAGATCTGAAGTACCACCTCCGGTATTTTGCAAATATTCAAACTTGCTCAAATCAGAAATCTCAATCCAAAGTGTTTGGAAAAATTACAAGAGGTCGTATTTCAGATCTGCTCAGTGTTGAGATACAGCCAAAACAGGAATATACCTTACTGTTCTAAAAGTACACAGTTAAGGGACAATCTCTAGAGGTCAGCAGTAGAAAGGCTAAGACATGTAGCTGAGCTTTAGTGAGTCAGCGTGATGCAGAGGACTGAAATACAATCATGCTACTTATGTGGTTAACACCTCTCTAAAATAATAAATCCAATACTTGTTCCAAAATTCTGATTGGAAATTGTGGAAATACTACTGCATATGAATTTTGTCCATTGCTTGTCAGCTCTTTTGTCAAAGAAGTGCTTGGACATGGGGGGAAAAAATAATAGAAAAGAAAGAGAGATGCAAGATATTTGGTTCAGTATGACAAATATTACTTGTACAGTGTCTGTGAAGCTGGAGCTGAAGCTACAGCCCTTTTGATCTACTTTGTCACCACGGAAAGATAGAAACTAACACATGTAGCTAATTAGGCAAATATACTGACTGCACTAACATGAATTTAGGAATTTTATTTGCATAAGTATGTATACATGATAATGGTGTGCACTTCTGCAAATTGGTACATAGCCATTAATAATCAGGTGCTTCTGAAGTTGCTCGGTGCCTGCATTCTTGGGAGACCAAGCGGGAGGCTTCCACACAGTAAAAATTCAGATGAAATTTCATGCATTTAGCCTTCTATAACACTTCATGGCACGTACACGCGTACACACGTGAGTGCACGCAGGTGCTAGAGGTGTGGTGTACATAGCACGCAACGCGAGGGTGCGCTGACCTCTCTGACGTCAGGTCTCGGCACCCGCTGCTCCGCGTGCTGCTCAACTAGACTTCTTATACTACGGTAGCCAGAAAGGAGGCCAAAGAAAATAACTTTATTTGAGCAACGCGACGTTCCCAAGGGTGACGCTACACCACGCTGTGGGGTTCTCCTTGTCACGGGTGGGGGGGCTGCAGGCGGCTTCGGCAGGGACCCCCTCTGCCCGCGTCGCTCTTCTCGACCCGACGAGACGGCAGCACCTCCAGGTAGCTGTAGGTGGGCAACAGGCTGGCAGCCACCTCCGGCTTCAAATTCCCTTTGCCCGTCTTGGTCTGTAGCTGGGATAAAAAAGTTTGTTGAAAGCTGCCCGTGTGCAGGTTGCAGAGCTGGGTCCCCGGAGCCCTGGGCCGCTCCGGGAGCAGGTCCTCTGCACAGGGCTCACCTTCCTGAGCACCCATCACGTGAGGGCATGGAAACAGGACCAGCACAGGGTCAGGAACTGTTGGAGGGAGAAGGACACTTCTGAAGAAAGAAAAAAATGTCTTAGCTATATTTTTATATATATATCTATATATATATCTATATCTATCTGCAGGCATCAGTAGCTACCGAGGGACTGCTGAAATTTCAAGTGTGCAGAAGAAGAAGGTTTGAACGCCCCAAGAATCACACTAAATGTTGTGCAGGTGCTGACCCCAAACACTAAGTTCCTTTGCTAAGTTGTTGTTTTCAAGAAAAGCCTATCAAGTAGATACCAACAGGCTATGTTCCATACTTATAAGTGGATTTCATCAGCCCTACAAGCAGTTCCTTTTTCTATTGCAACGAACAACCTCATGTTGTCACTCTTGACTTGTTTAAAGCTCTTAGTTTTAGTAACAAGACAGTCACAAATTATGATACCTGGTATTTAGGGGCAGAATTCTGAAAAGAAGTCTGCAACAAAGCAGATAGCTCGTTTTTTTGCTCCACTGAAATTAAACCCACATTTTTAACATTTAAAATTTGAACTCCCCGTGCGGTTTCCCTGTCCTCCGCACTCACCTGGAAGAGGCACGTCTGTCCCCACGGATTCTGCTCGGTGAGACTAGTCAGCGGGGAGCAAAGGGAAACGGAGGCTCTTTGGGAGCTGTAAGCGGACGACCGGGAGGTAGAAGCGGACACAGGAGAGGTACCTCCATCCCCGCTCCGGGCACCTCGTGTGCACTGCCTCTGCAGTCGTTCCTGCAGAACAACCACATCTGACTTTGGGGATTACTTGGGACGGGGTTTTCCTCTGGCCGCTCCCCTCAGGCGTGCCCAGACCCCTCTCACGGGGCAGGAGGAGGGTGGGCAGCAGCTGGGCGGCCGCAGCGGGGATGTGTCAGGAGGGAGCACATCTGGCACAGCTGGAGAGGCAGTGGGAGGAATGGGGGAGGACTGACGGAGACATGTCTCCCCCTCCAGTGCACGGCTTGTATCTGGGGTCTCCTTGCTGGCGTCTGCTGTTATCGCCCTGCGTTACGCTGGTGCTCGTGTTTCTCGGTGAAGAGTTTCCAATATTACTACATTTGTCAGGTCAGCCCGTTCCCGTCTTTGTCAAGTCCCCTGGCAACATGTAGCACGTTCTTTTCTTTTCATCAGTTTGACAGAGTCACCTCTTATACAGCCGAGAAATTGTTTGCTTTAGATGCGGTGTGATTTAATAAGGGACCATGGGAAAGGATTTCTTTGAACAAGCAGATAATGACAGATAGGTCTGGCACGTGCGCGCTTTCTTCTAACGTGGCACTCTTCTGTTGCTGAGAAGATAAAGCTGGTGTTAACTGTTTGCCCTAGCCCCGTGTCAGCTGCCCTCAGCAAACTGAACGATTTCAATATTAATAACCTCAGAATGGCACCACTCTTCCGCTAGAAATAATAATAATATAATTTGTATAATCTGTAGGTTTTGGGGGTAATATTTTTAGTTTTGTTTTATTAATCTTTTTTAAATGTATACACATAATTTGTTTATATTTGTAGATATTTTGTACTAACTACAAAAGCAACTCGAGTAATACTAATTGTTTCTCAGTGGTTACTTAAATGGGAAATAACAGATAGAAGCAAACAAAAGCAAACATTAAGAGCTTCTCTGTGCACTACTGATTTGATATAGATATCTAAGGATCTGTATGTACCATTCTGCTTGAAGAAACATGGCCAGTCTGGATTTATATTTGATTTTTAAAATGAAAATCTGAACCAAAATCTGAGCATCTTGTGAAATTTACATACATGTTTCCATAAGTAGGTTTTCTGAAATGAAAATAAAGACGCTGTTATTTCTAGAGGCCCAGAGAGCTAGGGAAACAGTTATAGTCATGAACACAGACCTTCCTCCTAAGAGTGTAAGACTCAGACTGTGAATCTAAATCAGCTAGACCTGTCTAATACTTACTTATTAGCCTCCTTATCTCCAGTAACTGATGCTCTGGATAGTGACTGTATGATCTGAGAAAAGACAGAGTACTCAGTTCCCCACTGTCAAACTTTCCAAAAAACTTTCCCTTTCCAAACTTTAGTCATCGTTAGCTTCAGGGACGTAGTTTGCCAGTGATTTATTTAGTGGCTACCAAGAAAATGTATTTTGGGACCTGTTCTGGAGAAAAGTAAGTACTGTCAATAGTTATTCACTGAATATTATTTAAGAAACAAATCCCCTTTCATATTTCCAAAATCAGAGATATTAAGTCATGATGATATTTTTTTATCTATCATACAATTTACAGAAACTTACTATTTCAATGGGAAAGATAATCTGCAAATGATATAAAAGACAAACTGCCTCTAAAAAGTATGTGAAAGCTGCAGGAGTGTTTCTATTGATTCTAACAGGTTTTTGGATAAGGCTATTGTAAATGAAGAAGTATCTGTCTTTTGACTAGCGGGCTGTTTGGACTGGTATATAGCCCAATTTTAGACTAATACCTGACCAATATATAAATTCTGGTCTCATCATTTAAAAAGATCTATCATTAATCATAAGAAGTCCAACTGGAGAAGACAAATTCTTGCTTCCTCAGTTAATAATTTTCGGTTGCTTAGTGTTCTTTAAAAACATTACTTTATAGGAACTTTCTGTTAATTTATGCTATTTCATATATTCTAATTATGTATTTATGCATTTATTCAAGTAAAGTTAGCTTGAAGACAACAGATAGATATAAAACTTGGAAAATCACCAACCATTGGTAGATGTTTAAATTAAGTATATTTGTAGCCTTACTTTTAAAATGAATTTGTACATCATTAATATGAATGCATATCTCATTTGTATTTTTCTTAGATATTGATTTGATATCATTTTTATCTCTTAGGAATACTGATTTAAAGAATTACTTGGGTCAGAGTTAAAGTTGTTGTTTTTCAGGAATTATATGTTTTTACCTGAAAAATGGTTATTCAGTAGATGCAAATTTAACAGGCAACATTTCAGGACATTGTAAGAAATACTTGCAAAATTTACATCAAAAGTTGACAATATTCTGATGTCAAGGGTTGCCAGTCAAACTTTACTTTGCATAAGATGAAGACATAAAAATCTCCACGTGACAGGTGGTAGATGGGAAATGCCTACCATCTTTGCGCAGGATATTAAAGACGTGCAGAATAAGGGACTGAGCACTGCTTTTACAAAGGCAAAAACCTCAGGCTTCTGGCCCTGGAGTTGAAGAAAACGCTACTTGCTGCAATCTGTAGGAAGACTTTCAGACTCTTTTTTAATTCTACTAATCTAATAAATAGCCACGCTTAATCAGCTTCTAGTTGATGGTCGACTTCATAAGGAGGTCACGTCTGCTAAATGTCGGTAAACATTCATGTTGTAAAACAATGTTATGGGATAACTGAAGTGGAATTCAAATAACTATTACTTGGATGACATACGCAAGACAAAGCCAGTTTACGTATCCTCCCTGGTTGCTATTGTGTTTTGGCAGCATCTGTAACAGGACTTCCTTCTTTAAAGCACATCTGCTAAAGGACATAGTGCCCTAGTGTTTATAGAAGACAGTGGAAAAAAGCTGTTTCCATAATCCGCTTACAGCTGAAGCAGACCAAAGGGAAAGATGTCACGAGGAGAAGTGGATGTGACGAAACTCTTTTTTTCCTGCTTCTACCTTTTCAGTTTTTACCCTGTGTTCCTACAGACTCTTCTATTTGCTTAAAATTTTGCCCTGTGCTTTCACCTGTCATTCCTCGGGGAGCACTGCTAGTACTTACCCTCTTCTTACTTTACTGACCTAGGGTGTCCTTGTCACCTCCTGGCCATCGGAAGCTGGAGGAAGCTCCAGTAAATATTCAAAGGCTCTGAGAAGTCTGTGACTGTGGGTGACCCTGCCGCCTTCGCAGGGAATTATCAGACAGCCTGGTGCTGGGCTACCTGCCGAGCTGCCTTACGGCCTCGCAGCTCGCAGTCCTGCTTGCCCCGAAGGAGAGGTCCTGCAGAAGTGTTTGTGCCTGCTGGCTGCTGCTAAAGGAGATCTGCTCTGGCTCGGGTAGTTTGGTACTGGAAACACTGGGCGTGCTCCCACCAACCTCCGTAGTGCCTCAGCATGAAGCTTTTGACTTCTGCTTGAAGGGTGGTGTTGGTGACCTTCCACTGCAGAACTGAAAGCTCTGCAAAAATTGATCATATCCTCAGGAAGAATGGAGGACTTTCCTCCCAGAAATGTAGAAAAAAACATTTTTTCACATTTTTTCATATCTTAATATCAGATTTTACCCTTGGTCTAGTTAGTTTATTGTACTGAATGGAAATTAATACCTTATGCAGTTTAACTTGAACAATAACAATACGCAAAAGAAAAGTGGTCGGAGAGATCGAGAGGTTTGTGTAAGGAAGTTACTATGCCCAGCTCTCTGCTCCATTACAGAAGTTACGCTCAGATATTACTGCTTTCATGTCAAGAAGTTTATACAGTCTACAGCTGCTGTAATGCAGTTAAGAAGACAATTCCATAACAGCAAATGCATAAATGTATGAACTTCTCTTAAAAGTCCGCTGCCTGTGGTGGAGGAGGCTGCAGTCCTCCTCGGGAGGTCTTGAGAAAGGTTTAGCAGAAGACAAGTGCCCTTTTTATCACGTCTCTGTATCCATGCACTTTTCAAAGTCACCGAAGAAACGCAGCAACTGAATTCTATCAGCTTTCGGTGGGAGATAGGTATCCAGCTGCTATTTGTACTGCTGAGAACACCCAACAAACCAGCTGAGGTGTCCCTCAGAAATTCCTGGCTTTACCCCATGATTCCCCTGTGTTCTCTTATAAACTTGAAAAAAAGTTTAAGCTATAGACCATTCCAAAACATACGGGATTTTATACAGGTCCTCGGGGAAAAGAAAGTGTGTTTATTTAAAAAAATGGTTTGTGATCCATATCTTTTCCTTATTTTTGTTTTTACGCTCCATGTCACAGTTTCCCACTGTTGCACTTTTTAGGAGAACAGCCTGTATTCCAGCACTCATTATTTTGTTTGACGCGAACATTCCTCTTCACTTATAGCGTCCAGCAGAGAGCCTGATGTAAACGGCCTCGGAAGTTCGACTCTCCTTCACCTGTTCTCTCATATTGAATTTATTAAGCAGCAGATGGCCAGGGACAACGTACAGTTTGTCAGATTTGAATCAATAGACCTCCATGGTGTGTCAAGATCAAAGAATGTTCCTTCTCGGTTTTTTCACGTAAGTTTTTTGGTTTCTAGCTGTACCTTCATGTGTTTTCATGGCCCTGTCCTTAATTTATTTATTTATTTGTTCATTTATTTCTTTTTCACGGTGCAGGCAGGAACTCAAACTTAGAACAAATTACCTGTTCCCTCCACTTGTTAATGTTCCCAAAGGATCTGGACTTTTTTCATCCCTGCAATCATCTATTCCTCTGTTCCCCCAAACAGCAATCTAATTAAATAAGGCTAGTAATTTCAGTACTTTGAAGATCTAATAATCTCTTCCCTCAGAATTATCTTTTCAGGCTCAATGCATTATAAAGATTTTGTTTTATTGAACATGTGTAAATTGCAAAAAGAAATGAGTAAACACTGAAAGAAAGAAAGAAAATGACTGAATGAAAATCACTTTAGCTATGAGAAATTTTATAGTCATCAATCGCATAAGAAAATACCATTAGGTTGCATGATGACTTAATAGCAATATTTGCCATGTTAATGATTGAGGAAATAAGAACCAAATTAGGAAGCAATCCTCACCACGAGTATCCGTGACCAATCAGCCCTCTCAATATATTGCTTCTGTGATGCTTCGTGTGCATAACTACATTATACTTCACTCACATATCCCTATGAATATTTTAAGCTTTACTGATCAAAAAAAAAGAAAAAGATAAGAACATGAAAGGATGTAGAGCACTTTTGTTTCAAGTCCCTTCTGAAGCCATGTTGTCATTATTTCCCTGTTAGATATTGCTAAACTGCAACTGTGTCATCTAGATACAACTTGCTCTCTCTGATGTCATTTGGATTTTATCAAAATAAACTTTCAGTCATTCTAATTCTTGTGAGGGGTGGTAGGTTAATTGCAACTTCTCTTTCAGTTGCTATGTCAAATTGCAAATGTTTAGATCAGCTTGTTCAAAGACAGCTTTTGTGTTTACCTCACCACCTGAACAAATTGGAGCTTTGCATGACAGTCTACATTTTCAGACACTAAAAAAACGTGTATGTGTGTACACAGACACAGGCGCATGTATGTACACACACAGAGCAACTGAGAGTAATTTCCTTTTTTTGCCGTCTTTTCATTTTTTTCGGTAGGGGGGTTGGAGGAGGGAGAGGTAGTACTGTAGGGTAGTCACCTTCAACACCTTTTCAGTGTCAAACGGACAGCTTAGACACCTTGGAGCAGTACCCACCACATGTGCAGTTTGGGTTACGGCTGTCACACAGGGAGAATTGCTACCACTGGACTGCCACCCACTTACGAGAAGGCAGGCTTTCTTTATTTAAAGAGAAGCCACTGTATGCAGTTTGAAGTATTTCAACAATTTTCCATCTCGATAGGCAACATTTTGTTTTTTTCAGCTCTGAGCTTGCCCCTTTCTAGGTTTGTTCTGTCTCCACTGCTCACTCAGATGGTAATCCTTTCCCTTAGAAGAATAAAGGTAAGAAGTAAACATGAGCCAAATTTCACTGCTAGAAATTGGCATAATTACAGTTTTCATCAGCTAAAGATTTGAATGTAAGGTAAGTTGTAAAGGGGCTTGTTTGAAGGCAAATGATCCTTCCTTGGGGTCCTATCTACATTTCATTTGCGTAAGCTGAAGCTCTCTGTTCAAATGGAGAAGAAAGTGTTAACTATGCGTTTATCCTGTTTGCTACCTAGAAAGGGAGTGCTGAAACATTAGAAAAATTTCTCACTTGGAAGTGCTTCCCTGCATTTCACCCCTCAAATTACTAAGTCCAGAAAGCGAGAATTTTCAGTTAAACTTTGCACCTGAAAAACAGTGAGGTACGGCATTTGAAGAGAAGTCACAGCCTGAATTTGTACTGCCATGAGTCTTGTGTGGTCACTTGGATCTATGTAAAAGAAATGCTCAGAGGATAGAGTAACTATAGATAGAAGTTTGACTTGCAAAGTTTGCACCTAACTGGTGATGCCCATAAGTGTATAAAGACCATGCAAGGTAAGTGTTGAACATTTTTTCAGTTCTTTATGGAAATTTAAAAAATGGTCATTGGGGTACGTGATGCCAGGGTTTTCATACCAACCTTGTAGAAGGTTGTTCTGCTTCATAACGCCAGTAATTGGCTGTTGCCCTCCGCTTTAGTAATAACTGCCTTTTAGTGTTCTTTTAGGAAAAATACTACTGTTCTTACTCAGAATCTGAGTTTTCTATATTTTGTATACCAAAAAAATGCTGTTGAGTTCTTTTCTCATTTGGAAATCTGTCATTCTGCTCTGTGTTTAGGAGAAAGCAATTCATGGTGTTGCCATGCCCAGGAGTTATCTTGAGCTGACGCTGAATCCCAAAGACAATGAATTAGATTACATCAATGCAACCAATTTTAATTGTGACATAATCCTGAACCCTGATTTATCAACGTTTCGGATACTACCCTGGACTGAGCAGACTGCAAGAGTGATATGTGATTCCTTCACCGTGCTGGGCAACCCGCTAATGACCTCACCGAGGCACATTGCCAAGAAACAGCTGAGCCAGCTTCAGGACAATGGCTTTTCTCTGCACTCTGCCTTCACTTATGAATTTTGTATTTATGGCATTACTGAGGTTGTAAATTCGAAGACAATATCCTTTCCTGCAGCCACGATACTAAATAACCACGACCAGACTTTCATTCAGGAGCTCATTGAAGGAATGTATTATGCTGGTGCCAACATTGAAAGCTTTTCTTCTTCCAGTGGGCCTGGGCAAATGGAGATCACTTTTCATCCAGCGTTTGGCATAGATGCTGCTGACAGCGCCTTCACGTTTAGAACAGGCATTAAAGAGGTGGCTAAGAAGTACAACTACGTGGCTAGCTTTTTCTCAGAATCGGGCTTCTACAATTCAGGGGCTCTGTCACATAGCCTGTGGGATTTGAATGGCCAGAAGAATTTGTTTTCTGTTGGTTATGGAGTTGAGGAGCTCTCAGATATCGGAAAGAATTGGTTATCGGGTCTCTTGGCACACACAGCAGCTATCAGCTGCTTGATGGCTCCTACCACCAGCTGCCGTAAGCCTTATTCTAAATACAGTAAAGAATCAAAAGAGACTGTAAATGCAAAATGGGCATATAATGATAACAGCTGTGCCTTTAATGTCAAATGTCATGGTGGCAAAGGCACTCACATAGAGAATAAATTAAGTTCTGCTACAGCAAACCCCTACCTCGTGCTTGCTGCTACTATTGCTGCCGGTCTGGATGGAGTAAAGAGAGGACTTCGGTATGATGATATGCTCCAAGAAGAAAATTACACTGCTGACCTGAAACATTCATCAGTCCCGCTGAAACTAGAAGATGCTCTTGTTGCACTCGAGAAGGATTCATGCATTAAGGAAGCATTAGGCGAAACTTTTATCCGATACTTTGTTGCTATGAAACATTATGAGTTAGAAACTGAAGAAATGGATAGCGAAAGGAATAAATGCCTGGGCTATTTTATTTAGAAGGAGCACTCTTCTGTAGTGATGCTGTGTAAATGCATACAGTGAATGGCTAAGAATCTTGAAATTAGTAAATATATTTAAAAATGTTTTTAATGCTTTAGGATCCCCCCCCCCCCCCCCCTTTGTTTAGTACATGGTGATTGCATTTTATTGTCTGTGTACATTCAGGAGAGTGCAAAGATGATATTCATACAATAACATTAACTGGCTTTTAAAAAACAGTATTTTTTTCAATTTAAGCAAACAGATCTGCTGGTGCAAAGAAGAAAAGAGGTTAAATGTAGAAGAGAAATGTACAACTGTAATAGGACTGCATAATGTGCAGAAAAGTAGGAATAATGGGGATGGTGCAGGAGGGCGGGTAGGAGAACTGGGGAAGGAGGAGAATTTCTTGTTTGGGATGGTTATGGGATTTCTCCCAGCCTATTCAGTAGCTGAAGGGTTGCTAATCCAGAAGAATGAATTTGATTTAAAACTTAGGCTAGAATGGTAAACTAGACAATGGTAAATGGCTAGAACATTGTAAAGAGAGGGGCAAAGGACTGAGGCTGTAGAACCTGAGAGTCGGGCGTCAGTATCTTAATGGGCATAAATAAAAAGACAGGAGGGATTATAAAATGATCTATACATCAGGAATTCTGCTGCTGAATGAAATTTGCAAGAATTATAGTGGAGAAAAATACCAAAAGAAATCAAATGGTGGCCTGAAGAGGGAATGATCCATAGAAAGCCAGGAGTGTCAGGCTGCTGTGCAGTAAAAAAGGAGCTGGTATTATGTCTCTTTTGATAGTTAATGGGTTAATTCAGAGTTGAATGGCAAATGAGGGGAAAAAAAAGGCAAAGAAGCCAGAGAATTAAGAGCTTAAACTGGACTTTATTGGGAAATGTGATGTTATCAAGGATGAGGAAGATGACTGCGAAGAGAGGAACAGAAAGAGTGGGTTAAAAGCAGAAGGAACAAGTGAAGATGTGAATTCAGAGACTGGCCAATAGTGGTTAAAACAGAGGAAGAGAAGACCCATCCTAAAACTAGAAATGGCAGCTGGTGTAAACAAAACCAAAGTTTTTGGAATGGCAGGAGGTGGGTTTTAGATTTGCTCTCTGTTTTTGTTGCTCTTGCCACTGTCATCCTTTATTATTAACGACAACCCTTGTTTCATACTCCACCTCCACATTAACAGTGATTTCTGATGTTCTTTATCTTGTCACAATATTTTGATCCATGTGTAGGAATTTGTGAGTGAAAGTGTTTGGTCATCAATGGAGTGAAAACAAGATTCAGTCAATGCCTCTGCCAACTTGCAGAACTAGAAGGTGTGAACAGAAATGTGCCTACTGATGGATCTTCCACTCTTCCCCTACAGAGTATTGTACTTGAAATGTAGCACCTGGTACGCTAAAACTTTCTGTGGGATTCCAAAGAAGAACTCACTTTATACTCGGGTAGCAAGAGGAAATAAATAATCTAAGGAAACTTGCTAAATGCAGTCCCTTGTCTCGGTCTGTGGTTGGTGGCTGGATTTGCTTCTCTCCCTTACTTTACACACCTGACACATTTTTTTGGGTGCCCCAGATCATGGGACTATTTTCCTTTGCTCCAGGCTAATTTACATTGGGCAGGTCTAGACTTGCATTTGAGCAGAACTTCCCATTCTGAAAAAACGCTTCTCTTTTGCTGCCCTAGCACTTCTTCTGGGGCTCTGGGAATCTGTCTTCCGACCTGTCTTCTCTTTCTGGTTATTTCCCACTCTCATCCTCACAAGCCCTTGGCAGAAGACACCCATAAAAGTCCTTGCTCAGACAACTTACTTACCATAGTCAATATTTAGTCCCAGCAGTCACACAGGTTAATAGCTGTTCCTTGGTTCTTCATCTGGCAAGGACGTACTAAAGCACAGCACTGCATGTATGATGTGTGTTAATGTGACAGGATTTTTGTATGGTAGTAAATACACTGGCAAAGCCAAGCTGTACCAGAAATGGCTATGGAACATGTATTAAGCTTCTGCAGGCAGAATGATCTTAATTTTAAAGTTTATCTAGAAGTTGATCTTGAAATAGAAACACATTCCCACACCAGAGGTTCCAAAAATCCAATTTCAGATCTGTATCTCCTTTTCACAAATTATTCTTTGAAAATAAAGCATATTAAGCAAAACATAAGCGAACTCAGCCTTCTCAGTGAAATACATTATAAAAGTGAGTTACATTGCTCTTTCAGTTCTTTTGGGGCTTGGAAAGCTACTCTGGCGTAACACTGACCGCATTTCCAAGTGGAAATCTCAGAAGATATGTAGGTTCACTTTCTGCATTGTACTTCTTCTGGACCTGCTTATAAGGATGGCAAAATGAATGAAAGAATGAGACAAACCCATGTATTTTTCTCTTAATTTTATATATATATTTGCAGGATGTCATGCTGCTTGCTATGCCAATTTTCAAACAATTTTTTGTGTGGCTTTATAAGACACTTTGTGGTTTGTCTTGGATTCATAATTACCTGTCACTGTATAGAGTCATTTTTAAAGAGATAATATATAATGAATTTTCATAACTGGATCTGATGAACATGAAGCTCATTATATATACTATTTGTATTATCCATATTGTTTTCCTATCACAACATTAAAGAAATAACAACATCAGACCTAAACCTTTTGCTGTATATATCCAACTATCTGATGAAACTTGGTTATGGAAAGCCATTATTTAGAACAAAAAACAACTGACTAGAACTGATGTCCTACAGGTTATCTGATAGCAAGATATGATAAATAGGTAAGATAAATATACATGTATTTTCTAAGCAGTCCCCAGTGACATAGGGTCTGAAAAGACAGTGGCTATATGATTAAATAAAGACATTTCATGCTTCTGGCAAATTAATGTCTTCTTTTTTTCTTTTTTTTTTTTTTTTTTTTTTTTAAATAGAAGGTTCAGAAATTCAGCTGGAAGCTAATGTGTCCTAAATTTTTGTCACTATTTTGTTCAATACTGTTTCTTAACTTTGTTCTATATAATAAAAATAAAATAACTCCAACTCTGTGGGAACACATAAAAAATATTTATTTCAAAACAAGGAGTTATGAATTTTTAAAGTTGTGTGCATCCCCAACCAAGTTTTCATGCATATTCTTTGAAAGGCAACAAGAAAAAGATTACTTCATACTGCTCAATTGAAATGAATTACTATTGACTGCTGTATTGCTAACATTTCATCTTGAAGTGTTGTCTGAAAATACTCTTCACTGTTCTACAGGTCCAAGACCAGTTAGATCAGTTAGATAATTTAAACTTGTGCGGTGTTACAAATTAAAAAGAAATAAAATAAAAAGACATTTAAAATCTGTAGTTTTGTATAGGGTCCTGCTGATTTTCCAGGATACTACAGTCAGATGTTGCAAAGCTTTATATAAGAAATTTCTGATAAAGCATGTTTTAATCTTTCCAGCTTTAAGCAGACTATAGATTTATATCCTTGTTGACAAAGTGGTACTATGTTTGACATAGCGCTATGTCATGACTGCTTTTTCTACATGTTTGTCCATGCCAGGCCTTGGTTCCATAACATACAGAAGAATTACCAGGATCGTTGCTATAAACTCCTAGGCCTTTTAACATACCAGAAGGTGGATTTTGCAATGCCAGCATGGTAAAGGTGTTATGGTAGCTTGCAACCGTTGCTAGGCTAGCTAAGCTTTTTGATCAATACCATTAATAATCATTAAATAAACATTCTCGCAAAATAGTGGAAGGATTTTTATTTTTTTTTTTTAACCAGAAAAGGTAGAAAACCTTTTTATAATTAACAGCTAGGGTATATAGACTTTTATGGAGGAATATACTGTATTGCAAAAGTTGTATAACCTATTTAGTATTTGCATTATTACTATACACCAACAAATCTTTTCACTGAAAAGCAAACTTATAGTCTTGCTTACAATGTGAAGTGGGAGTTTTTCCACAGAAAGCGTATTGCAGAGAGGGAGAACGTAAATTTAGGTGGTATTTTTTAAAAGTTATTTCTTACAAAAAAACAGTTGATCTGAAACGAGTAGCAAATGTTATGAGAATTCCATGTATGATTTCAGTGGAACAGCAAATGAAGTAAATTTTACAGAGAAATCTAAAAAGAGAAATGGATAATTATAAAAGATTCACCTGTCAAAATGGAAGAATGTATAGATTAAGTTTTGACAGGGGTCTGTCCTGGAGTCCAGTGTTCATTGTTTTCTCTAATCACCTGGCTAATGAAACAGAGAACAGGCTTACTGGCTTCGAAAACACCAAGCTTGGTTTTTTCCCCCCAACTTATGTCAGAAGACAAGATAAAATTAAAAAAAGGTGTTACCAAATGGGAAAAATGTTCTGGGGAAAAAAATATCTGTACTTGAACAAGGGTAAGTGCAAGGTACTCCACTGAGACAAGGGTGTGAACTGCTGAAGTAGGTGTTTGTTCAGAGAGGAGTCGGCGTTGTGGCCGTTTCACAGCTCAGCGGTTTCAAAGAGGCAGGGCAGGCAATAGAAACAAGGGTATAGCTTGAAAGAACCAGGAACTGATCCTTTTGCTCAATTAAATTCTTCTTGGGATTTGATAACAAGGTGACACATTTTAAACACAGGTCGATTAATGGGAGAAAGTCCAGAGGGAACCAAAGCAAACGATCATCAGTCTAGGTAGGTCCTATTTACTGGGAAGAACTGAATGACTCTGTTCAGCTTAGGAAGAGGAGATAGAGTATAGGTGTTAATAACAGTTTTCAGGCATGTAAAAGATGTGGCTAAGTAGCAGAATATTATCTTTTCTTCCTGTCCATTGTGGTTAGAACCAAATAACAGACTTGCATCAAGTAAGATTTAGCCTAGACAGTCTGGAAAACATTATAGCGTTAAGAAGAATGAACCTGGTACCAGGTAGATGTCTGTGGAAAGTGTCAGGGTTTTGATAAGGGACACCAAAGTGTAATTTATGATACATGAAGACAGTACATCCTTAGATGCATGACGTTACAGGTATAATAAACCGGCTCATTTTCCTTCTTTGCTGGGGTCTCATGTTTCTGGGTGATCATGGAAGAGACTGCTAGACTGTGCTCATAGTTGACTTTACAGGAAAGAAAAATATTTATCTACTTGAGAACATAAAAGTAATAGCTAAATCACATTATTTTTTTAATGAAAAATTCTGTTAATAATGTGTGTATGGAGGGAAGAAGGTAGACCAGAAGATACATACTAGCAAAGCAGTCAGAAAAACTGGCTTACAGCTACAGTTAGACATGCCATGTAACGAAACGCTAGGAACACAGTGAAAATGTATTGAAACACTACGCTATCATTGCCCAGGTAAATTTTATGTCGTGCAATGAACAATGAAGGCACCTCACACCCCTTGTTACATATCATGTCTTGATCTATTTTGTGATATAGGATCAGAAAATAACACAAAATCAACAGAGCCCTCCATACAGTAGCTCATTTTGAATTTGGAAATGCCATACTTCTAACTAGGCTTCAGGTTTTGTGAGATATGAAAAGAGAATTTGATTTATTAACTAACATTTCTCCAGCATGTCAAGCCACTGACATCCGTGCACCCACATGAAAATGCAGAATTTCTTCTTCCAGGCTCCAGCCAGAGGGCAGCAGTACTCTGTGCGACTTTCCTCTTGCATCTCATGCTGTGCTGAAAAATGCCACATAAATACATACCTATTTATTTTGTGTATATACTTACTGTATTTTTTAAAAAAAAGCTGGTATGGCAGCTGAAAGCTAATGCATATCCTTGTCATTTGTTTAGCTAAGCTTAGTTAACTGTTGAATTTGCATAGCCTTTCCAGTAAAGGATGCACCATAGGACTCAAAATATTATTTTAATTCTTCATAACACTGTATAAATCTTAATCTAGTAAAAGGTGTAGTCTATGTGTGTGCATGTGTACGATCTCTATGTATTCTTTAACAACATTGCGACAGAAGTATAAATCATTTAAAGGCAGTATTCAGTATTTGTAATTTAAGGTAGGCCGTTGCCAGAAGTTCTTTCATACTTCCATCTTATTAAAATACTTTGGGAAGTCTACTCGCTTACAGGCACTGCCATTTTACCCATACTGATTCCCTTCCTTTCCAAATCATTTCTTCCTCTATGCTGGAGGAAAATAATGAATACATAGTGAATAAATGAACCCTAGACACACATATTCCAACCACCTTTCTATTGCTGAGCAAAACCCTAACTCTACCCAGAATTTAAATAATTGGAATTTAGTTACACATTCTAGATATCAGTCAGTACATGGGACAGACACTTTTAAGTGGTTCTGACTACATATATATATATGGCCTTGCTCTGCAAGTCTGCTTCCACAACTCACATTTTTCACATATTAAATCTCTTCACAAAGTTGCAGTATTCAAGGCTTAACAAGCCCCTTCCTCCAACCCTTTCTTTGTAACATCTTCATTATCCTTTTTAACTAAAGAGCTCAACTATGTTCACAGTTCTTCAAATGTTTAAAATAAAAATTGATCCTGCAAGATTGTCGCAGAGCGTTAATTTAGCTGCTCTGAAACTTTGCTGTTTTAAAGCATTTTAATACACCATCTGTGGAAAACAGACAACTGTGGTCCCAGGGTATGGCAGTAAAGGAAGCAAAGAGGAGAGGAACTATTTACAAGCAATTCCACTAAACACGTCTGCTAGACTTGAGCAGGGGGAGAAAGACGCGAAGAGGGCTGAGCAGGTGAGTGCTTTGCGCAAGCTGTAATTCATCATCTGAGAAAAACGCAGCGAGGCAGCGGTCGGGGGCCAGCTCCTGGATGAAGAATAATTGGTCGAAGGTGAGAAACCACTTGGATGAGTTTGCAACTACAGAGCCATTTTCTTTGACTGAAGGTATGCAACAACAATTGTTCAATTTAATCCGTAATTTAAGAGTGCTTTCTGATTTCTTTGCTGACACTAAGCCCTCATCATAAGATCCCCAAGTAGTGCTTTCTACCATCTCACACTGGCTCTGGTATTCCATTCTGTAAATGTTATGTCCTTCGCCTTTCGCTCCTTTTTTTTTTCCTTGGCTTTAGAAGGCTGCAGTACCTGAGATGGAACCTGTCACCACTCACAGCATTGTGGTTAATCCATGGCATTGTTTTGTGCCTCTTCCATACACACTCTGCATGGTCTCTCCGTAGAATATTAAGTTGAATTCAAAGCTATTGGGCGCAGACTCACCTCACCAAATTTTAGGCACTTAAGTGGTACAGCTCAGTTAGGATCCTAGCTCCCATGGGGCCCCTGGCTTCTCAGCGGCAAGAGACAGACATCTCCAAAGGGCGATTAAAATATTATATTCTTTTCTATACTGTATTGTTTAAGCTCTCTTGCAGTGGCTTTAAAGTTAAGGCTAAGGACAACCTTGCTGAAACCTGCTTTCTTAGACATCATTCAACAGCATACTGGGTTCAGCTGGGATGGAGTTAATTTTCTTCACAGCAACCCACACGGTGCTGTGTTTTGGATTGGTGACTAAACCAGTGCTGGTAACACCCCAGTGTCTTAGCTACTGCTGAGCAGTGCCTGCCCAGAGCCAAGGGCTGTTCTGCTTCTCCTCCCCAGCGAGGAGGCTGGGGGGGCACAAGGGGTCGGGGGACAGCTGACCCCGACTGACCCCAGGGACATCCCACACCAGAGGACGTCATGCTCGGCAATAAATCCGGGAGGTAGACTTTCCGAAGTAGCCATTGCTTGGAGACTGGCTGCACATTGATCTGCTTGTGGAAGGTGGTGAGTGATTGCCTTTACATCACTTGGTTGTTCCCCCCCCCCCTTTCTTTCATTTGCTGAACTGTATTTACCCTAACTCATGAGTTTTTCTCGTGTTTGCTCTTCCAGTTCTCTCCCCCATCCTGATGGAAGGGTGAGCGAGCGAGTGACTGGGTGGGAGGTTAGTTGCTGGCCACAGTCAGCCCACCACTAACAGTTATTTGAATACTTGTGCCCCTGGCCCAGGACAACCCCAGGTGAAAGACAGTGCATTAGCTAAAAATCTTGGAGCTTTTGGAGGGGGAATAATTATGTGTAGCCTTGGTAATGCTAGGATTTCTGTGGAAAAGGTGGAAAAGTCTGACGGTTTTCAAAACTGGGAGATACGAGGCACACATAGCACACTGTCTATGCCTGGTCATTAGAGGTCTTGGAGAAAATGATCTTTTCTGTGTGACACCTTATTAGTGGCCAGATTAGCAGCCAGTGTGTTTTAATCCAGGTTCTGTGCTCTGGAGGTTGCTTTTTATAATTAGATATTCCTTTGGCTGCAGCTGTTCTTTGCCACATGGCAGCACCGGTGGGCTGTTGAAGTGCAGCCTGCTCTGCAGCAGGACTGGGGGAGCACACCGTTCGAGGGTCGCAACCCAGCTGCCCAGCGGAATCCCCTGTGCCTCCCAGTACTCCAGAGCGTTTCATACCGAAGTTACAGCTACAGCTGCATGATACTGGAAGTGAGTAAGAAGAGTCTCACAATGAAGCTGCACCATAAGGTTCTGTATATTGTACAGCAAATCAATATAAATTTACAACAGAATTACATGCTAAGCTTCTCTGTATTATACGCTAAATCATGGAGATTCACAATAGGGTTCACCTTTAAGCTCCCATGTAATATGTGATAAATCACTAAGTTACAGCAAGACCCATCAAGCACCTTGCTTTATTTGGGCTATTATTATTATTGCTGTAGTGATATGGGGGCATCTGTCATTGACAGATAAAGTTAAGGAAAATGGCAAATCAGTTTGACTTTGAGGGTGTACATGGAACGTGGCCACCTTTCGATGATTCAAATTTGTGCTTCCTTGGGACGCTCACAGTGCTGCTTGGAAACACGGTAGCTTTGCAACACACAGGGACATATTAACGAAAGAATTTTAAACATCCAAGGACAGTGAGACGGTCTCTTTAGCGTAGGTATTCTGCACATTACTCCATCACTTCTGACCTGCTGACCTCACTTCACAGTGAGGATGAACTAATCCTGGGGCTCTGTAGGTTGCCTTAGCAGCGTATGCATTCATTAAGTAAAAAGTGGAAAGTAACTTTCAGTTCTCTTTTGGGGATACTTTGCCATTCAGCGAAGTCTTCACTAGACACTGGCAAAAGCATATTTGCAAGAAACTCTGTGAAAACATCAGTTTAAAACTTACTTTAGTTTTGTTTTGATGAGTAGCTTCAGATCATAGTCACTAAGATTTTATTTTCCTAATATTTTCATTGAAATCTTAGGGGAGTACTCTTAAGGATATATGCTTACAGAAGTGTTTGCACTGTAATTCTGGTGTGCTGGGGGTTGGCAGGGGAAAGGGAAAATTCATGCAGATGAACAGGCATCGATAAAACCAGCAGAACGAGAAAGAAAAGCTGATGTCAATCATGGGAATGCAAGAGAAAACGGAGAGAGTTCATATGGCTGCTTCAGGCAGAACGTCTCATCCTTCATCCAGCTGCATACCTGGCACACGACCAACCAACCAAGAAGTCGGTGAGAAGGATGCATCTAGGGAAGGTTTCCGAGTGGAGTTATTTTGGAGATGGCTTACAAAGATTTGGGAAGCTCAGTATGTTGATGGAGCTGCCCCACTCAGAGCACGTTTTTCACCTTGAAGTACATGTGACCAGCAGTGTCAAATGATGTCATTGCACTGAAACACTGAATACTAGTATAGAAGCCATACAGAGACCAATGGTTACTCGGTCTAATCATTGGCTTCTCTGGAGTTCCTTTGAGCGTAAATGATGAATTAATCTGTCATTTTAAAAAGGGTCTGGCTCTAAGCCCTGGAAGAGACCCTGCATGCTGTAGGACCAGTGTGTGATCTAGCCTAACTCAACAAAGAGACAATAAAAGCAGACATTGCAACGGCATCTGGCAGATAGCAGTTATCCGTCTGCTCAGCTCCTGCTTCAGCTGAATCCTGCTGGATCTGAGAAGTCCAAAGTTTCCTGCTCTGTCCCATGGGTGTTGCCTTGCAGCTGAAATGCAGATTTCATCCCCTTGCCTCTGTGCAGGGATAAGAACGACAGTGTAGCCTGTCGTTTGGATCAGGGCCCAGCCAAAGTCTCTTGCAGTACCAGCTGATCTATACGTTGTTTAGTTTATTTCTTTCTTATGTAGGAGGAAAGGGCATTAATGTATTTTTAAAATCTAGAAACCAAACAGGCCATTTCTTGGAGCCTATGGGTAGCCTTCAGTACGCCAAGCATTTCGGATGCCAGTAACATCTCCGTGTTGTCATTTTTCTTGTTGTACTGCTCAAACCAAATGCTCAGTGCTGATTTCAGAAGCAGCTGTGTGGAGTGACCAGGGAAATGCCAATGTCATCTTGCATCATTTTCATTAAGTCTTGAGGTGCCACAAAGCATCAGTGGATTCTTTTTGTGGATCTGGGTTACTTGCTCAGAGGGAAGTATATAGTTGAAAAGTCTGTGCTATCCACCTTGCTGAACCTTAATGAACAGAAATGGGTGTTATCACCACCTGCTTCTCCTGATAGCAGGGGAACAGGTCTTTCCATTGATCATGTCAGAACAAACCGTGCAGCTCATACTGCTTGTACCAGATATGCTGTCCATTTATGTACTGCATTGTGCATCTTTGAAAACGGCAGCATGCAAAGCGAAATCTGTTTTGTTTTGTTGAAACCTGTTGAAATATCACACGATATCTGCCTTGCCTTTTACCTGCTGTTTGAAGCCACAAATCTTGGGAAAAGACAGAGGTCAGCTATTGTTCTTCTGTGATAGCAGAGGGTGCTGTGTCTCCCTCTGGGTGCACTGAGCTGGAAACGCGTTGCTTCATAAAATTGTGAAGTCGTGGAAATTACATTGAAAAAGGTACGGAAACGTTGGCTTGTTTGTCCCAGGACTGCAGCTGGCAGAGTCATGGCAGAGGTTTACTTAACCTGTATCTAAACGCTGGAAACAAAGATAATCCCAAAGGCAAACCCTAAGACTTTCTGTCCTTCCCCACATTCTCAGTGTGGCACTTCCTGGGGCCAATTAACTACTAGACACAAAATTAGTGTGTGTGAGCGCCAGCACCTGCATGTTATGAGACAAAAGCTCGCCCGCACCCCCGCGAAGGAGCCCAGAGAAGCATCGGCGCCCGGCGGGGACCCTGCTCTGGGTCCTCCCAGCCCTGGACCCCTCAGCCCAGCCCAGCTCCTTCCGCACCGTCCCCGGGGAGCACCGAGCTCCAAGGCGGGCGGACACCCCGGGGAAGGGCTCGGAGGAAGGGACGCCCTGTCCGGACCCTGCCGGGCTGTCCCGGGACTCCGTATGTGGTGTCTACGGGTGCTCGGTGTCCACGTGCTACCGGGGATCTGTGCTCAGCCTGGCCACCGTGGGACCTGCGGCAGGGAGCTCGGGCAGCCTCACGTCCCTCGGGCTGCTGGATCCAGCACAATATAATTTCCCCATACATAATTTGTATTAAAAATGAGGTTAGACAGATTCTTCTTACAGAGCCACATACAGGATAAATGCCCATAAACTCAGAACAAACTAAATAGGCGGAACGTCCATATAGCTTGCTCCTGTCACATCATACCTTGTTTTAAGCACAAGAAATATTTAGATAGTAAAATTTAAATTTGACCAGGAAACGCCAAACAGCACACATCCAAGTTGACAGTCAAATGTTGTCACCATCTTAATTTTGTCTCATTCAGTAAATGACTGTCCCAGCAGTTCTGTGCAACCTGCCACCATGTGAAGGTGCTTGTGCAGCACATTTCAGAGTACAGCATACAATTTGTGCAGTAACAAAATGTTTCCCAAAAGCTCCCATGAGATTTCTTTCTTAGGTGTGAGATCCAATGGAATGTCAGTACAGTTTGGTATTTTGCTGTCTTTACTGGCCTGATTTCAGAGATTAAAGGAGAAGACTCACACATTTGATGGCGTTCATATTTGTATCCAGCTTAGTTTATCTGGTGGCTACGAGAGTACCTCCATGAGTCCTGAAAACTGAAGAGGCTTTTATTTTAAAGGTTCTTGGGTCACAGAAGAAATTAGTCTGAGGTTTAACTTTGCAGTGTCTCTTGCTGACTTGCAAAACCTAGAAGTACTACTAATATCTATATAGCTTTTTGTTAGTAAGGCCAAATTATTCAAGTGAGCCTGTTTGGAACAGAACTATAAAAATATTTTTTCCTGCAGCAATGTTACATGTAGAGATAGGAACATGAAGAAGCGGATGATTAAGGAGCATAGTACCACACCTAAAAAAATCTTAAAATGTAATTGCCACCTACTAAGACAGAAAAGAAATTCAAGATTGTTTTTATTCTCATAGATTTTCTTCTGTTTTGCTGAATCTGGTCTTGGAAAAAAGAAAAATAAAAATAGTATTTACTTAGTCTTCTGCCTGTGTATCACTGTGTCTTAAGCATGCAAGAATACCACTTTTTAATATTTATGTATTCTCTTATACAAATCAAAATCGGTGCTATTAATTATCATAATTATCATTAATTATGCTGTTAAAATTTATGTAAAATTAAGAGGTTTTTAAATATCCTCTTTTCATCATACTCACTTGTCGTTTCTTCTTTTAAGAGCTGTTCTGCCAACTGAGTGCATAATAACTGACTGCATTTTTTTATCTTTGTTCAGGATTTTGGATGAGTTACTGCCTAGCCATTCCTCTCTACAGCATGCACGCAGAGACATTTATAGTTCTGACACAAATGCTGTGAGGTTTTTTTTAAATATTTCCTTCACCTGTTATAGTGTAGACACCAACTATGTGTATTTACCTCTAAAACCAGTTTGAACAGACACTATGATTAAGAATTTAAATGTGGAGACTTCAAAAAAATAAAAGTAAGATTCTTACAGAAAACAAATCATACTTCCAATGAGATATATAGAATCTTACTTATTTTAGTGCAATGACCTCAAATAATCACAGCGTTCAGTTCCTTGATATCTTTTAACCTGTTTAAACTCTAGGCTGTTGCCTTGTAAGATGTTACATTTTTAAACATAGAAGTGGGGGACCCCCCCTCAATCCCCCCCCCCCCCCAGCTTATTCTGCATTTTTAAAATCAATACATAATTTTGCTGAGTAAATAATAAAAATGAAAGAAACTATTAGCTTTAAGAAGATTTATTCTAGCTCATCTGATTCTTTAAACATGATTCCTGACATAGTAGGCTACGATCTCAGCTTTTTGCATATCAGACCTTAGGCTGTGAAAATCCTCTCTGATCTGTGTAAGGGTACTCTTTTTTCCAGACCCCTTTGTTTCAAAATCCTCTCCCGAATGCCTTCATTTTACATAATACTACCCAACAGTGTAGTATTACTCCTTAGTAACCCCTTTAGTATTTGGAGACTTGTCCCTTGTTTTAGTTATCCTCATTTTACATCAGTTTAAATCCACCTACTTGAGTAGAGCTGCTCTGTACTTACACCATAGTGACAACAGATTTACTGCAACAGTTCAGCCTTAATTTCATCTTCATGAACGGTCTGCTTCATGGTTTCCTTCTACACAGCAAACTGAAGAGATGCAATTAGATCTTCAGGTGAGTCTGCTGCAAGGGGCGGCTCTCGGGAAGGACGGGCTTTGGCGTACTCACCCTTCGTGGTACAGACTCGTGGCTTTTACGCTCTTACACCCTTGAGGGGTAGCTCTGGGTCTCCAGAAACAAATGCCAGCTGTAGTCTTACTGACACAGTGATGTTGTCAGAGGTGCGATGAGGAGTGATTTTTGTGCTTAGTGACAGAGTAGATTACATTTTCCCCCTTAAAAGGGAAGCGAATATGGGTCATTACTCTTACATAGATGTTTGTGTTCACAAGAATTAACAGGACAAGAGTCCTTGTTCCCTGATCGTCCAGAATGGGGAAAGGTTAAACATGCTTTGGTCCCTTTCTGGCAGGGGATACCCAGGGTTCCATCCCACAGAAAGTGAGATGGAGCAGGATGAGAGGAAGCTAGTGTACCTCAGCCTACGTCCCAGTAAAGGATAACACGGGCTGTGGCCGAGGCACCGGTGGCTGGAAGATCTCTTGCAATTATCAGTTTAGATCTAGTCCTGAAGACCATGCCTATGCCTGGGGCACCTTGCTAGCCCTTTCCTTGGCTAGCATAACCGTCTGTCTTAGAGAGAGGCTGGAATCAGCTATGCTGGTTTTTCCCTATAAATTGCAGCTCAGAACTGTGCCAATACAATATATCACCCTCCACATGAGCCTTAAAAAGGGACTCTCTTCCCTTTTTGCCCCCTTCTTGCTGCTGAACTCTTTACGGTTCAATGGAGGGGGTCCATTCTCTCCCACGCGCCGGCTCCCCTCCCTCAGCCCATTTGAGAGCCGGGGACCCCCCGTCTGAGGTCCCTTTGGCAGGTTGCTCTCGCCGAGCCGTGGTTACTGCCCTCTCGGGACGGCCGCGGTGCCCAGAGCGAACTGCATCTTCCCCAGCTGTGGTCTGGCTAGGTGAGAGGCAGAGGGCTTATATCTTCCGCTATACCTTCGACGTATGGCCACCGTCTGACGCCTACACGCTGCCTCACGGACGGGACTCGTTATTTCTGTTGCGGGACTGCCTACAGCAGGAGCCTGCACATCGGGAATTACAGGTGGCAGCAGAGCGATAGTAGGAGATGTAAGGGAGCGTTATAAGAAATGCAGTTGTTTTTTACTGTACTTGCGGTTGGATGTCTGGACGCAAGCAAGAAGCGAAGCTGCAATCATAAACAATTTGGGAGCGAAGCCCATGGTCTCTAGTAATGACTAAACCCTAATAGGCAAGGCACAGTAGAGGCAGCACTTGGAGGCAGAAATATATGGCTTACAATCTCTGTAGCTATTTATATAATTTAAAAAGGCGGGGGGTGAAATGGTATCCCTTCACCAGTATAATGAATAGTGATATGAAAGCCTGAGAAATGAATGTCAAAAATGTTTCGGCTAAAGACCAAAAGCATTTCACTTCTCTAGGAGTTTCCTAGTGTGGGTGGGTTTTCACAACAGTGAAGATAAAATTTGTCTGTATGGACACACCATAGTTTGAGCCTCCATTCAGGAGGCTGATGCATTGCAAACTGTTAAGTAGCAGGGTTTCAGTAAATCAAATAAATGTCTGATCAGTACCTATGCATTATGCACAGCTACTTCTTGTTGTCAACAAAAGGATTCAGGATTTGTAGAGGCTTTTACGCTCTTTTTTTTTTTTTTTCCTAATCAAGAAGAAATAATCTGACGGGTTCATTCCTCATTTTCAAAGGGTCCTCAGGGTGTAGCTCCAACTATGCTAGTTACAATTCAATTAAGTGGCAGGCTATGCAGAATAAATTACTGTTATCTACTTATATTTAGAGTTTTTGAATTATCTGTAAAACCTCACCAAAGGACAAAAAAGTCTTAGGAATTTTGAAATTTTTCATCAAAGTAGTTTGCAGTTTTACAATCCTTTCCCATGTTGTAAGTTTTTGACTGTGAAATCATTGACTTGCAAATCTGTGATAATATTCCTATTTTCATTCCAGCTTTTAATTTTAATTAGTTGCTTATATAATCTCAAGTGTGTGAATATGTATATATTTTTTGGCTTAGGAAACAAGCTAAATCAACAAGATCTGATTGCATGTACAATATTAACAGGACAGAGCAACATTAGTATTATTTATTAACAATATTATTAAGTATTAGAATTGATACGATTCCGATGGAACACTGTGTTGCACCCGACAGAACACGGATGTTCCCATCCCCAGCGTAACAGCGTCTTCCTTGTAGACAATTTTTTTCTGAGCATCCCCTCTCAAGATAGCGCCGTGCTCTCACCAGACTTCCTCTAACATTCTCTTCAGCTTCAGGCAAAACCAGTAATTAATGATAAGACTTGAATGGTGTACAGCTAAGTACTAAACCAGGCTGCCTCTTCTCATCTCTGCCAGTTACTTGCTCTCTGATCTTCAGCAGTTCCTCAGACTGATTGTAGGTAAAATTACATGTTATGAAAACTATGATGCATGTGTCTACTGTTTCAAATTAGATCAGTTTAATTCAAATCTGTGGTTCCATGGGACTCTCAAGGTCTTTGGTCTAAACAAAGGTCTGCTAAAGCTAATTAAGGACATTAAGCTAAAATTTGCCTTACAGGAACCATTATCTCTACTGGAAAACCTTTTAAAGTGTCTATACTTTGAAAAATGCTAAAAAAAAAAAAAAAGTAAAAAAATACCGATTTAAGGCTAGGTCCATGCTAGAATCGTTTTTTGATATGGTGATACTTGTTGCAGGTATTAGGGTTTTAGCTGTAAGGGTGTGAATTCTGGGAGGAGAAGGGGTATCTTGGTTAGATAAACTTTCATACTAAAAATAATGATGCATTTTTGAAGATAAAACTTGCCTATTTTTTGTAAGCCATGTCAGTTGGTCTAAAAAAATTACTGTATCACCTAAAAAAATCACAATACTTAGCAGTACAGTTTTCCATCATATTTGTAGTTGTAAATCTTAGTGTAAACACAACTATACTGGGGAAAAAATGTTTTTGCTAGTGCATTTTAGTTTGTTGGAGTGAAGCTGGATATGTTACACTGCCAAAAGACATATCTAACTTAGAAACATCTCTTCTTACAGCTGTACAATAAATCTTTTTCTAATGCCGGCAAAGCCTATGATCTTTCATTTCCCTTCACTTCTCTTTTCCTTTCCTTAGATTGTCCTGGTTTATTTAGATTTGAGTGGTTCTCACTGCAGTTACACTTCCAAGAATTTTACAGCACCAGTCCTTTGCCAATTTGCAGTGCATCAAGGATTTGATGGCTTCTCAAACAAACTTTTTCTACATTGAAAGACTTTCTGTGGGAAAGTTAAAGTTAGTTAAAATGTTTCAGCAGATCAGTGCTGTGGCGGTACACGAAGTTTCAACTATAGAGGGATTTACAGATCAAAACAAAAAGCCAAACACTGTGCAAAGTTAAACGAGAGTCCTCGGAAGAGAAAGACTTGTTTCTCACTCCAGTAAACAAGTTGGCAGCTACATTCAGCACAAGTATAAATTTCTTGCAGGCCTTCAGAAATAGCTCATGTGGCAAACATCTCATTAGTTCATTTGGGAGACCCCAAATATGCATAAACTTGTGCAATGCATGGCAATAACAAAGAAATGGTACAACAACTCCAACAATGCTTCAGCTCCCACGTCCTTTAGTCTGAGAAAGACCTTGTTTAGAAATGAGTATTCTTGCTTAGGCGGGTATAGCAGGACCTCACATGAAATCTGATTGAACTCCTCTTGCTTTTGTGAGGGGACGTGACAACTAGTTTCAATCGCTTTCTCAAATTTAATGAGAAAGGTGATTTTCCCCTCGGGGCCCAAAAGGATCCCTTACCTTCCCCCTCACTGGGCTCTGGGCTTCGGAACCCGCATGCAGATCCTCCTGCTCGCCCAAGGTTTTGCAGGATTAGAGGGAAGCCCTGGCTGGATTTGCAGGCAAGTTTCCAGAGGGAACGATGTAGGCAGCTAATAGACACATCTAAAGTTTTCCTCTCCTCTTGTCTTTTATTTTATTTATGTAGGTATAATATATCAAAATGATGAAAAGGATGTTGTGTTAAATTGTCTTAAGAAAAGTAAAAAAAAAAAAAAAGTTGAAAATAAAAATATGAAATCTCTGCATGATATAGCAAATAATGATTATTTATTATTGTTTGTATTACTGGCATAGTCATGATATTTATGCAAGACAGTTTATAGGGGAGACAAGCAATATCTTTGTAAATAAAAGATTCATGACCTTATACCAGTAATGCAGGAAAAGAGAGGAAAAAAGAGGAAAATAATACTTTTGGGGTGAAGATTTAGTTTGGTTCGAAACATAAACGAGTCTGGTTTAGCTCCGGAGAAGAATATATGTGACTAAACAAATGTCCCGTTTTTTTCCAATAATATCAGTTGCTTAATAAAGTATTATTCCTCTCTACAAACCCACCTCACTATTGTTTGTTGGGCACTATCTTGTGCACAGGGCAAGGAGAGGAAAACAGAAGTATTCCTCTAAAAGAATACAGCCAATGGTGCTATTGCTTGAATCCATTTATAGCTGGTATAACTCTATCCGAAGTGAAAAGAGAAGGTCTTTATGTTACATCCAGACGTGCAAGCAGGAGCCCTGAGCAGCTCTTCCAGGGGAAGCAGTCCGCTCCTTTGCAGCCACTAGATAGAGCTCGGGGACTTCATGCGTCCGTGCGAGGCGCTTGGCCGGGCACGCTGCCTTCTGCCAGGAGACCTGGTGCTCCACTGGACTAGCCTGGAAATTGAAAGAAACGTGTTTTCACAACTGTGTAGGTTTCTGTGTTTGAAAGCTCATTTTATGTCATATGTTGAAGCTCGTGTTGGGGACAGTGAAATAAAAATGGTATTCTCCTTCTTTTATCCTTGTTGATTTTTATATTTGTAGGATATGGCCTTGAATCCTCCAATTATGCATTAGCTTTCTTCATATTAATAGGGGTAGTTCAGCTTCAGATCTTACATCAGGCATACCTTTTGCCTTACCTGACAAAACGACTAGGAAAAAAGGTAATTTAACCACTGAAAACCAGATATTTTGAAATTTAATGTCTCCCATTATTAGAGTTCATTGTCTTGACAGTGACCTAATTTACAAAAAATATGAAACTGAACATTATGTTCTGAGATTTTCTATTTTTGTAAAATGTGAATTTTGGACCTTATAACAGCGTTGTTGAGTTGTTCCCCCCCCCCCGCCCCGCCCTTTCCATAAGGAAGAATGCTATAAGGTTGAACTGGGATCAAACTAATAAAGTCCCATAGATATGAATCCAAAAAGTACAGCTTTTGTAATGATCCAATGGAGCTAGGGAAATAGATTTTTATTGATTTTTTTTTTATACTGCCTTATGAAGTTTTTTGAAAAATACCATTTGCCATTACATTTTATTGAATTAAATAGAATGATTCAGACAGCCTTATTCTGAAATTGTAATTGCCTCGTATTGGGGAGCGCTTTCCCTAAAGTTCGTCCACTTGCATAGGAAGAGGCTGGCACGCCGCGGCGGGCGGGCTGAGCCGGCCGCGGGCAGGTGGAGGTGAGGCAGGCTCTGCTCCCTTACATGGAGAGCAACTAGGGACAGACAGAACAAAATGCAGACGTCTGAGGGAAAACGATCGGTGGAATGCTTGGGAAAATGCAATATTCCCGTTTCACTATATTTGTTTCTCCCCCGCCACCCCGGCCTTTGAAGCTATTGCTTGTGTTTTGTAGAAGAGCTGTATTCAGGTGCCTGAGTGGGGGAGGATGGAAAGGGCAGGCACAAGAAGGCAAGAGGGCTAAACCCTTTTTCTGTGGGTAAGAAGAGGGGGAAAAAAAGGAATAGATGAGAAACTTTCCCCCTGAGAAACAATACCGAGAGATTAAAGAATCCACGTCCACTCTGCAGAACCCCATCATCCTACATTTGAGATTTTTCTCTTCCCTAACTTCTGAACTGGTTAGCTCTGGTTATCTTGCTTGCTCTAGGGATGATGCTTCTGTAAACAACCCTGACAGGCTTTAAAGCAAGAGTTACAGCACGCAGAGTGTGAAATGTTAAGGAAGACAAAAGCAGATTCTAAATTAGGATGGATTTCCATCTCTTCCCCATCTCTGTAGCAAAGAGGGGGAATGAACATTTCATGATTCCCACGGTAGGTTCTGCGCATTGTACACTATTTCTGATGATCATAAAAGAAAAGTTATATGTGGCTGCTATGTACTGGAAGTGTGGTCTCTTACTGATAAAAGGAGAGAGCTTAATTCTGCTCTTCCATGAAAAGACAGATGTTTTCAGAATGCATTCAAGTGCAGTCTCACTCCTTGCATATGATAAGCTGGGAGACAGAGCAAAGATAACAAGAAATGGCCCCTCAAGTTTGTATTCTCAGGTCAGCGTCTCTCATATTTAAATATTTGCAAGAATCGCACTAATGAGTTTGTCAGAAAAGCTGAATCTCAAATATGGTTCTGTTCCTGGTGATATCACATTATGCTTTCAACCCAGGGACTGCATGTACCACCTTATCAGTGACTTTATTGACTAAAATACACCTAGGAACCCCAAGGCAGGAATAGAACAAATTGCAATTCATATTAGTGTTATACAAATGTTTTTTTCCCCAATTCCTCCAGAGGCTTTGCCAGCACAAAATTCCTTAGAGCTTTCTTAGCAAAATCCTTTGCTTGAAAGAACCACGTGTACAAACGCGCACGCACACACACATTGACTTCTGACATGTAACAGAAATAGCTTGAACCAAAAAGCGTAGTATTTAGCATAGTGCTAAGTATTTCAGTCACTAAACTTTCGACTGGGCAGGTAGGACAGTGATTCAGGGTTTCTGCCTAAGAAGATTTACATCAGGTCTTCTCCGTCCTGCTAGCGCATGTCTTTCTCATATGAGATGAACAATGGCTTCCCGTGTCGATTTACTGACATAACAGACCCTCCCAGGAGCCTATCCGTATTTATCTGGGTTTTGGTTCGCAATGGTATTTCATGAGTGTCCTAACTGCAGACTGAATTGCTACTGTCGAGATTAGAGACATTCATCCCCCTGCTCAGTGGCTGAGATGGAGATGCTCCTTTCAGGGAATGAGTTCAGTATTTATTTGTATCATTTCCATCCAGCTTTTTCACAGACATAGCCCAGAACCTGATGCTACCAATCCTAGCAAGCCTCAGTGAGCCTACTGAACACACAAACCCTTTCTGCCAGTCCTAATTTCTCCATGTCTAGCCAGACATAAAAGACTTTGATCATTAGTTTTGAATGATGTCCTGCCAGGCTTACTATTACATTGACCAACTGGAAATTTTACTTTCTTTTATTTTCTTTCATAAAAGTTCAAATATGCCTTCAGACATTTTTCCAAGTTTTTCCAATTTTCTGATTTGGGGATCGGTATAAAGCCCCAGTTTATTAAACTGTGTAACTCAGAGGACATTCTTGTGTATCTGTGGAAGAAAGCAGCAGTAAAAAGAGTATTAATCCAACCTATAGCATATTTTATTTTGCAAAGCTGTTTTCTTGAGCTGAGGAATAATTTTTCCTCCCTTTGTCCCTTCTTCTCCTCAGTTCTACTTTCCTTTAGATCTAAATTAATTTTGAATTCTCTTAAAAAAACCCCAACTGTATGAGAATCAATAGCTCCCAGAATTCAGCTGGAGCTCCTTTGAGTAATTTCTTTTCTCCAGTGAACTAATTCTGCTGGGCATCAGCAGAACTTCAGTGAAGTTGAGGCATGTGGCTGGACTATGTCAGTCTTGGTCCTTGTTGTATGAAGTGGCCATCAGCCATCTCAGCTTACCTTAGACGTACACCGCGTGGGTGTTCTACCTCTAACCCAGCTGTCCTGGTTCCTAGTCCTTCTTGATTTTGAAGCATCTGATCTGTTACAGACTTCAGGTTCAGGATTAGATTAATTGTACCCTAGCAAACTTATTATTCCTCCATTCGCTATACAGACATCCCACAAGGTCTAGCTCAAATTCAGACTTTCGTGTTATAGGCATCTTCATTTGGACAGACTAATCCTGCTCATCTAATCTACCTGTATATTTTATGTGGATGTGATAAGAATAATGCCATTACACTCAATTGCTGAAAGCAATATGTAAAAACTCTGCCAGTACTATTTCAGCTCCAGCAAACTCTATTTAGCAGTTGTTCATTACTGAATTTTCCAGTACACATGTAAGGTACCATAACTTTCCTTATAAAGCCAAATGTATTCAGACCGGAGACCTGATATTTGGATCAATAATGGCAATCCAAATAAAAAGTGTGTTTCTTCTTAAATTATACATGTCCTCTTAAATTATACTCTTCCGCGCATTGCTGGGAAAATGTCAGACAAGACACTAACAAGACATAAGGCTCAAAATCACCCTATTTTCCAAATACTAAAGTTTTCAGCTGGGAAAGGCACTCCAGGGCACATTTCTTCATTAGGCTATGACCATCAAATTATCCTTAATATTTGTAATGCTTTACAGCATCATACAACTGATTGATCTGCAGCAAAGAGTGATTTGGTTTGCTTACATGTATCTTTTCTGTGGTAGTTCATGAAAGATTACTATGTCCAGGCTTTTGCAGAAAGTGAAAATTTTAATGTGTAGAAATGTGCTAGAAAAAGGTATTTTTATCTTCCACCATATCTTCTTTCAATTTTTTTTTTAATACTTTACACACTGATAAACACAGATTTAAAGATCTGTCTTTATGTTAAATGGCTAGAACACGAAACAAATTGCCTAAATCTAGTGTGGAACTCAACCCTTTTTTTCTTTAAAACAATATCTGCTGAAGGTACCCAAATAACCATGCAATATGCAAGTTGGTGTTAGCACTTCCCTAATTAAAGTCACAGTGTTCACAATATCCCCATAGCATAGGTATTGAATTCCCTGTTAAAATGACAATTTGTGCTCGCCATGTTTCAGCTCTGTTTTCTCATGTGCTTGGGAAAAAAATAGTCCAGTTACCTCTGTCACTCCAGTATGCTTGAATATGGCTCAATGAATCATTATAAATATGCAATATTTCACCCATGAAGCGTGAGTATAATGTTTCTCTCGCAAGTATGAAAGACGCATTACAGGTTTTGAAGGTCTTTTCTTTAAGGTGACTGAAATGTATGCTTCAGAGATGAGCTGTTTTATTTGTTCTGTCAGGTTTCATTGCAATTTTTTAATTCAAACAAGTGAACTTCCAGAGCTTGGCATTTTGTTGTACCTGGGTGGAGCAAAGATGAGGTAGCTAGATGATGCAGAGGGTGGGCTGAGGGCAATCTGTGTTAGGACTTATGCTTTCTAGGTGTTAGAACATCAATGTCATAAAATGGACAGTAAATTAACTGTCCACATTTATTAAGATAAAGAGAAAGCATTTTGAAAATGACATCTTCCAAAGATGCAATGTTCTGCTCCCGCATATGCGAATATGGAACAGCTCAGGGCTGAGGAATTCAGCTGGAAATATTCCCTGGCTGTGCATAAGAGGAAAGTAAGTACAACTTAATCTTTTAAGATTCCACAAAAATATTTTTTCTTTTCGCTTTCCCTATGCTTTTTGTTCCAAGAAGTTGCAAAGTGAGACATGAGCTGTGCTGTGTTGTGGGTGAGCCAACAATAGCCAGCGCTATGAATAATGAATCAAAACCCTTAGAAAAACTCACTTTACTGGCTGGCTTGGGTGCAAACAGAAGACAGAGATGTAGGATTCCGGAAGATTAATGTCAGTTTTTTCTTCTGACCAAGACTATTTCTCATTCAATACGTATATTTTATACCTTCTATTCCTGAGTAATTCTAGGACACCAGTTTCTAAATACACATTTTACAGAGTAGCAAGGAGTATTACGCACCAATGTAGCAATATGTAATATTAGCATTACATACGTAATATTAGTATTACATATTAAAATAGCATTTGCTTTGTAATTAATTTCTGTTATACTAAAAGTATGCTAATACTTATGTCTTTGGTAATTATTTCTTTCCTGATGTATCTTTTACTTGCTACATTGCTAATTCCAGGAAGGAGTGGGATTTGTTGACTTCTGTATAGCTCAGGGTTTTTTTCAAACTTTTTCTACTCGCTGGTCGTTAAGGGCTTTGTAGTAGACTTACAGATAACTTAAAATATTTTGCATTCACATGGCGATGTCTAGCATATATGAATTTCCTTCCTTTTCCTTTTTTTTGTATTGGGTTTGCATAGCAAGGTTGGGGGGGGGGGGGGGAGGCGCTACAGGGCTGGCTCCTGTGAGAAGCTGCTGGAAGCTTCTTCCCCCATGTCCGACAGAGCCAATGCCAGCCGGCTCCAGGACGGACCCGCCGCTGGCCAAGGCCAAGCCCATCACCGATGGTGGTAGTGCCTCTGGGAGAACAGAGTTAAGAAGGGAAAAAAAGTTTCTGGGGGACAGCAACGGCAGCCGGAGAGAGGAGTGAGAAGCTGTGAGAGCCCCAGCCCTGCAGCCCCCCAGGTCGGTGCAGCAGGAGGGCAGGAGGTGCTCCAGGCGCCGGAGCAGAGATTCCCCTGCAGCCCGTGGGGATGAAGACCACGGTGAGGCAGGCTGTCCCCCTGCAGCCCAGGGAGGTCCTCAGGGGAGCAGATCTCCACCTGCAGCCCGGGGAGAGAGGAGCCCAGGCTGGAGCAGGTTTTCTGGCAGGAGTTGTGACCCCGCGGGGGACCCACGCTGGAGCAGGCTGTGCCTGAAGGACTGCAGCCCGGGGAAGGGACCCACGCTGGAGCGGTTTGTGGAGGACTGTCTCCTGCAGCAGGGACCCCATGCCAGTGCAGGGGACGAGTGAGGAGTCCTGCCCCTGAGGAGGAAGGAGCGGCAGAGACAACGAGGGATGGACTGACCCCAACCCCCATTCCACGTCCCCCTGTGCCGCTGCAGGGGGTGGGAGGTGGAGAAAATCAGGAGTGGAGTTGAGCTGGGAAGGAGGGAGGGGTAGGGGGAAGGTGTATTTTTTAAGATTTGGGTTTTTTTCTTATTACCCTACTCTGATTTGATTGGTAATAATTTAGGGTAGTTTTCCCCAAGTTGAGTCTGTTTTTCCTGTGATGCTAATAGATGAATGATCTCTCCCTGTCCTTATCTCGATCCACGAGCCTTTCATTATATTTTCTCTCCCCTGTCCCGCTGAGGAGGGCAGCGACAGAGCGGCTTTGGTGGCACCTGGCGTCTAGCCAGGGCCAACCCACCACACCATTTCTGTGGGGGCCTTACAAGCAGTTTAAAAGTTTCAGAGAAGAAATTGATACATTTGATTTGAATAATTGATTCATTGATCAAATTACAAAATAGATCAAATTATTTAAAATTATATACTACTATTTCTATTGATATGGAAATATAATCAGTGAAAGGATAATCAAAATGATAATTTTGATTAAGCCATATTTCCTACTGACTTCAAGAAAAGGCACTTGCACAATTCTTTACTTTTCTGATATTACTGTGCACATCTGGATTTGAGAAAGGTAAGAGGAGAAAAGATTTCTTTGAAAAGTGCTTCTAAAACTCTCATTTGCAAACCCTTTGCTGAACATCCTGGTGATATCCCAATGTGATACTCTTATTCGATGGGACAGAAAAGTCAGTATGCATCATAAGCGTTATATATTTCATGAATTGCAGTTTGATTTTCTGGATGATTCTATCTTTATATCTTACCTGTCTTCACCCTAAACTGTCTCTTAATGGTTTTGGTAGGTGAGCTGGGAAGAGATGAGAAGGGAGTAGTGCTGTTATGTCTACCTGTGACAGGTTAATTATTTTCATGAGTATCTTAAATAAACTGCAGAGATGATGATAATGCATTCCAGGTGAAGGCAGTTTCTTGTAAAACATTAGTTTAGGGAGAAGTAAATCCCTAGGAGATCAAAGAAACCAAGTATAGCTGCTATGTATTGAAAGAATTTGAAGGAATTCAGAGAAATGTAGCTTCCTGAAGAAAGAGAAACACAGAAGAGCCATTTTAAATGCAGAACCTGTAGGGAAGAAGAAGACTGAGAAAGATGTATCTGTAATTTGGAAGAGAAAACTGGAAGACTCCTTGCTGGTCCAGTGTTTAAAACCAGTACTCAAAGACTGTGTGGTGTTTTGTCTGTTACTAGTCAACACTGAAAGCTGGATTAAAACTCTCCTCACAGGAGTACTGGGGACAAGAAACCTAACAAATTTCTTGATAAATTTGAACTTGATAAACTCAAAAAGTGATTATGTAGCATACTTGTCTGCAATGGCAAGGAACTGAATCACAGAATTAAGGAGATCCTTTTCCATCTTATGCTCCTTAATAAGCAGATGCATGTGCCAGTAACAGTAGAAAAATAAAAATATAAAATTTCAACCTGTTGCAAAGTGTCTTTCTCAACCAGACCAGTCCTAATCCGAGCTGTGTTGGAATCCTCTTCAACAATTCTTTCCAAAAGCAACTCTTCTTACAACACAAAGAAAAACTCTGCATTCCCAGACCTAATTTTATATTGCATACACTGTCCTGCTCTTATGCAGAGCATGACATAGTATAACACATTCATTAGAATTGTCCATATTACTTATCACACTATCACAGGACCCATGTGATATGGATGACGTGATAGCCTACATAGTTCAGAAAAGAGCAGATTTAAAGAGCAGATTGGTTCTAGTTGGTCTCAAGAAGGGGTTTCCCAATGGGCTTTTCTCAGCCTGCTCTCCATGGTGTGTTTCTGCTGTGTACTGACCGCCGCCAGCAGCACGTGCGTGGCCGTGCAGTCGGCCAACTCTGACAGTTCATTCTGCTAAAAACTAAAGCAGAAAAAAATATTTTTCAGTAGAACCAGTAGGATGCAGCCATGTGCCTGATCTCATAAGCCCTTGTGCCGACACAAGAGAAAGATTGGGAACTTGTAGCCAAGAGCAAGGTGAGATTCAGTTGGCTTAAACTGCCTTAAGCTTTCTGCAGAACAGCTAACCAACCTCAAAGGGACAAATTATATAGACGTAGTACTCAATTATTATTCTGATACTTTATCTGCACCGTTCTTTTGCTACAAAGGTGCTGAATCAGATTGTACCATTTCCGTATTGAATTTACCGGAGTGCCTGCTGATATGCCACAGAGGATATTGCCCATAGTGCTAATAAAAATGGCAGTTATTCAAATTTCCTTCAATGGGAGCTACGTTCGGATTCATCAACAATTTGCATTAAATAATAACAATAAATTTGGCCTTCAAATGCAATTTCCTCTTTTTACTTTTTTTCCACTTTAATCTGGATACAAAACTCAGATGGAGGGATAGAGGGGGGAAACTATGAATATATCTCATGAATATGCTAACAGTCAGTTCTACAATTCTTACTCTCTAAGATATAGTACTGTAGAATTCAGATGTCAAAATCCAAGAAAACTGGTTATTTAGCTCAGCCATTAGGCAGAAGTATTAAAATTGCATGCAGAAACCCCTTTACAGGAGATTTTTTGGTCCAGTTGTGCATTTTCCTGTTGTTTGGATTTTTAAGTACAACTGAACACCCACATTTTTTCTCACCTGAATGTAACCAGAATGCCAAACCTTTTGATCTTGCTCTATCACTAATAAATTAATTGTAATATTATAGACTGTAAGGAAGGATGGCATTTATAAATGTGATTTTCAGCACATCAGGTGTTTTATCTAGGGATGAAGAGCAACAGAACTAAACTGGAAAGAAAAAAAATCTTAATTACATTTTTTTCTATGAGTGACTGTCAAAACCAAATTGTGTCCAAAATAAAAGCAAGTATTTTTATTCATTATTTGTAGAAAGGTTGTATGTTAATGCTTTAAAAAAATCTCAAGTTGCATATTTATTTTGCATTTATTAAAGATCAAATTTATGGAATTAAATGATTTCTAAATTCAGATTCCTTATATCTTAACTTCACATAGTATACTCTGGTTGCAATTACCAACAGATACATAGAGAAGAAGCAAAACTAATTCATGTTTGTTTCTGGTCTCGCTAGATTTAAAATATTACCGGGGTTGCAGAGACAGTCTCATTTTGGATTCATTTTTTTGTATGACAAACTAATCACAGCAAATGTTCTTCCTTCGAGCAGTCCTTTTAAAGCCTACTGTAAAATAGAAAGATGTTCTGTGAGATGAGGTCTAATTATCTATTAAACACCAAATTACCCCACAATCTCTATTTAGGATCTGGGATGTCAGTAGGGATCGCTCTGTTTCTGTGTTTTGGAAGCACTGGGAAATTTTGTCTGTTCACATGAAACTTTGTTCTACTAGGGATGATTCAGGGCAGAAGTTTTCCATATAATTTTTGATCCTTTTTAGTAATTCATTGTCTAAAATTCATTTATCTTTCTTGGCTTTCTGATTCCTCTACCTGATAAATATTCAGACAATTTTTCATATACATTTGATTTCTGAGTGAGAAGCGTGATCCAGATTTTCCTTCTAACTAATGTCTCAGTGGGGCTGACTCTGTGCCCTGCTGTAGGAGAGGTTTGTCCCTAGAGTAAACTGAAGATTTGGCTGTAATCCCCCCTCCTTGGTTTAACCTATCTATTCTACATGGTGGTTACCATTGCATATCCTTGTTGTGTTTGATGACCAAACTCATCCATGAGTGTTTGAAATCATACCAAGCAACAAAGCACTGACATTCAAAACTAGTAATTGAAACGCAATCTGTCCTTATGGAAGCCAAAATAGTCACAGACTTTTTAGCTTCTTTATAAATTGACAGCGAATAGCAGGTGGAAAATGCGGTAGTTCAATAAATTGAAAAAATAGTAACTACTGAGCATATGGAGTCTTGCTGTTTGCAAAACACGCCGTATAATTTTCTCAAATTCCTCTCCCTAGCAGTGGGGTTACAACGGGAGATTCTGTTTTCTAGAGCTTTATACCCTCCCTATTCCACTGCTTTTAAACCTGCCACTGCCGAACCACTGGAGCTAAGAGCCTTTACTTATTGATGGATGTCAGCACGGTCCTGTGTCCTCCTCTGCGGGACTCGGGCCTCTGGATCAGGGTAGCAATAGACCATACGTGTCACAGGGAAAAACTACTCAACTCATGTGGTTTAAATCGAATCAGGATCAAAGGGGTTTATCGATTTATTAATGACACAGTCAACTGGGCGAGGCCTAGTGGTGCCCAGCCAGGGTCACGAAGCCTCATCCAGCTCCAGGGCCTCTCCCAGCACCTTCCACAAATTTCCGCTTCTTTTCTGCTGCTTTTCAGGCAGTTTCCCCAGTCTCTTTCTGATTTCACGGTTAGTGTTTCCTCTGACAGACGGCTGGCCTGGAGCTCCTCCTTGGCGCGATGAGTTTGGGGCAAACTCATCCCAGGCGGGTTTGGGTGTCCCAGCACCCACGCTTCACACGCACACGTACTGCACCGGGTGGGGGTCTCACGGTGACGGTAGCGGGGGCTGGTCGGCCACCTCCTGTCTTTACCTCCCTCACGAAATTTGTCATCTTACATCCTCCCCCTGTCCTGTCGCGGAAGAGGAGCGCGTTGGTCATACGTTTGTCCAGTAACATATCGGACACATTTATTTCTGACATGCATGGCCATTTGTACCTTCTCCCAGTTTCCTGGCTATTTAAAAAAATCAAATCTTTTGTATTTTGAAAACCAAATACATCTGCAGTTCACATTGTGGGGAAAAATACTACCTGCTGGTGTCTGCTTCCCTGGGCTATGACCATGTGAATTGGCTCGTCATTCATAAAGACCGGAGAAGTTGTATGACACAATATGAAGGCATCATACATGTATATCACACACACGTACACAGAGAACATATTTTTAAATAGGTGTTTTACAAAATTTTGCATTTAAGAGGTGAGGCCTGAATATTCTTCCCTTGTACATTTACATTTGAATCTGTAACTTGATAAATATTTCATTTTCTTTGGATTTGGGCTTGTCTGTGCAGCGTGTTTTGTGGATACTGATCCTGAGAAGTAATTAACAGACATGATTCTCTATGAAAAGTAAAGGTATTAAGATTCAGGCTAAACTGCAAGAAAGCACAAGTTGGTCTTGAATGAACACTCAGCTGGCCTGAGAAAGAGCAGGGAGATTAGCTGCTGATCCGTTTGTGGCAGCAGGTGTAAAAGAAAAAGGAAGAACACAGATTTTCATGTGCTGCATGTCCAGCTTTGCTACCAGTCTGACATAAGACACCTCCTTTTCTCAGCATTTTAAACAAATTACATTTCCCTGTTATGCACTGCTACAACTACCAAAGTTGCAAGTGTTAGAGGGAGGTGAGACACGTCTATCAAACATTAGGGTACGAATCGGAACACACGCTGCATGTGCTTTATCTGTGAAATGGAAATCAGGTGACTCTGTGTGTTCAGTTCTGTACAATTTTCAAGTTCTGAAAGAACATTTTCATTTGAAGAATGGGAGGAAAAGTTGGAAGGACAATATGCTATATAATTTCATTGAGAGTCCCCCTTTTAATTTTTAAATAGATTGATTGACAAAGGAATCATGATGAAAGAGGGATCTTTGTTATTAATTCAGTCTTAAAAGAAAAAAAAAATCAGCTAAATTTAACTAATTGCTAAAGCTACATGTTTTGTGCAAAGGGTGTTAAAATCACATGCATGATTCTTCTGATTGGTTATTTGAAGTCTAATTTACTTTTTACATTTTAATATTTCCCATAATTTTGTAGAGAGCTGAGATGTGGTTAGAAAAGTCTTTTGATGGACACAGTAAAATTGTCTGATTTGGGAAAAAGATACAACACTAAGGAAAAGCTTCTGATTAGTTATTAGTGATCTAAAGGGGAGGAAATTTGAGCACAATCTCCTTAAAGACATTTACTTCCAGTAGTTGCACCAAATGTGAGAGTTTTCCCTGGATCAAGGGCTTGTTTCCAGGTTATCCAGGGCTGACAAAGTTTCTGCTAGTAATCAGAATTGCTAAGTCTTCTCAAACCTAGACAGACTTTTCCTTGCTCTTCGGTTTAAGCTATGGCCTCACCTACTTCTCAGTCTTTTCCAAATCCCTGTTGAGTCCTGTGGTGTCCCTTAACCTCTGGATCGCTCATTCCAGAGGTCCAGGAAAGCTTGGACTGCCACTGTGAAAATAACAAGCTCCTTCTTCTTAGTTGATGGCAGAAGGCAATCAAAAAGTCAATGTAGTCTAGGGAAATAAATCAAAGGGCTTCACCTGGAAACCAGAGCTTTTATTTAGCTGCAGCACTTAGCACGTCTTATAATTTTTTTTCCCTTAACTCCTTTTTAAAGCACATATTCTATTTTAATTTAAAAAGGTAGATTGTCCTTACTAGCCAGAACATTTGTCATTGCAGACTTTCTTTGAGTTCACTGAGAAAAAGCGTTTGTAAGCAAAATGCAATTTTGTTTCATACATCACACTGTGGCATCACTTTCCAACTGATGCTAAAAGTCATATTGTTCCGTTATCACCAGTAAATAAAAAAGCGGCTGTATGTTCCTGTAACGACATACTTTGCTGCCATAGAAGGACTGCAATGTAAACAACAAGAAGTATTTTTTCACCAGTGGAAAAAAGATGTTGCAAGAAATAAAATGGCCAGAGACATTATGTTCTGAGGCCATAAAAGCAGGTGCAACTCATCAAAGCCAACCACCTAATTGCACCATCTGTGTTACTGTGACATTCTCAAAGCAAATATAGGAGCAAATATTGCATGGATCCGTGATATGTGAACAGACATGTTTAGTAATCTGCGGTGCCATTTTGACTTTGCAGAGACAGTGGGCATGACTCCAGTGTTGTAATTCCAGGAGAACTCCCACTGAAATCCTCTCTAATCAGAACTGCAGAGTTGGGTCAATATTGACATTTCTAGCCCAGCAGACCAATCAAGTTAATGCTATTTGCCTGACTGTGTCCCATAAAACTCACTACAGAGCCATCTGAAGAAACTCCAGGGTTTTATTTTAACAGTGTCTTTATAACCGATTCAGAATCAGTTCTTACATATGATGTATTTTCAGACCTCATTTTTGTGTGGAATAATAATAATCATAACAATTCAGAGCCATGTTAGTCATGTTTCCTCACCCAGAAACATTCTGGATTTGGAGAAAAAGGGTTCTTCCTTTTTAGGCAGACAGTGTGAGGTTTTCTTGGAGTGCCTCGCAGGCTGCACCTTCTCTGTTCTCCCAGGAATGCAGTGCTCACAGGAGGTATTTGGAGGACACTAATAAAGTCACTCCTTTCTAGCATTACAAAACCAGCTTGTGTCCTATGAAGCAGAGCTGTAGAAGCTACTCTGCCTGTGCTGGGACGTTCAAGGACACTTTTTTCTTTTCAGCCCCTTCCTTACTCTAACAGGTATTTAATTTCTGATAACATTGTATTTTAAAACAATGTTGGGCAAAATCACTAATTGATAATACTTGAGTTATCGTAAAAATACCTTTCTCCTAATAACAAGTAAAGCCCAAACCCTGTACTTAAGTTTGGAAATCTTGAGATTTGGAGTTGAAATGCAGAAATGTGCTTACATATAGTATTTATCAAAGACAGGTGGGGAGTGGCCAAACAAACTTTATTTTGTCTCTATTAATAAAAACCTCATGAATAGCAGTGCCAAATAACAGCTTTTAAAACTAGAAGTCTAAAGAAGGAACGTATTAGAAAAAGGATATTAAAAATATTTCCTGTAGGAGCAGGTATTATAAACTGATGATAGCACTAAACCATGAAAATATAAATTGAAGAATAATATAAATTGAAGAGCAAGATGGATTCCAGGATATAACTTAGCGCAGGCTGTATACAGCTGTGAGGTCCAGGAAGACCCAGCAAAGCTTCCAGGTCTGCCACAACTCTCAGGTAATGTGCTTTTGCCAATGCAGCAACCATCAGGTCAGACCTGGAGTTACTCTTTTCCTTTTCCTTCTCCTTTCCTTCCAGCCAAATGAATAAAAGCAGATTGCACTCTGCACAATACTGGAGTGAGCAGGGATGTACTAACTGCTAGAAATATGCACTGCTTGTGTAAAGCCTCATTCCTTTTATAAATCAAATAGTTTCAATGGAATTACGACAGGACCAAATGTGGCCCTGGCTATTGAGATCTGTCATAGTGCAAGGTTTTAAACTTCTAAAAAATACCACTTTGTAGGGTCTGAAGGCCAGGCAGGGCTACATAGGATCAATGTATAGCAAGAACTGTGCAAGGTTTTTGATGAAATTTGTGTGAAATAGAGCACATAGACAAAAGAGGAAACAGCTCTCTTTCCTAATGATAGCATTGTATTTTGAAATTAAGTACAGCAGGTAGAGAGAGATCCCACGCAGATTTCAAAGGAGGATGCATGTCCTGGTACTAACACACACTTCAAAGTTCCATGGGGTTGAAAAATCGCTATGTTTGACAATAACTTTAGCTCAACGTAGACAAAGCTACCAGGCAGCAAGGCTATTAATGCCAAGCTGCTACGCAGCATTTAACAAATCTGAAGCACACAAACATCAGTAATCATACCTCTGTATTTTCATCTAGTTGTTGTCAGTGCAAAGGATCCTGTGTTTTGCTGATACACATCCACCAGATCAGGGTTCTCATTTACATTAAAAATGAGGGCTTTCATTTGAATTTTCTTTTTAAATTAGTAGATTCTAATTTCTGATGTAATTTTTAAAGAAAAATGAGAAACAAACCCAAAGAATTCTTCTCAAGTTACGAGGAAATGTTAGACCTTCCATGTTGCTGGTGCTGCCTTAGCTGAAGACCAGTTTTGCCCTTAGCAAAAGCGTAGCAGGAAGACAGCCCATCATGATGCCTTTGATTGCCCTTATTTTTCATTGGAAAAGTTACGTCTTTCTGCCTTCCCAAATCCTTTTTTAAAATTGTATGATAAACTGAATTCTGTTTAGTTTTATATAAGAAGATTTTACTGAGGTGGGCAGTTCTCTAGCAAGATAGAACAGTTTATGGTGGTGGACAAGGATAATGAAAATGATCATGCACATAAATCATTGTCATTAAGGGTTAAATAGGAAGTGTAATGACCTGTGCAGGTATTAGAAATGCTAGCTGATGCTGTGTGTGTCAACCTGGTTGATCCTTGCAGTCACAAATACTCAGGTTTAGCAAAATGTTAATTTTTCTAAGCATGGAAATTCTAATGGAAGTTTAAAAGCTAAATTCTTATAAGCTGGAATTAAAGCTTAGAAACGTACTTTAAGTATTTGTCAGAAGAAAATGCAGATGTATGAACTACAAAAAGGGCTCCTCTGAGTTGGTTTTTACCACAAGTGGAAGGAGTAGAATGATGCCAAGAGGAACGGGATTGGTATTTATTCATGATGCTTTTTTGTTGTTTGTGGAAAACACATGAGAGGAAGTAAGGAAATGAAAGTAGTTACAGTAAGAGACAGGAAAGAAAAAAATGATAAGCATGGAAATAAATGTAAGCATAATTTTATAACAAACTGAATAAACATAGCTTTTCACACTTAAAGGAAAGATATAATAGGAAAACTGATATTTTAAATCCTTTTGTTCTATACACGATCTTCACATTAGTTTAGTTTCCAAACTACCCATTCCACCACCCTCCATTTTTAGGAATCTATTTAGAAATCTGATATTCCAAAAGAAAAAAAGTAGGGAGGATTCTTTTGATTTTTTAGTCTAAACAACCATATATTACCTCCCCATCAACAGTTAAAATTGTGCGTATTTATTCCATTTGCATCTGAAATGCTACAATAAACGGCATTTACAGGGCCACTTATATCTTCTCCCAGTAGGATATTGGAGGAGAAGCAGCTCAGGAGTTTCACCTTGCCATAGTGTTGTTACATAGTTCAGGACAAACACCTGGAAATGTCAAGCGGTGTTATTAGACCAAAAACAATCAAAGGAAAAAGTGGGGAGGTGGTTAGGTTTCTGATGAAAGAATTGGGCAATATGTTGAAGTTTCAGTTAGGTTTCTGATGAAAGAATTGGGCAATATGTTGAAGTTTCAGTTTAGCTAGAGGACAGCAGTGCAGTCAGCCTATGAAGAAAAACCTTTTTGCTAACGGTGTTCCCACAGCATTATTGGCATCTCCTTTTGCTCCTTCACATCCTGAGCTTGTTCAACAGTCCTCTATGCAGGCCAATGGGAAAGTCACCAGTTTTCGGGGGGGAAAAAAAGGTGTTGTTCCTGAAGTAATTTGAAAGGCTGACAGGCTGTGAACAATTGAAGCTACATTTTTTTTCTTTGCAAAACAGCATTTAAGTAATGTCAGCAAAGGTCAGTTGCTGGAATTAAGTCAGTTAAATGCTTTAAATGTTTTTTAATCTTCTACTCATAATGCCATGTGCTGGCATGATAATGCTATAAAATGTCAGTGTGGGTATTGTTAAATACATTGTAGAGAACAAAATCTGCCACCCATTCACACATGGTCTGGAACCAACTATCCACTCTCCCTGTCAATCAATCTATAGGAAATATGAATTTTGCAGATGGTGTGTGCTTTTACATTATGTTCATTGAAACATTCTGGAATTCAAAGGTGTTTGAAATCTGGGACCACTTCATGTTGTTGTTTTTTTTCTGGCTCTCCTTCCCATAGATCAGGTTGGCAGAATAATTTGTTTGCATTTACAGATAAATGAATTATTTTCTGTATACAAATATATCTCGGAAGACAAGCATTCAGTTTGCTTGCTAGGCTAAGTAGAAGGAGAATGGTAGAATACCATTTTTATTGTGACTAAAAAACGGGCTAGTATTCAACAAATTTAAATAGATTTTATTATAAAGAGTAAAATTCACTCCCTGTGCAGAGTGGCATAAGGAGTCTCTTTATGACAATGTTGTTAGGGAATCAAAATACTCATAAAAATACCCTTAAAGGTATGCCCTATTCCTCTTGAAGCCAGCTTTGACTTATTGAGAATTATGAATATTTATCAGCACTCAGGATATTTTCTCTTTAATCAGTCCTTTGAGTGAGTTTATCAAGAAACACTGAGCTCACATTGTTATTATCCACTTTGAACAAAGGAACAAGTTGGATGGTGTACATGTACATTTATCTCTGTGCACCAGACGTTCCCTGTACTGATTGCCTCCAGAAAGCATAATGCAACTGTTGTTCTGTTTGTGTACAGGGAAGAATCACAATTTTATAAAGAGTTCTTGGACTGCACGTACATGGACAGCACGATTGCCCGGGAGAGGCGGGTCCTGCCATTGCTCTGCCTGCCTCACCGCTTCGGTGCTTCTGGGAGAAACATCTCAGGCACCATGCAGGTACGGCAGTGCAGCACTGAGTACCTCTTCTTTCTATTTCAGCCTCTCTTGATTAGAAAAGATTGGTCTGAGGAGGAGTAAAGGGTGGTTGCTTCAGTGCCTGCAAATTTTTGAACCAATGTTGATACATTAAGCCAATTACATTGACCAAAATAGTTCTGGTGGTGTGTATAAGCCTCGTCTGCCTGAATGTAACTGTGATGGATGGAGTGATGCACTTCACTCGTAACAGAGAAGTAGCAATATGTTTATTGATATAAACCAGTGATTTAATGAAGTTTGATAGTAAATGCGACAGTGGTTTAACAAGATTCGATGGCAAGGTTCACTTGATATTTACTGCACAGAGGACAGGGTCAGACAAAACTGTTGGGGAGACCCTCCCGTTGAGTTGCAAGGTTCAGAAAGAACTTCCCTTGTGTTTTAAACTCCTTCCCAGAAAGGAGCTTAGGTGTGCTGGGTCCAGACTTAGTCCCAGACTTGGTCAACGGTTTATGTCTAAAGGATTATATGTGTGCACAATCAATCCTTCATATCACTTAGCTGAGATTTCCAAGCTTCAGCGCACTTATTCCCAATTCACTTACCAAGTATCTGACGTGATAAGGATTCTCTCAACCTCAAGGAGTAACCTTGAGAGGCGTCCCTACTCAAGGGGAGATCCTGGCATGCAGCCCACTGCCATGCAGGATTGCTCAACGGGCCGTGGGCTGCCCACTATTTATGGAGCGAGATAATTGACTTATAGTCATATTTACATACCGACTACAGGTGTTAGTTTCTTCCAGATTTGGCTCGAGTCAGACATTGATCAGCACCATGGTCACGTGGGCACAAATTAGCCCTTGGCAGTTGTATTGTTATCTGTATCCCCCAAATCCACTTTGAGACGTGATGCAGCCATCACGACCAGACACATCCATCACGACTGGCACCGGTGGTTATCGCTTGATCAGGATTACGGGAAATACAGGTCTGGTTGAGACGGGGAGTGGGGAGCACACCTCCACAGTAACCTCCCACTGTTTCACCTTGTAGCTTTAAATCATGCTCTGGGAGGATGAACTGTATTTTCATGTATCTGTACCGTGCCTAATATTATGATGGTCTTATCTCATGTGCTCCAAATAACCATAATATTTTGATTCTGTAAATCTGGTATCCTGTGCAGATCCCCCTGCTGCAGTTCTGTCCTTCAGCATAGAAGCTGGGCACGTGTAAGCTTTGTGCGCACCACTGTAAGTCAGGACCTGCAGTACAGGGACAGGGCGCTTAACTGGGGTAATGGCCTACATTTCAAATGTATAGACCCCAAATACTCAATATTTAAACTTGAAGTTAATTTCAACTCAGAAAAGCCTGGATCTCCAGCATGAAAGATGTATTTGACTTGACTAGTCAGTTAGTTTTATTTCCTCTTTTTTCTTATCTATATGTCACCTCCTTAGCAGGATATTCCTAAGCCAGGGACTGGGTCTTTCTTTTCCTTATTTGTCTATACATTTGAGGTTATGAATATACTTTATGTATGTGTGGTTATATGCATCCATCAGAAGCTTAAATTCAAGAATGATGTAGTAGATGGAAATGATCTCACTTATTTTAAACATTTAATTATAAATTAATTTTTAAAAAGAGAAATATGGTTCTTCAAAGAGTTACTCGTCTCTCCTAAGACAGTGGGTTTAGCATGAGACATACTGTCCTCAAGAAGTGGCTGTTTCTTTCCAGTGCTTATAGAGAGCCTAGGAGAGTAGCCCCAACTTCAGATGTCTAGTGTTGGGGCAACTGCTATTTCAGTGGACAAAAAAGACATATACTTACTTGCAATAACTTATTTAACAATGACTAACATCTTGGTTTCACAGCACAAAGGGTCTTCCTTGGTCTCACGTTTGTGTCATGCTACGCTCTTGGTGTGCCTCCGGTCTAGGACCTAGTATGCAGCGTGACCTTACAAACAATTTTCTGGCACAGAAAAGGGAGTAGGTGAGATTGACTGAGAGGTGGAAAGAAGTGGCAGGAGACAAAAGGATGCTGAAATACTTTAAACTAATGTTTTCTCTGAATAATTTGTATCATGAAACTATAGCCCAGGGCCAGAAAATTAACATGAGACAGCTTTCATTATCATCAGTATTATCAAATGCTGTTGAGATTTACTTCAAGAAATGCAAGGAGAAACACTGAGTTTAATTGAAACAAAAAGTTACTGAGAATATTCATTCTCACAATGTTTCTTTTTTCATATCTGATAAAAGAATTTTGAAAATGTAGGTTTCTAGAAATAATGAAATAATTTTATTTCTAGTATTTTCAAATTTCCCTTTTCTTCATTCTTCCCACTAGAAAGCCTGGGAAACTTGTAAAGCTAGGGAGAAAAATAGACTTTACTTACATTTCTTATTTCTTTTTCTGTGAAAAAGTTTCAAACAACATAAAATACGTTTAAGTAATTGTCATATTCTGTCTAGCTTTCATTCTATACTTTTCCAGTAAAAGTAGTACAAAAAGTGAGACAATGTACAAACCCAAACATTTAAAATTACATGTTCCAAAGCAAATGAAGCATGGAGTTGTCTAAATTGATTTTTCTCTTTAATAATTAAAAGGTAAAATGTTTAAAATTAAATTAAGGCTTCTAATTTTTCTCTACAGTTCTTCTTTATCTCTCATTTTCTGATGAATTACATTATTTAGGATTTCAGCATGTTAACACTGAGCAGACTTGCACTTAATGCAGACTTGCACAAAGTCACATTATGTTAGGCCATATCTATGATTTGGGAAAAAAAACAGTCACTAATCCCAGGAGACTGTAGCCTAGAGAGAAAAAAACAGAAAAGCAATGAGAAAGGCCCTATTCAGATGCCCTGTGTGACCTTAGGAAGATCATTTTAACCTCTCCATAACCCAGTTCCTTTCTTGCTTAATATGGAGAAACTACTTTCATTTTTCACTGAGATGTACAGAAGATAAGTATGTTACAGTTTTGCTTTTTTTGGAGACTATAGTGATGACAATCTAATAAAGATTTATCATGTAAACAGGTACGTCTGTAGCTGAACCATGGCTCTTGAAGCTTTCTATCCATCGACTACTTCATTTCTTGTTAATTAATGTTTTGAACACCTTTATTAAAGCTTCCTTTTCATATGAAGCTTAATTTAAAGTAGGTCTTTTTCCAGGGAAAAAAAAAAAACCATTTACTGTTACCATGCTCAGGTGGAGAATGAAATAAAAACAATGTAAAAAAACCCCAGATACCTTCCACTTTAACGTTAACATCTTTTACCTTTGCATCTTTCAAAGGGGAGAGAGTAACAAGGATATTTGCCACGTCCTGCAGAGCTCTGCACACAGTCATCCAGTTTCTCAAATAATATTCAAATTACTTTCAAACCTTGCAATTACATTTTCCCCTGAAGTAAAGTAATGGCATTTTTATCTTAATTTTACTTTCCCATCTATAAAAGTAGCATTACTTCATGCTGTATCCTTCACATTAGACTTTGGGATGTGAGAAAATTACATAAGTTTGGAGTTATCATTGAGGAAATGTACTTTGCTGCATCACACAGTTCAATTTAGATTAGGAGAATGAAAATAGTGTTTGGCAGAAATGAAGAGAGGAATATAGTTTTAAGAGTTAACACACTAAATGAAAATTGTATGCAGTATGGATGAACAATTCTGAAACATCCGTAAAGATGTTTTAAATGCAATCACCCATTCCCACATCCTCTGTTTGTATGTTAGGAATGTATTATCAGATCTTTAGCTTAACTCCTGACTTGTAGCTGGACTCACAGAAAGTGTTACTGTCAGAAGTGCCAAGTTTTCAGCAGGACCTGCTGGTTTCGGGGGGAACTGCTGAATGGTCAACCATTTGAAAAGCAGATCAGTGAGTCTCCCGTTCTGCATATGGTTTGCTTGGAAATTCTGCCTGTGTTCGGTAACTCCTCGTGGGCTTTAAGAGTTAGGACAGAGGTCTAGACCTTTACTTCAGCGTGTATATACTTCAGAACAGGACCTTCGTAACCCTTCTTTGAAAACCTTGACCTATGGATTTGTTCAGCTTCTGAAGGAATTAGATAGATAAGTCACACTGAATTCTTCTATATTGAGTCACATCTCATTAGCTGATGTGACTGGAGCTATTATTTCAGGACAGGTAAAATTGGTGTCCTCCTCCCACCACAAAATGTCAAGGGGGTACTATTTCCCCAAGAGGTTGTTTGTTGTTTTTTTTTTAATATTGGACTCTTTCCTCATCACATTCCTGATAATTTCCATATTAGGGGGGGAAAAAAAACCCAGCTAAAATTGTATCATAACATTGCAACAACAACAGTAATAGCTGTAGCAGAACCTATGCCAGGAGCCCTGCAAAGTTCCTTTGAAAGTCTCTTTGAAAGACCTCTTTACCTCAGATTTTTTCTATTTTAATTGAAGTCTGATGAAACTTTTATACCTAATTCTATAAAACACAGAGCTGTAAATAACTATGGTAGTCTCCGTTTTCAAAAAAATATTTACTGGATTGGGTCATTACACTCCCAGAAAAATTTGTTAAAATCAACAGACAAGACAGAAAATAATTCTCTTCTAAAAGTAGCGCAGAAGAAGCAAAGAGAAAGGATAACATTGGCTAGTCATACTGACATGCAATGAGACAAGAGAACTGATCTAATCAGCTGTCTGAAGAATCCCGTGAAACAAAGAAATACATATGAATGTTGACCAGAATAATTTAGGATAGTCAGTTAATAGTGGTGAATAACAGATCTTCCAGCACATACTGTCTTAGAGGTTTTCAAGAAATATCACTTTGTGTCTACCAATGGCACCAAAACTGGTCAAAGGCTTAAAAGACGCAAAGTAACTGATCACTGTCTCCACAATAACAGAAGTTGCAATGGTCTTACTGCAATTTTAAAGTCAGACTTTTGTTTGTATTCATTATTCTGTTTCCAACATTCCCAGACTAGTAAGCGTGGCTATGATGTACCAAAGATATTTGCAAGAACTTGCAATTAGAAAGTCAGTCATCACCAGAGCCCAGGATGAAGGGTCATCTCAAGCAGCCTGCTAAATACATTTTCTTCTCATGTGCTGACTTTGTCCAGAAACAAACAAGAATAACTATGAGAACAGATAGCAAATGGTGATGGAAGAGTGTATTGTTAGGAAGTGACTTGGAAAAACACTGGTTTAGGAACTTATTCCATCCTAGTGTGTCATGTCACCTTGGGTAGAGGAAGGCTGGACAGGTGGAAGAGAAGATGTTGCATCGCCATGATCTGTAGAACAGGGTGTAAAGTGAGGGAAGACAGTTTACTGGTGATTTGGAGTTATTCAGAGTAACAAGACAAGGGCAGGTTGTGAAGAATTGCAAAAGACTTTATGAAACTTTATGCTTAGGCAGTCAAATAAGAGATGGAATTCAGTTTTATGTAAAATAATGCATTTGGTCAAAATGCATTTGAGATGGCTGCTACTGCTCAGGAGGGAGATCTGAGGTTCTGTCCTGTAGTTCCCTGAAAGCATCAGCTCAGTGCTTAGTAGCCATCTAGCCAAATCCAGAGTTACGAATTGTTAATAGGGAAAAAACAGAATACAAACCAGAAAATATCGTTATGCCACTGGAATAAATTTTTTAGTTCTCCCACACCCCACCCATGGTGCGCAGTTTGGATCCCCTCATTCTAATAAAAGGCACATTAGAACTAAAAAAGATTCAGGGAAAGGTGATGGGAATGATCAGAAGTAGGAAACAGATTCTGTGTGAGGCAGGACTGACTTGATGAGTCTGCTGCAGCCCAGACAGAGCTGATGCAGGGGGAATATGAGAGAGATCTGCAGAATGATGGGAGACAGGGAGAGCATGATTAGAAACTGTTCATTACCTCTTGTCAGTGGGAGAACAAGGGCATTGCAGTGGGTATTACTCCCATGGAAATCCTTCCCTAAGGATTTTGTGGAAGCAAAAATTTTACATGGATTCAAAGGTTACTGGACAAGTTCTTGGAAGAGAGATCAGATGAGGAGAACTAAGTAACAGTCCAGTCAGTCTCAGGAACCCCCCTGAGCATAAAACAAGCAAAGGCTGAGTGTACTCATGGGACATATCATAAATGCTTGCTCTGGTTTTGCTTTTCCCTAGACTTGTGTTCATGGCCGCTGCTGGAGATAGGGTAACGATGGGCCATTTTTCTCATCCAGTATAGCCATTTGTAGGTGACCAGAATTTGATGTCATGCTGTAAATCTTATTTCTGCAAGCACTATTTCTAATCACACTTGCACAAAATGGAAGTGATACGTGAGTGTGGCCAGGTTTTCTTTATTCTCTTGAGACTATTAGTGTGTTTATTTACATTTCACAGGCAGATGACTTTTTTGAAGAAATTCCATTCAAATAGAAAAAGAAATTAATTATTTAAGGTGCTACTCAAGCACCAGTAAAGTAAAGCATTTTAAGTGGAATTGAATTTTCACATCTTTGAATACCAAAATCCACAGATGTTTCCAAAATGTGCACTGAAAACAATTTTGGACTTGTAAGCCATCACTCCAGACCAAATGACAATCTCATAAATATTTGTGCAAAGTGCTTTACTTCCTTACCTCTGTGATTTTAACTCAGCTCTGGCTATTTCTGATGCATAAATAAATGGATGTATTTGTACACCATATATTACCACATATAAAGATATTATTACTACTTATAGTACGAGTAAACAAAAATGAAGTGAGACCCTGCAGTTACAAAATGTTTAATTCATGAAGCTCATTGAATTATTTTAAACAAGAGGTGTGTTCTATTAAAGAATGTAAAATGACTTCTATCAGTAAACTACTTCAAGTCCTACATTCAACATCTGTGGTATTACTTCTGGGGCATAAAAATACAAAGAAAACCATAAAGTCAGATGCTTGAAGTATACTCCTTTAAATTCTTGTTGCCTGGAACATCTGTCTTTACCACAAGCTGAGTTATATACCCTCTGTTTCCATAGCACATCATTTAAATGTGAGTTGGAAGAAGAGCACTACTTGGAAACTTTAAACATAACTTTGCCATATGCTGTCCGATTACAGCATCTTCTCTGTTGTTCTCAGCTCGGTGAATTCACTGAGCAAGAGTTTATTGGCAAGCTACCAGATCACTAGCAATTTCATTTGTTTAGAGATATTTGTAATTTTAATTATTTACATGCACCACACTTCAACTGCCAGAGGTATTTAGACTTCTAAATGGGGCCCAGAAGTATCATTTTGATAACACTCAGATGATTAGCTTAACAAAGGCCCTTTTTCCCTTAATTGGTTGCAGGCACAGAGTGTGATAACGTCCCTTTACAAGCTTGTCACTGAATCAGGTACAAATGATATGGCAATATTACACAAATTAGCCCCCCCCACCCGATACAAGAGTTTTCTTTTTCTTTCTCTTTTTAATAGAGTGTCTTAGTAACATAGTCTACCTAAGCATAGAAGCAAAGACCATTTAAAAACAAACACTGCTTAGGAAGCTGGGCACACCAGAGAGTGAATTTTGTAGGTGACAGCTCTGCACCTATGTTGTCTCCTGGTTTTACTTGACATCTATTTAATTATTTCCTTTATATAAAACCTCTGGTGAAATTAGCACTGCACATGTCTGAGAATAAGCCTTCCTTGGGGGTTTTCCAAAGCAGCTATGAATGATTAATGTGTTCTAGCTGACAAATCTGAGTGACATAGAAGCACGTCCTATGTCTTCATGTCCATGGCCAGAGTAACAATAGTTCACGAATAGAACTGAATGGAATATTTGGGCCAAATTTTATTTTCCTATTGGCCTAGTTTCAGCTGGGGTAGAGTTAATTTTCTTCCTAGTAGCTGGTATAGTGTTATGTTTTGGGTTCAGTATGAGAAGAATGTTGATAACACACTGACGTTTTCAGTTGTTGCTAATTAGCATTTAGACTAAGTCAAAGATTTTTCACCTCCCCATGCCCAGCCAGCAAGAAGGCTGGAGGGGCACAAGAAGTTGGGAGGGGACACAGCCAGGGCAGCTGACCCCAACTGGCCAAAGGGGTTTTCCATACCATGTGATGTCATGCCCAGTATAGAAACTGGGGGGAGTTGGTCTGCGGGGGGTGGATCACTGCTCAGGGACTGGCTGAGCATCGGTTGTCGGGTGGTGAGCAATTGCATTGTGCATCACTTGTCTTTCTTGGGTTATATTTCACTCCCTCTTTGTTATCTTACTATTATTATATTTTATTTTTTTAATTTCAATTATTAAACTGTTTTTGTCTCAACCCATGAGTTTTACTTGTTTTTGATTCTCCTCCCCATCCTGCCAGGGGTGGGAGGGAGGAGTGAACAAGCGGTTGCACGGTTCTTAGTTGCTGTCTGGGGTTAAACCACGACACCTATGAAAGGTGCAGATTCAGCGACACTGACGGAAGTGTTTTCCAAATGTGTTAGCTTCATCAGGCTCTTCCATCTCCTTCAAAATTATGAAAACTGGCATAACTTTACTCCTCTGCAAAGGGTGTTGCTAAAATTGTATTCCCATCCCTCCTTGACAAACCAGAAACCAGAGTCTTGCTGGTATGGTCCCCCTGTCATGTGCAGATTTTATATGATTGCAGTCTTCAAATTAGCTGGTTAGGTTTATGGCTGGTTTGACATGATTGCGTTTCCTTTCTTATATTATAATAATTTCATTGTTACCTCAGGACTTTCTCATCTTCTTTGTATCCACTTCTGGTTTTACACTTGGGTGGCAAGCTGCTTCAAGTAAATACACATTGAAAAAAAAATACAGAGTGCCTAACAGGGAGGGGCCCTGACTGCTGCAGTACAGGCAAAACACAACTAAGAGAAAGAAGTGATTGGGGTGTTAATGCAGGTGAATAAAAATAGCTTTTGAGTGGAGTGTAGAATAGCCAGCTGCTGTTGACTAATGTGAGTGTGGCAATTAAAGGCACTTAGCGAACTGAAGGATATGGTCAAGATTTCTTTGCATGGGTGCTAATGTCTGCCTAAAGTTCAGGTGCTTAGTGGCAAAGCCCTCATGGAAGTAGAGAAGAATCCCATACAGCCAGTGCAGAGGCTACGTGCGGCTGGAGGTCTCCAGAAGGAGAACGTGTCTGCCCGAGTGGGGGGAACAGACACCTCTCCTGCAGCTCTGCAGGGGTACCCAACCCCTCCCCAGCTTTCATATGGCAGCGGCAAGGATTTACCTCCATGTGTATGTATTATGGGTGGAAAAGTAGCACTGAAAGCCACTAAGCCTTGTAGCCTGTCTGCTACTTGATGCAAAAACCTGCTGTCTGTGTACTGGTGGGTGCTAATGGCAGCGAGTTAGTCTAGTGTTACGGTATGGTGTATATGCTGCAGAAGTGGTCATCACAGAGGCAATTTCACTTTTACTATGGAAAGGAATTTGAGGAAAAACCCCAGTTTTTCAGATTAAATCATGAATTGAACCATCTCCCAGCGGAGACTGGCTTAATAGAAAGAATGTCATGCAAAAAAATTTGTCTCTTAAAATGAGAGAAATAATTTTTCTTTTCATTTTCAGTCTCAGGCTTGTTGCATACTGTTCTAAATATACTAGAGGGTCCAAGGGACAATAATATTACTAGTGACATTTTATTCAAGGATACAAAGCAAAGGTTCCTGGAAACTTAAAGTTGTTGGTTTTTTTTTTTAACATGCAGTCATAATAATCAGTTATACTTATCTGATACGATATGCTATGAAGGAGGAATGGTGTACCTAATGGTATTTGTGAGGTTTATACAGCAAAGTTGATCATCACAATATACCTAATGTTTTCATGAAACCAGGGCACATTTCCTTCCTTCTTTTCAGCATGCATAATTTAAACATTATTTTTCTCTTTTTTATGCAATTTTCTTGCCAAGACTGATAGACTGTAGTCTTTTCAAATTCAATATCAAAATCCTCTGTTGGATTTATTTCCCATTTGCTCTTGTTCATTAAGGATATGGTTGATCTTGTTGAAGATTGAAAGAAATGCCATTTCAGCCACAGCCTCATGAATAATGCTCTGGGTTTACACAACAGTAATTCAGTTAGCTCTTTGAGAAGCAGAGATTAATAATCATGAGAACCTGGAATTTTTCTGTGAGTTAATTGGTGCTTTAACATTGCATAATACAATAATATAAATGAATGGAAAGAAAGGAGAAATAGCTCAACAGCCTTGCTAACGTCTTCAGAAACAGTGGTTTTTTTTCATCTTCAGCCTGAAATCCAGCCAAAAGTTGTGAACTAAAACTACAACATAATGATGCTGTAATGATGCAGTGTCTCTTATTTAACAACTAGGCAAAACTTTGGGGTTCTTGGAATAAATAACAGTGCTGTTGTACTCTGACAGAAGTGATAAATCTTGAGGTGCCTGTTAGAACTTCACCCTGGCCCGTCATCATTGGTAGCTGACAAATATTTCAATGACATGAACAACAGGAAGAAACACATCCTCAGATGTTTCCTCACAACCCCTTGCAGGCTTGGGAGTGCAGCGGGAGGTTGCCACCACAAACCGCTCCTTGGTGGCACGTCAGGGGTTCTCAGCATGTTCCCAGTGCCGGGACATCTCAGCTAGCTGCTGTGGGGACAGCACAGGGAGAGGACAAGATGCCCAGCTCCCTAGGTCTCTGTGAGGGTGCAAGCAAGAAGTCAGTTTCTTAATGGTGTTGTATCCACCTCACAGAGAAGCACTGGTGCCAGCCCATCGCGCTGCAGGGCTGCCCCTTGGGCTACGTGGGCAGCTCCCTGTCATTTTAGGTGCCTGGCCCCACACAAATGTCGCAAACCCCTCATCTATCCAGGACACTTTCTGTATGGGGAAATTTCAGTCAGCGAAGTTTGTTAGATGCTGGTACCTATTTGTTGAGCTGTGCAAAAGCATCCGGTCTTCATGGTTAAGTTATGTCATGGCCCGTGCCGGCCAGGGCAGGAGGGCGGTGGGGGAGCGCGGCCTTGCGCGGGGCCAAACCGGGGCGCCAGGACGGACGCCCGGCGGTCAGCGGAAGGTTTCCCTTGGGGCAGAAGCAGCCTGAACTCGGGAGGTGTGACAGCCGGCGGCGGGGTTTCTCTCACGAACCGCCACGAAACCGCCTCCGCCACCCGCAGAGCACCGCGGTGCTGACCACAGCTATCTCCGGAGCTCCATGCCGGGGAGAACCCTCGGTTCCGAGCGGGAGCGGAGCGGGAACGGAGCGGACCCCCTGGCTTTGCTCTCCAGGCTCCTTCTCAGAGAACATCCGTTCCTCGTCCCGGCCTCGGCCAGCGGCTTGTGTCGGAAGGAAAGGATGAGGTGCGAAGGAGAGAGACGGAGGGAAAGACCCGAGCAAGACCTCGCGGGCCCTGGGGCCAGCTGCGCTCCCTCCAGTCAGCCTGGGGGTCCCTTCGTTCGCACCGTTTTCCCGCCTCCTCACCCCGCCTGCGGGCGGGCGCTCGCCCTCATTAGGCTAATGAGGCGTCCCACGCCGGCTGCGCTTCCAGAGCCTTCGGCGAGCGGCCGGGTCCCTGGGGCCGCTTGGGGCTGGGGGGGGTGTGTCCGGCCCCTACCCTCCCTTTCCCTTTCCCTCCCTTTCCCTCTCCCTTTCCCTCTCCCTTTTCCTTCTTCTTCCCCTCGCCTCCCCCGCCGCCCACCAGCCCACTCGCTGCCCGGCTCAGCGTCTCGGCAGAGGGAACCACGGGTCCGCCGGCCCGGCCCGGCCTCCCCGCCCTGTCACTGACCGGCCGCGGCCCTGGCAGAACTCGCCCCGCCGGGGTGTGGGAGACGGTAACGCCTTTGGTCCCTCACAAGTTACCTGGCACCTGCTTCAGATTTCAGCTTTATAGGAAGCAACAGGGTAAGCATTATTCTCCCTGTCCTACTGGCTCTATTGTTTGTGCCACCTGCTCTAATATTTGTGCTATGAATGTAGTGAAGTCAGGTTGCCAGAGAAGTACATAATGGTAATAAAGCGCTCGTTCCTTCCAACAAAGGTCTCATTTTATTGGCTGGAGACCTGGTTTCAGCATTTCTCACCCTAGTTAAATTTTAAAAGACAGGTCTCCCGTTTCCATGAGAGTGCTCCAGCTGCCAGGATGTAGGATGTTTTGAAATAAGACCTTCTGTTTTATCTGTTAAAACTGTAGTTTTACACAGATGCTTAAGTATGTTTTTTTAAAAAAAAGTATTGTCCAGTGGGAGATATCCGCTAAGCTTGTGCTTAGCGTGCTCTTGTGTGAGACCCATTGGCAAACCCAGCAGGCACCACGCCATCTTGGTTTTCCATTCCTTGTGTGATCCCCACGTCTCAGAAAAGCTGCAGGGGAAGGAAAGGGAGTGGGTGCTCCCTGGATTCACCTTTGGCACCTAAAGCCAGGAGATTACCTACAGCTGTGAAATTTCCTGGTTAGAAAGATTCCTCTGTTGCTGGTAATAATTAGAGTGAACTTGGACTCTTTCCTGTTCGTAGCCATGGCCCCTGAAGTGGCAATGGGGACGTAACATACTTGTGGGTAATGATGAGGCTGAAGTAGAAGAACAGTATTAATGGGTTGAAATGGTGTTTTGGGTGGGCCTGAAGTTCCAGCTTCTGTTTCCTGAGATTCATTAGATCAGTGAGTACAGTGAATTATTTTCTGAGAGAAACCCAAGTTCTCAAAATGGTGATTTTTCAAATCTCTTGCTGATAAAACCATTTCATGTTTGCAAACTCAAAGTTTTAGCGAGATTTCAGAGTTTTTAACTAAAGATAACTCCATCCGAGCTTCTGCTTGATCAGAAAAAAGAAAAATGTTCTGATCAAAATGGAAATTTTATTAAGAAAAATTTTGTTTTGATCCAAAATCAGGCTGCTTTAAAATAATCCGAAGACAACATAATGGAATATCCACATATCTAATATTTATGTAATAACATCTAAAGAAACATATTCCACTCTCATTTCTATTGACTCAAATATGAGTGGCTTAATATTAATTTAGAAGGTGAGCCAAGTAGTTTGCAAGTACATTAATATTGTCTTTGCCCTTGAGTACGTGACCCATGTGGCAATTTGGTGGAGGAAATACAAACCTGTGTGTTTTTTATGGTTTTTATATTTGCTTGCTCATACTTCTAATAAAACTAAACAAACACATTGTCAATCTGATATACTACACTTTCAGACAGCTAATTAAAAGTGGCACAGGGTGATGGTCATAACTGTGACAAAGTCACAATTAAAATTGAATCAATAAATCAACCCATTCAAATGATCAAACTACCAATTAATACAGCGGGTAATCAAGTCAAATTACTCTGTGTTAGTCTTGCATTAGAAAATTTGAACGAGAAGTCACTTAACTCTCATTTTAACAACTATCCAGTGCAATTAGTTGACCTAGTCGGAGAGGAGTGAAGAGGTTTGTTTCATATTGATACGCTTGCTTTGAGGACAGGCATGCAATAGTGTCTCGGTTCATCTTAGGGAAGAGCACCCACTGGAGTGGCTCCCTTTATGGCCTCAACTTCACAATCCCTTGTATCTAGCTGCTGGCGCAAGTTCTTTTTTCCCCTATGCCCAATATATTGCAGATTCATCATTAGAAGTCTGGAATTTGGAGAGCATGCAATATCATTCAAATTAATAGCAGTTTTACACAGCTTTTTCGTCTTATGCTCCTTTAGGTTACCTGGTGGAGAACACATAGTTTAAGATGTTACTGCTGCTGCAGAGGAGACAATAGCACTTCTAGAGAAGATCCTTGCTTTTCCAAGATCATGTGGTGCACCTTTGTTTGAGGTACTGATAACCTTACAGTCAAACAGTTGGATCCATGCATTTAGGACAGGCAATGTGGCCCAGTATTTTCAGAATGGGCAGTCTTTGGGCCCTAAGTAATTAGGGAAGTGTCCTTAAATCATTTTGCATTTTAATGATCTGAAAGCCCTTCTAGCTGGAGTGTAGGTAGGTGTTTTTCCAAGAACACAAACACAGGCTGTAACCGAGATGCATGCCTAGAAGTTTGATTATGGTCTTTTATCTTATGTAAGACCTAGTTCAGTAATTAACCAGCTTCTTAAAATAATAATAATAATAATAAAAATATCTAACCAGCATGTATCCTCCATCACTCTTTCTTCCATAAAAAAATATTTTCCTACCCTGAATAAGGGAACTAATATGAAAAAGTTTAGAATGTTTTAATGATTTTTAATCTAGACAAAAATCAGAAGCTGCTATTACATTTTGTCACAGCAAATTACGTTCATAATTAAAAACGTTAAGTTTTCCCCCAAATCAGCTCAGAATTAGGTCCTGTCCATCATATAAGTTACATATATTTTCTGACCCACTTACATACAAATATGTAAAAATTACTTCATTTACTGAGGAATTAATCCCTATTTCCCATTACTGAAAGGCGTGATTAGGAGGAGGTTCATTATTAAATAAGCAGGAAGAAATCTGGTTCCTTCATATTTAGTCTGCAGCACTTTTAGGATGTACTTAGCTGCAGAAAATTATATTCCCTATGTCTTTGCAGACATTGGAAATAATGTATGTTTACTTAAAAAACAAGGAGTACAAGTGTATTAGTATTGAATATAAGGTCCACAGAACCCAAACAAACTGATGAAGAGAAATTCCAATTAGAAGGCATAGACCTGGAGGAGATGGAGCAACCAATTTAGCAGGCAGAAATGATGTTTATCATTTTATAGCTTCCATGCACTGTGGGATTTTCCAGGTTTACTATTTGGCAACAGACACTGGCATTTGGGCAAAGGCCTTTACTTTCCCATGTTGAGTTCTTGGAGCAAAGATACCAAAGCAGCATATACATTTGCAGCTGTTAGACTATTATTTTTTTCTACAAATGCTCTTGTGGAAGTTCTTGGAGAGAATGTCAAGCATATTTGTGAAAAATTGGGTGTAATCTCTGATCTGACAAATGATTCCTAGCACTGAGTTCAAAGTCCAGAAGTTCTGCATGGCCCATGCTAGCACTGGAGGGTGTGAAGTGTGGTAAGTAGTGGTGTTCGCTGAGCAGCCAGGAAGAGAATTGCAACTTTGCTACCATCTCATTACTTTCTTGGCATGGGGGAAATCTTGGATTTCAGGCTCAGGAAATTTCTGGTCCCCATTTCAATGAATCGCCTTAGTCCATAGCTCAGGGTAGCTTGCCTTAAACCACTCCATTTACACATGAAATGGTATAATTTGTTGGGTTTTTTGTCACCTCACAGACAGTGGCTCTGCATATAAGCAGGTTTTTTTCTTTGCTTTCTAACATAATCCCTAATGGAGCAGAGTTACAGAAAAACTCTTCTTTTTCAGAAAATATTTACCTAATCTTCTGCATGCAGGAATTGTAAAAGCACTCCTACTAATTTTAACCAAATAGTATGATTAGGAAAAAAAAAGTTGCCTTTCCTATGCAAATGTCTTGGAGCAAAAAATCATCATTTCTCCTCAGGATTATTAGTCACTTTTGAACACTTGATCACATATCTTTGCATAATAACAATAATCTATGTGCTCAACTCAACAGCTCTCAATATTTTAACAGGGAGAAAGAATGCATGGTTCTATTCACAGCTGAATGCTAGGTCTGTAAATTGTTTAAGTCTGAACTGCTATGAGCATTATAGTAACAAAACACTAAATCCTATTTGGACATTGCAGCAATTTAGATTAGAATTCTTCTGATAATATTTCACACATCCCATAGCCATCTATATGCTAATGTTTCCAACAAATTATCAGATGTTATTCTACACAACCTTTTTTCCATAAATGACCTGTCATATTCATAATGGCATCTGCATTTGGTGACAGTTCTTATTTTATCTAGCAAAAACTGCAGGTCCATAAAGAAACTAATTATATAGTTTCACGGTTGATAATATGGTTTCTAGTTTTATAACTAGCAATATGCAAACTGATTCAGTACAAAAAAATTATCCCTAAACTCAAGGGATTTTCAGAGAGCTGGACCAGTTTTATAAATGACAGACAAGATTTCACAGTTGTTACTCTAAGGCATCACTTTTTGGTCTCTTCTGACCATCTCTGAATAAAGTTTGTTCTTACATTCCACATTTTCGTCCAGTGTTTCTATTTCACACCACATTTACTTTCTAAGCTTATACTGCAACACCAAAAAATAACTAGAACTATAGACCCTCTCTTCTCCTTGTATGCAGAACGAAGACAAATATTTCAAGGCTCCCAAGATGAATCCAAGAATTACATCTAATAAACCCCAAAGGACTGTCCTGGTCTGGAAAGGAGCAGGAAGCAAGCCCATAGTTAAAGGGTGAGCATGAGCTCTAAGGTTCTTCTGACCTCTTTGCATCACTCAGATTCAGTTCAAATGCAACAGCCCGAGGCCAAGTAGCTCCTTTCTCAAAGGGGCAATGATAGCCTTGGACAAGTTAACACGATATGCATAATTTGGCACGTGCATCTCTTTCATTTTGCGTATTGTTGGTGTCTGATTATGCTGATAAAAAACATCATCTTCAGAAGAAAACATTTTTATTTTCCTGAAAGTTCATAGGATATAAATATTCCTATGTATGCATGTTTCCCCTTAATCCTTCCTTGACAAATTTTGACAGATTACTTTAAACCAGCTAATTCTGACTCTGGCTGGAAGAGACGGAGTGCTTGGAGCATGCTGCTTCCTTCCAAGGATTTCCACTGATTCCTGATGAACCTTTAGCTTCTCTACCCTTAGTAAGCTTTACTATTGAGCTCCAGAGCCTCCTTGATAGAATAATTTTTATCAGCTGTATCTTGGAGTATTCACTTGTTAGCAGCAGTTCTTCACCCGTCTTTAAGACATTGAAATATCTGTGTCAATCTTCTTTCTTTACCTCTGTTTCATTTCCTGTTGACTTTTCTGCTATAGCACTCTTTGGATATAAGGTCATCTAAAATACTGTGATAGACCTGGCTTGATTTTCATCTGTTAAGGATTGAAGTTTGCTTATTCAGGACAAAGAATAAAAATAAGAATGAGGGTAGGTCAATTTACAGTTAACTAGTAGTCTTTACTTAGCCTATTCTGAGTTAGCTTTATGCTTCTGGGTAAGACAATATTGCTTGGTCAACATATGGAAAGTATTTGTAAGCATGACACCCTGATTTCCCACATGCTTCTCAGCAACACAGTGTGGGAATAATTCACTTAACAGTTCCAAGGTCCAGCAGAATTCATAGTTCTGTAGCATTCCTGAGCATGTTAACAACTGAGTTTACAGATCCAGATGTTCGGAACGTTGCTCTTCCTGACAGCTTGCACAACCCTGAGCCTGCCTTTGTCATTTTATTATTACATCCTCTGTTCTCTGCTGAGATACTAAGGTCCAGGATCACTTTATATGAGTGGCTGATTATGGGTTTTGTTGCTTAAATGTTGGGATAACACACACAAAAATACTGCTTGGTAGGAAGTTATCACTTTACAACACCATTATTTTTCTTTCAAATAAAAGTTACATAAATTGTTAATTCTCTGGGGCATCAATAGCATATAAAATATCAAGCACAATATCGCTTACCTAGGGCCTCCAGCTCTTACAACAATGCAAATGCAAGCATTGTGTTGCACAAAACTGAAAGACTTTTTTTTTTTTTTTAAAGTAGATACCAAGTCTGTAATCACTAGTAGTTATCATTCTGTCCCCCAGCTAAGGAATCTGTAACAACTAGACTAGGCTAAGTCTATTCCACAGAAAGTTTGTAAGCTTGTTAGTAAGTTTGGTATCCCCTTAACGATTTTGGGGCTAGACCTTGTGCTAAATTCTACCCTGACTGTCAGATTTATGCAGACACAGACTCTTTGATGATTACCTCATAGCTCACAGGCTGGCAAGGCACTTTCTTTGTTATTACTATCTATTATGAAACTGATGGATGAAACTTGTGTCTCCATATAATTGAGGCATAAAACAACTCATTCGTCTATTCTTACTCTTTAACTAGGTCTGAGATTTTAGCAGATGGTCAATATGCACAATGCATATTCTAAAGCCTTTGGAACAAAGAACATCAAAAAAATGAGCCTTGTTGCAGTAATTCACAAATGTATTCTCCTTCCTTTTCTTAAGATGAATACCTCCTACATTTATCAGTCATTTTAGTTTTGGAGGCTTACCCCGAGCTTTGTCATGCAAGCTAACTTGTTTCTATAGTGTCTTGGGGAGTAGTTTGAGCAAAGCAGCTCTCACCTTGCACTATTTCATTTTGTTTTCTTTTCTACTTGTCCCTGAAAGGAACTGTCAGAAGCCATTTCCAGGGAAAAAAAGCAGTCTAGCTTTACTTCCCTTCAATACACTGATACAGTAGATAAACCTAGCAAAATTAAACCAACTTAATAGGAATCTGTGGGTACAAAATTATGTTTCTGAAAAATCTGTTCTAAATTTAAATATAAAGATTTTATGTGCATAGTAATTCATACATGTAGTAATTCTTTTTCCTGATTATTTTGAAAACTAAATGATAGACCTGGGGAAAAAAAGCCCAAACACAGCAAGAAAGAAGAATAGATCTCTTTGTTATAGTATTTGTCAGGAAGCAAGGGAGTCAACTAACAATGTAAAGGTGACTGCATCTACGTAAGCTGAAATCAGATCAAAAGATTTAAGGTCATACTTAAAAATGCGGTCACATGTAATACCATTGTTTGATGGATTATTTAAAGGAGGAGAGAAAAGGAGCAGTATGATGGAAGGATAAAACAGTGTGAAAGAAAACAAGTGTGAAGTAAAGGAACCAACAGATAAAAGACAGAGAAAAAAAACCCAACAAATCTCCCAAAACAGAAAAACAATTACAGATAAAGATGTAACAGGAGACAAAAGGTCAGAAAGGTTACATACTTGGAACTTAATACAAATATGATGGGACATACAGCATGACAGAAATTCTCTTTTTTGTATTCCTTTCATTGGAATGGTACATGTAATTAATTTTCCTTTTTTGAAATAAGGGTTTGAGTCTTATACCTGTATTTTCTGTCTGTCTTTCCTAATAGTGATTTTAGTTTTCTCTTGTACTTTGAGACTCTTCCAATTCACACTAACATCAAATACTTCCTTATTTTTAATACCTATAAGACTTTTTTTTTTTTCAGGATTTTGCAAATTTGCATCAGATCACAATCCAGTTATCCCAATATCCCATCTTCTACAACAGCCACTTGAAATTGAAATGAGGGGAAAATAAAAGCACAGGACCAGCCTCTGCTTGCTGTCTTCTGGTCTCCAAGCCTAGGGATTCCTGAGTCAGAGGTTGCATCTACACATTTGTGTTTAATAGCAATTGAAAGATTCATCTTATCCTTTTGGCATCAGTAACATCCTGTAGCACTGAATTTCATAATTTAAAGGCAGATGGTATGAAAACAATACTTCTTTTTTTTATACATTGTAAAGCTACTTTCTCCCCTTTAAATCACGATATGATTAGTGAAAATCTCTCCCTAGTAATTTATCAATGAACTTCATGATTTTGTATACCTTTATAGTATGCCCCCTTATTTGTCTGTTTCCAGGCTGAAAGGCCCTAGATGATTTTATCTAGGAGGTTGTCCAGTTTGGAGAAAAGGAGGCTGAGGGGTGACCTCGTCTCTCTCTGGAGCTTCCTGAGGGGGGACGTGGAGAGGGAGGTGCTGAGCTCTCCTCTGTGGGATCCAGGGACAGGACGCCTGGGAATGGTTCAAAGCTGCGTCAGGGGAGGCTCAGACTGGACGTGAGGAAGCGTTTCTTTACCGAGAGGGCGGTCAGACGCTGGAACAGGCTTCCTAGAGAGGTGGTCGATGCCCCAAGCCTGTCAGTGTTCAAGAGGCATTTGGACAATGCCCTTAATGACGTGCTTTGGCTTTATATCAGCCATGAAATGGTCAGGCAGTTGGATTAGATGATCGTTGTAGGTCCCTTCCAACTGAAATAGTCTTATTCTATTCTCTCTGACCTATTCAAGCCTTTATGTTAAGTGTCTCTTATTTTAACTGGACTTCATGCAAAAGTGAATTTTCTTCTCCATCCATAACTTCATTATATCTGGCATCCCTCTTGGTTCACATTTTACCTTCACTTCTTTCATCATTAAACTCCAGGGTGATTGGTGCTTTTGTGCTATCTGCTCCCCTTACAAACAGTGATTTACTCTTCTAACATCCACTTTTCCATTTCTTATTACTATCTAGTTTCATTCCTTCTCCAGATGCTGTGGCATGGATCCAATGTTAATATCTTTCAGGCAATGGCATCACATCAAAGCCATTCCCATAGTTCAAGACGTAGCCCACAACAGCTTGCTCTTTCAGAAATCCCTGGGTACCAGTCTCCAAACTCACTTCCTTCAAACCCAGTGTTGGCAAACAGATAGGAAGGGACAGTCAGTTTTTTCAGTGGAGGATGGACACTGTTGTAATCCCACAGGGATCTGTGTAACAGCCTGTCCTTTAATATCCTTAGAAAAGGGTTTGAAGAACTTTGCTGATGATGCAAAAGTACCCAGAATGATACAAATGAGTACTGATCTAGAAAAGTTGCATAATATCACTGACAGTAAGTGATAAAATTCAACAATAAACATAAAGTATGCCCATGGGAAAAGTAATCAACTTTGCACAAACAATGATGGGCTTTGAATTAACTTTAGCAACCAGGAAGAAGATACTGGATTTCTAACAACTTTTTGAAAATGTTACCTTAGTTTTCAGCAATAGTTAAAGGCTGTAAATGAAATGCCAACCACTCCCAAACCCTTTCATTGGTTTAGTGATAATTTTGAAACACTGAGAAAGATTTTTGGCTGAACTCCTAGAAATTCAGATCCTCACATAGGCTGTATGTTGATCTGCATGCTTGTGACCAAGATTCAGTAAGGATAGTGGCTGTATTCTGACATTTGATTGTTTTCAAATGCCAGGCTACTTCTTGCAGGCCTGGCTGTGTCAGGGATGATCTCTACAGAAGCCTGCAGTATTATGACAATCCGAGCTCTTGCTGGAAGTTCCCCCCTTCCCTTCAAAACCTGTTTCCTGTTTTGGGTGAAGGGAGGATGGCTGAGATTCTCTGGGATTTGCCTTTCTCTCTCTTCCAGACAGTTCATGGACCAGTTTGTAGCACACTACAAATTGGTAAGTTCTCATTTTTTGTCCATTTTTTAAACATTACTGTCTAAAGTTTTCTCCAAAAAGGCTAAGTGTGGGGATTTTCTCTTCCTGCTTTACCTGTTACTGATGCCATACGTTTTCTCCTCTCTGGATGGAATCAAAAGTCTCTTTTATCTTAGAATTTGTTAGTCATCTCTCCTCTTTCCCAGATACTGGATGTTTGCTAATCATCCAGCGATGTGAGAAAGTACAAAGGCCTTTGAAGGTCTTTGCAGACCAAACATTAAGATATGAAGCATGGTTTACCGAGTGCAAAACTATGACATCAGTGTGCAAATGTTAGTCAAAACATCGGTGCAGGTACCCAAAGAGAACTGCAAGGTGAACCATTTGTTTCCCTCAGTAGAAATACAAAGGCAGGGAACAGATTTTCTCTCTTCTGCTGTTGTATGTTGAGAACAGTTTTGGGATGAGTAGCTACCCTGCCTATGTAGCTGGTAAGAAGCTGAGGGAGAGACTGTGGCAGCTTGGTTCAGAACTTTTACTGCGGTGAATAGAAGTTGCACTGATGCCATGGAGAACAGAATTTTGAATTCCAAAATGTCTTGTTAAGCTTATGATTTCTGTTTTTATTCAATTAAGTTTAATAACAGTTTATGATTTTTGTTCTGCTTGGATCTCTGACACTAGTCTCAAATTCTTGGTTGTGCATTATACATATGTAGTGATTCTAGTGTTATTGGCCTCTCCATGTTAACTGTAGGAAAACACTGAAAAATGCATGGTTTTAAGCTGTTTTTAACTTATGACTTTTCAGATATTCTAGAAACCTTGTATGTATTTACTAGGCTTTAAAATACCACATCAGGATGTATATAATCTGTCCTGCAATGTGGTTTAGTAGAGCAGTTATTCAAATACACAGAATGAGTGGACAGTTCAGCCTGGGTAAATAATAGCTCAGAAAAGGTGAAGCTCCTTTCTATCAAAATATTAAATGTATACACACAATATTCCAGTTTGTGCTGTTGTGTCATGGTACCATCAGGTTCATATATACTCCTTCAAATGACCAGGCTTCAAATACAACGTTGACCTGTAATAGGACTTAGATGTCTTGCAGGATAAAATACAGCTCAGAAATTTCCTTCAACATTTTTTTTTTATTCTTTAAAATGTACATGGAGCAAAATGGCAATAATCTAGTTAAGTTAACACCAAGGATTATTTTAGCCCTCCATTAGCTGCTACTGCAAAAGTATTTTGCAAGCTTTTTTAATGCTTTAAGCTAGTGGATATTCAGAATGTCACATAATCATAAAGAGACTCATTTTGCATTCTTACACAAGCAAAACTCCCATTAAAATCAATTGGCATTTTGCCCAAATAGGCTTGTCAGATCAAACATACTGCTACTGACAGACTGTGAAGACTGTCAGTATGCATGCCATTCCCATTACAGAGCAACTGATTTTGTTTAAATTCCACTTAGATTGTTAAAGATAGAAATTTAATCTAGGAATTAAAGATAACTTCAGTCTGATCAATATTCACATTACACTCATGAAAAGCCCATTTCAGAAAAGCAGCATATTTAAAAATAAGGAACTACTTACATCCATTCCTATTCAAAACATGTACAGCCTGTGCTGAACTAAGGCCAAAGAATGCTTTGAGATCCCCAAAGATGCTACGGAAAGTAAATATATACACACATCCCCAGATGAGTGCTTAAGTTCTATTTTTTCCCTATCCCCTGGCTTGAGAGAAAATTATTTTGCAGTTCCTCTCTCAATACCAGCACTTGGAGATTTTCTTTGACTGGGCTTTCAATGCTTGGGTTTATTCCTGAAAGAGAGGACTTAGTAGTTGAAAGTATATGTGACAAGGTCAGCCAGACCTTGTGTAGTATATACAGTGTATATATATATATATATGTATGTATATACTTCTCTCTTTACTTGACAGAAGTAGACTAGGCTATAATTTTCTTCTTAGGCATAATCAATAAAAGTCTTCTGAAAAAGTTAATTAATTTGGAGCAATCAACTCACCCAAAGTCTTACAACACATTTATAATGTTGTAACCTCACTCTGATGAAAAATGATATATATTTTATAAATAGAGTAAACAACATCTCACATAGATAGTGATTCTCTTCTACATCAGTCAAAGAGTCAGGAAAGAGAGAAAGCAATGGGAATTGGGTTGAAAAATCTCAAATAAATAAGACGACCTTTGAAATTCTGTCATCAGGCTTCAGAAACCTTTCAAGCATCAGATTAATGTTTATTCTTGTGATAAGAAAATAAAGGAAAGGTGTTCTTGTTACGATGCTTTCTAGCTGAAAAGCTTGACTGAAGTACCAGATCCATTCAGGGGAAATGCACAGTACAGAAATTATAACTAGCAAGGTTATAAAAGAAATCATAGCATTCAAAGTCGACACAACTGTCTCCTGTAGATGCCAGTAATTAAATTTCTTTTATCGGGTGGAAGAAGTGCTGCCAGCTTCCTATAATGAACTCAAAATCACCTCAAGGCTTTCAAATCTTAGGACTTTTACAGTCATGCATCAAAGCTGAAATTATAGATCTTGTGTATTTTATGATAGAAGCGAACACTGTGCATACATGATTGGACATCAGAGGAGCCCTATTTGTAGGGCAGCTCCTAAAAAGAAAACATTCATAAAAGAAAATTTACTTGACCTGTTAGCAATTGTGAATAAAATCACAGCAAAATAAGTAGTACAAAAGTGTGTAACAAAGAAATGGCTAGAAGAAGCCACAATTTTTTAAAAAAGATGAGTCTCAGAACAGAATTTAAGTTTTTATGCGTGGGATTAAAAATTCCACTTTCTTGCTTCCCTAAGCATTGTCGACTCAAGCAAGGCAGTGCAGTGTAGCCCCTGTGACTGCCATGTTCATGGTAAGAAGCCTGCAAACTGTTTGCCCTGGCATCAGACTGGGATTCTGATGAATTCCATGCTTTCAGAGCTGTCTTCCTCAACAGAAAATCCTGAGATGCTCCATAGAAATAGTTCCATTTTTCAGTCCTGTATAGAAGAAGATCTGGGGTCCCAGATTTAGGGTCAACCCATGGACAGGGTTGTCCTACAGCTTTTTATGCTGCAAACTGAGGTTCCCAAGCAGTTCACCATATGTGAGAACAAGAAACAGGGAAGTCTCTGATGGGAACCCTTAACTATTTGTCAGGATGGATGGAGAAGCTGAAACAGTTCTTCAAAGTGTTCATCTTTGATGAATCAACATACGTTAACCTCTTCCTAAATAGCTCTACAGTAGCTCAAAGAGGCTACTTAATCCCTGTGAAAATTTGAAAAGAACCTACTTAATAGGCCACACTATATAACTTATTTAAACATGAATTTATGATGAGAAAGAATGATTGTTTGGGACTCATAGTTGTGATCATGCCTATATATGAAGGAAAACAAAACAAAAAGTATATTTAGTCTAAGTCTACACTGAAAAAAAAAAAAAAGGTGGGACAGACCAAGGAAAAAATACTTTTGCTTTATTCACAGTTCTGTGAATAAACACCTGCTTATCCTGGCCCAGAGCCCATCTGTGGTGCAACTTGAACCTTTCTGACTTTGGATATTTTCCCTTTGAGACTCATGTGGAAGTCTGTCTGATGACTGATTAGACCAGCTGCTAACTTCAACTTATTTCCACTGACCTTTTTCCTGCTCCATAGGCCAGCTCTTCTAAACCATCAACACAGTAATATTTGGTCTGTGCAGCCCATTTCTTTTTCTTTTCCAGATTTCCTTTGCAAAAGGAACAGGTCATTACTTGCATTTAATTTATATAGGTAAATACTGTATTCAGCAATAACTTGGCCAGCTGAATGGTCAATGACAGCAACTCTTGCCTCAGCTTTAAGCATTGCCAGGGCAGTTGGGAGGCCACCCTACCAAACTGTCCTTCGTCATTGTCAAAGCACTCTCAGCTGTGTTTCCAGCCTGGTGGGGGATTTCACTATCACCTGTCTTGGAGTTTAAGAATTGCTTCAAGGGCCTAGGTGGGTTTTTTGGTCTTCTAAGGGGAGTCAGAATGAGAATTTTGGGAGGCTGAAAATGTCATATCTCATCTGTCAATGGCTGCTTGACTCCTGCCTTCAAGGTGCATTTTCAGCTCTCTGCTTCCTGTTCTGGGGAGAGGGAACAAATGAGAAACAATACCTAGGTATCTTTTAACTCCTCAGCAACTGCAGGTCGAATAAACATATGCAGATCTTTTGTCACAGATGAAGTAAATAGCAGCTGTTACTTATCTTTTTACTTATGTTTACCTTTTATTTGTTTATGTTTCTCCCAAAATATGTTTTATGGTTTTTTTGTTTTGGCTCTTCTCCAGTTCTAGAATTACTGCAGTTTAAAATACCAGTATCTACCATTTCTCCAGGTAAGAGCCTCTTTGAAAAGCGTTTGAAAACCAGGAAGCCACACAGATATATAGTCATGGCAAAGGTGGGGTGAGGATAAAGAGGGATTTGTTCACTATGGCAGCATCTTCCCTGACAGGAGAGGTAATGTGCCGCTTGCTCAGCTGTGCTAATAGAATTGCAGAGCCCTCGGTTCTCCTGCCTCCAGCATACTTCCCATAAAATTACAGGCTTAGTACTGCAGTCCGTATAAACTCCAGTACTCCTGCTTGCACTTCCTCTTAGCCTCCCTTCTTGCACCTCCAAATGCTGATAAGATGGCAGTGAGAGTAAGTATTTACAATTACTGTATGCAGTAAAAGAGAGTACTCATTAGATATGTGCATTCTTTTTCTGTAACCTGCATAATGTCTTTCTTTTTGCTTCACTTTTGTCAATTCTGCTTAGATACTTTGTTGGCATGACAACGGAGAGACTTATGGCCCAGTTATGGAAAATACTCACATATCTCAGGTATCTGTCAGGTGCGGTAACCAGTTCTTAGTAACCCATTCCTTCTGTCTGCTTATCTTTCCCTATCATTGCTGATCTGCTGACAGTTTGCTATGTGCTCTTCTGTGGGTGTTTATCTTGGGCAATAGTTATACATGCGATTCATGGATCAGTATCAAGAAGTTACTCCTCATCCCTGTTGAGTGGGTTCTGTTTTGTACATGTTAAATTGTTAAGCAGTCTCTTCTTTGCCTCACTGAGTCTGTACTTTTGTGCTCCATCAGCTTGGTTCCTATTTTTATAAAATGATGATTTAAGTTCTTTGGAGCAAGGACTTTCTTTTTATTCTGTTTGTACATCTAGCTCAATAACATGTCCGTGTAGCTAGTGACACTGAAAGTCAGATCCCAGACCATTCCAATTGTCTGCAATATTTTGATTTAGTGCTGTATTAAATAAAGCCAAATGTAATTTGTTTTGTATGAGATGGGTAGCATCTTGTTCACAGCTCCCTTGACCAGGTCTCTGGTTGCAAGACAAGGAAGGTTTCTTGTAACATGATTGATGCTTCTTCAGAGTTTAATTCCCACCTTGTTAGTGCTAAGCATTGTTTTTGTTGGTTTTTTGTTTGTTTGTTTCTAAAGGAATATTGCTAATAACAGATTAACTATCTTTAAGTGCTTTTGTTACTGAAATATCTAAATAACACAGATTTCCTTCTACATTAACTGCTTTCCTGAGAAATTCTGCCTGTGCAATGACCTTGTTTATCACAACATTTCTCCAACATTTGTTTTATCTTGTCTCACATGTACTTACTTACAGTATTCTACCCACAATAATGAAATATGTGACTCAATTTGCAGCTTTTTTTTCTTATATAAAGGATTAGTAAGAAGAATGAAAGATAGAGAATACAGTATATGACTGCCCATTTAAGCAAAATAGAGTCTAATACATACATAACATGGTATTACTTCGGCTATATTTAGACCCAAAGAAATAGTTATTTCTTTACAACTAGGACTCCAAACAATGAGATAAACCAAACTGTGATTTCCAAACAATTGAAGAACTCACTGTAACACACAGCAGAAAATAAAGTGTGTATCACAGTGACTGCAAAGTCTTCTGCTTTTTGTTTTTACCTTTACTTTGCATGTGCAGTTCATGCATCTACTCTTTGGACTCTGGCTCTGTGTTTAGCAAGAACTTGCCTTAGTGTTTTGTAGTAGTCAGGTGGTCTGTTGGCCTAAAAGACCTAAGCATGGATCAACTAACAAGCCCCCTTTTTTCAGTTTGACTCTTTCAATGAGAATACGTGTATTTTTTTTCAGGGTGTTGCTCCAGCACCTAAAATTGCATGGGTGTTTTTCTTCCATTGGTTTGAGTTATTGAGACTAGGTGGTAATGAGACAAACACAGACTGGTGATTTAACTAGATTTAGTCTTTGGTCTTCAGTGATCTCGCAGAGCATGAAAATTGGTCTCAAAAATCAAATGTTCCAGGCTGTATGTTGATTAATGTGAAAAATCTTCAGTCATACTGGAGACAAGCCTGGTTAGAATCTTTTGTTTTCAAGTATGTTATATTTTTAATTTCCCTTTTAAACCCAAAGTTCTTTTCATTAATTTTCAAGCTTTCTAATCTGATAAATTTAGCAAGTTGCATTTTTGGAATGCATACATACCCTGACATGTATATACAGACTCCTTTGACGTCAGTGATAGGTGCTTTACATGATCCGGTGGCAAGTTTACAGTCCTTAAGCATTTGTAACAACTATCACTGTTTAGATTTAAAGTTAGATTTAAAATAACAATTTTATGCTGTCTGTCACATTAATTACTTCACTGTAGTTACGCTATTCTTCTTCCCTTTGTAGATCTCACTGTGTCATGTTGTACTATCTCTTAGATTTTTCATTTTTTCTTTTCTTCTACCTGCCATTTACTATTGTTGCTACCAAAGGAAGTTCACGAAATTGGTATAATTACTATTTTCCTTTTGAGTTAGTTAACCCTATTGAGGCACTAATTTTCCTCATTAATATGGTACATAAGATATTTCCTAGCAATGGGTTGTGTTGCACAGATAGAAATAAACCAAGTTTTCACTTTGTACTATAAATCATTCCAATAGGGTAAAATATTCAGTGCTCTTTTTTCCACAGTGAGAAGCAGACTAGTAGAAATTATTTTTTTTTTTCTTTGCAGAACCTGAGTGATTCATGTGCACTTGAACAGGTGCATTGACATCTCATGGCGAGTCAGGATTTGCCTCCTTTGCCCTTAGGGAAGTCTGCTACTCTTCTCTGCATTACAATTCTGTCATTCTGGTAAGAAACTTCCCAGTGATAGATTTTAACTGTCCAGAGGGACGTAGGGTAGAAGATTTTGTGTTTCAAACGTAGATGGTTTCCCACAATGAAGTATATGAGCAAAAGGTTCATGCTGTTTCCTTCTTCTAAGCATACAAAAATGTGCTCCCAGTCTTCTACCCTCCTCTTAATGCATTATATTGAACAAAATTTTTCCAGCAATTTGCTAGAAGGATCGGTAAGCACCTAGGAAAGGATCTGTAGGCAGCTGTTCTAGGGGCCCTACAACTCCAGAGCAACATTACAGAGCGGGAAGCATGGGAAATTGTCTCACTCCTCCACTGACGTCAGGCAAAGAGCTGTGTCTTCCCAGGTCGTCTGACACAATCACGTATGAACAGGCATAGAATCATGGAATGGACTGGGTTGGAAGGGATCTTTAAAGGTCCCCCTTCCCCTTTCCAGCGACCATCATAGCCTTTCTATGGAAGGATCTTGCAGACCCCAAAGAGAAGGAGGCATCACTATTTCCACCGTGCAGAGGGTGAATTGTAGTGGTTTGTAGCCTCTCCCTCTGTGCTGTGTGCTGAAGGGGCAAGGTGACCACAGACCCCCCGCAGCTCCAGGCCAATACTAAAGGTCCATGGCTTTCCTTTCACTGGTTCCTCCAACCTTAGGGGCAATTGTGAATATTTCCCTTTCTTCTTATATCAGTTGGATACTTGAGGCAGTAGTCAAGAAAACTTAAGGAAGAAGAACCTGAATTACACGTTTTGTCTGAGGTGTTGCCAGGTGGTTAGTTTGGGCAGTATACATACTGCTAAACCTTAAGCACCTCAAACAGTCATCTTATTTACACATATGCATCTCAGCTGAAAGGGAGAATTTATACCAGTTTGCACTTTGCATGATTTGGCCATAGTATTTTTTAATCAGACCTGGGCCATATACATTGAAATTTATTACCCCAGGTGGGTTTTTGAAGGAAGATCTCACTCTCCTTCAATTATGAATGAAGCCAAGGGAGACAGACCAGTTAAATTAGGTGTCCAAAGTCTGGTGGTGTATATACTCTGCTTTATAGTTCTAGATACATGGACTGGTCAGTAGCAGAGCTTTGATTATTTAGTTTGCTACATTTAAGACTTCCTTCCTTCTCAAGCACCTTTCTGTCTCTCATCTTACGCTGATACTGGCAAGAATATATTATGAAACATCCTTGGGGAATACATTGCAATGTCTTAACTTTCAGGCCATGTGACATCATAATAGAAACAATTTCAACAGCAGAATTCAGATGTTTTAAAGATTGTTACTTCTTTCAAGTTTTCATTACCCATCACACTTATATTTTAACATTGATTGAGGTACCTCAGGTCTGCCTTACTGTAGCATCCTTTTATTTTCCTGAGATAAAAGTGCTTTCCCCACCTCCCTCCACACCCCCCACACCCCCCCCCGCCCCAAGGTTATGAGTATCTCATTAGATGTTGACTACTTTTGGGTAGTTCAGGAATAATCAAAGTTATTTGACAACATTGCTGAGGAGTTGCTCAGCACATTAGGAGGCAATCTCTGTATAGCTGCACCAAATCTAACTGAGGTTAATTAGATTCAGTGTTAATCTAATGGTAAAATTTTGTCCCTGGAACCCATAAATCTTTGAGTTTTCAGGGAAAGTTTCTGTTGTGTGAAATGAAGTGGAAATGGCAGGTTTGAAGAGAAATTCATAGAGTTCTTGATATTTTTATCTCTCCATCTAACATAGTGCCATACCATGGAAATTGTTTGCACTCTGTGTGTGTGAATCAACTTCTTTCATAAAGCAAAGGGAATAACTCTGTTTTCCATTAGAGGCAAGAAAAGGGAACATGGGTAATAAGCTAGATATCCCTTAGGATGAAGACTGATTGAATTTCCATATGAAAGCCAAAAAAGATGTTTCATTTCTTCCTAAGCCCCATATTGAAACACAGCTATGGTGCCAGCTGAGGTCTGTTAACCTCACTAGTGTGTATATTACGAATGGCAGTGTACAGAGTCTGAGCCTGGACACATCAACACCATGTTACTTCCCAACGTGAATGGTGTCCATTGTTAATAGAAGCCTATGCACACAGTGTGTTTTCCCAGCTCTATTTCTTTGTTAGTTTGTTTCTACACAGAGGACTTCAGCATGCGTCTGTTCTCCCTGTACAAGCCTTTACTTTCTTGAACAATGAAATCATATTTTCAGCTTTATTGTTAAACTTGACCCTATTTTTGCTTCTCTCTAAATTTTCTGTAGTTCTACAAGAACTGCAATGTTATCCTGCTTTCAGAGAACTGACATACAAAAGTAGTAAGTAAATACACCACACTGTCCAGCAGGTAGAGAAGTCTACATGATACATATTTAAAATGGGCAATGGGTACCAGCGAAAGTTCTTGTCTGAGGAAAGATTTGTCAATATGGTCCACTACTTTTAACTAAGGTGTATTTTCTGTTTACAGAAAGTGGTAAAGATTTCAAACTAAAAATATAGACCTTATGTTCCCTACCCAGCTCTCCAGCAATTCCTTCTATTTCAGAAATTAGGTAGCTGAAAGCTTAGATTCGAATTGCATGTCACTTTACCACTTTTCTCTTCGTTCTTCTGTTCACAGGCACAACGGATCAGCATACTTTGCCAGCTAATAAAGATTAGATCAAAATTTATTTTATGAAATGTCAGTTTTCCAGATCTTTCAGAATGAACATTAATGAAACATTCTGCAAATACAGTAAACAGATCTTACGTTCTTTTCAGCACATGAATAGCCACCCCTGGACAAATACGTGATCTCATTAGGAAAAATGCAAGAACATGCCGGTCAGTAGGACTTAGTTAAATGAGAAAAGATTACTTTTAAATGGAGAGTTTATAAACTGAATTCACAAATAAATAGCCAGTGAAGAGGGGACCGTATTACATTTGTAGGAGAATTCGCTGTGAATGAAGGACATGCCTCGTTTGGTTATTCGCTACAGATATGTCCCATTATGCTATGTGCATATTTACTTGAGTTTCTGTAGTTTGTTCATTATCTTGCATGGGCAAAGTAACAAGCGCTTATCATGCATGCTTGAGTAGACTGGTCTCCATAATTATGTTTATGTCTTGCTTTTGGCATCCTTCTACTGACAACTTTACCAGGTACATAGGTAGGTGGGCAGGTGGAGGGGTAGAGTCTATGTGCGCGGGGCCAGCACTGAATGGGTTTAGCTTCAAGCTTCCACTAAATAGCTGCTAAAATTACTAGGAAAAATCTTCACTATTTCATTAATTTACAGCCTCTCTCACAAACACTGTAAAATAGTACAGATAAATTTTCCAAAAGAGCTCTGGGAATTGTATGTGTCCAGCCAGTTTTTGCTGCAGAGACTGATTAATCTCAAAATCAGAGGTTTCAGCAAGTTACACAAATCCTGAATTAATAGCACTTCTGGACTGAAATGCTATTATTTAAAACTGCTTTGCTTCCTTAGGCAATATTATAAGTGATAAGGTCTCGACACAACCCTATCCTTAATAAGGTTATTATTTATATATCCAGATGTGACAAACTTCAGAAGTTCACATGACTCTGTGGGGTACGCTATTACCTTACAGTAAAAACTCTATGATTATTATAACGACAGCTAAAAGTATACAGAAAATTATTGTTGTATTAGCTGAATCTTTATAGAGCTGTATACAGTGAATTCAATAAATATTAAAAAATTCTTTTAATATACATTTTTCAAAAGATCATTCTTAGAAGTATAATACCTGATGACAAATGATTTTAAAAATAATGTCAAGCTTTCAGTGTATCAGTGATATTGGACAGAGTAACACATTACTTTCATGTATTCATTTACTGTCTTTTTTTCTTTATTTCAGACACCTACAAATGTTGTAGAGTTATCAGTTTAGTATTTTATCATTTGGTTTTGGAAGTTCTCATTAAGGCAAATCCTGACTTCAAACAGTTTTTCCATTTAATCAAAAACAAGTTAGTGCCATGTCAGGAAGTATGTATTCTCGTAAGCAGTAGATTCTAGTCATTCTTCATTCTTTTCATTTCATACATTAAAGCATCTCTTTCAAGTGTCATTAGTACAAATAATTTTTCCAAGGGCTTCTAAAGATTTCCTTTTAATGTATGTTTGTATTTGTTCTTTTCCTTTTACAGCTGTTGTACCCTCACACACATTTGTCCCTCATTTTACTAAGCCACAAAAATTGTCATACGCATACCACTAAAACACAAAACTATTAGTGGCTTTTTCATACTGGTTAATCTATAACCCTGGAGTTTATTATACAATAAGGTGACAAGAAGAAATGTTACAAACATATGTATCTCAAACATGGGGTTGGACAATACAGAATATACACACACCAAACTGGTAAGTAACAGTGCTAGGGTAACATAATTCAAACTACTCCACATAAAATTAAAAAACCTGAACATTAAAATCAGTTTTTAAGTGAAATCATGACTCTGGGGCTGAGCCCAACAGCTCCAAGGAATCCAACATTAGGCTCTGATGTGATATTTGGCAACAAAAAAATCATTACTATTTGAGAGAACATGAATCTTTACCCAATTCTAGGAAATTTTCTTATCAGGAAAATAGAGAAACTTATATTCAGAAGGCTTAATATTCTTTATTATTTAATAGAAAATATTCAAAAGGATAACTATAGACAATGATGTTTAAAATGAATCATCTTATGTTTGGCATTAATAGAAGAAACATGAACAAAAAAGTAACCAAAATGAAAGAAAAAAATGCTATACATTTTTATGAAATTAACTCAAAGTTTAATACAGTTTATTACATATTTTTTGATTCTCAAGTGCTACTCAGCTCATGTTTAGAGAAAACACAACAAATCAGCATACTCTTAATGATATCAAGAAAACAAGACCATACATAAGGATATAAATTTAAATCCATAGACCTTTTGGGCAAATAAGTTCTTATTTAGCTAAATGAATAGAGAGCAGCAAAATCTTGTAGGCCTGTATAACTGTCACAACAGTTTGTTAATACTCCATTTTGCCAGAAACTTTACCTTTGCTGTCCTAGCAGTGAATTTACATAAGTTTCGTTTGAAGATGCGACTGTCTCAGAATGATGACACAGACTTATCATTTTGTTACAGGCCAAAATGCGGGGCTATCTTTTCTGTTCATTAACTAATGGCTCTTTCCAGGTAAACACAGGAACTAGAAATAGTTATTGATTTTCTACTGTTTTCTCACAGGAAATTAAAGGCTTTATCTAAAGTACATAAGTCTCAGGTGGGTAAGATAATTAATGTATTCTGAGCACACTTTAGAAATGCATGACTACTCAGGTAAGGAGGTCAAATCTGTTTGAAAGGCTAGCCATATTTATACATTTTAATGTGTTCCTGGGAGCTATAAAAGCCTGGCAAATCACAATTACATGTAAGTATTTTTGAAGCTATAAAAATCAAATAAGGTGCATCTGTCCCAGAAGAAGGTTGTATTTTGTACACATATTGGTAAAATTAATGAGTACCTTCAAGCATTCAGTTGCAAAGTTATCAGATATCATAACACAGAGATGATATTAGCATACAAGAATGGCTTCAGCAATAATGTTGTTTACAATTCAGCAATCACAGAATTGGTTTGGGTTGCAGAAGTGCTCTTTTACTCCCTGAGAACATGATAGGATTAGTTTAGATATCTCTAAACAAACCTGAAAAAAATAACATCTTTCCTCGACCCAAAATCTGTGGAGATGATGAAACCCCACTTTTTCCTGGAAATGCTTTTCAATTGCCATACTTGATCAGTAGTTTTTGTTTAATCTGATTGTCCCTTCTGTGGATTAAGTCTGCTACTATTTTTTCTTTCCGTGTTGAATAGGGAGATAATTGATCCTAGTTCACTTCATTCCATCACCTTATGCATTTGTAGACAGTTCTGTCTCCCTTCATCCATCTTTTTACCAGATGGAACAGGCCTGTTCTATTAACCTTTCTTCATAGGTCCGAGTTTCTGAGCTTTTAATAATTTTTGTTGTTCTCGTCTAACCCTTCTCCTGTTTGACAGTATCTGATTTAAAATGTGGCTTTCATTGCTCCAAAAGAAAAGAAATCTGGCAGAATGCCAAAGCAAGTTTTTACATAAGACACTCTATCTAGGTAAAGACTTAGCAGCTAATCTATTCCTTGAGGTAAGCTCCCATTTCAGCTTACAGGCCGTGCACAGGCAAGCTGATGATTATATCATCTTTTCTTGTTCTCAGTTTATCCTTCCATTTTGATGAGTGATAATGTCCAGAATAGCTTGCTTTTCAGGGGACGCCAAGCATTGCTTTTTTAGAACTAGCCCATTTTTCTATATTTGTATTTCATTCATTATGTGGACTTAAAATACCCTGAATACATCAACTTCAGCAGTACAATGGAACTGATTCAGCTAAAGGAATGTAACTGCATAAACTGGAGTTTCTAATTTAAATTTTGCACATAAAAGTCTGATGTTTGCAGCCATTAATATCTACATTAACTTCCATATTGCAGATTTGCAGCAATATTCCCTGTTTGCAAGGAAAGAAATTTTACAAGAACTCATTCAAATGGAATCTTTAAGATTAAGATTTTAGCATGGGCTTAGCTAGATGCCCAGCATTACAAATGGTAGATTCTGACTGCAAACAAAACTAAGGACAGAACTATACCCGCTAAAATGTTATTGATCACATGGCTATATTTTCTTTTTTTTTTTCTTCATCTAAAGCCTACATTCCCTACATTGTAATCTGTGCTTGCTTTTTATTTTGTGTGGGGGAAAAAAAATCCTATTATCATTATTAAGCAAGTATATTCAACACAATAAAAATGAAATAAAAATTCTTGTTTTCTAATATTCACTTTAATAACATCATTATGCTTTTTCTTGTTATTATTTGGAGCAACTCACCTCCTATGTCTTAATAGAGAGCAGACATTTGTATGTGCAACAGCCCAACGGTTTACTGATATTCAGGCGCAATAAGCGTCTACCTTTATGAGTTTGATTCTTAGCATTCTTATATATTCTTAATAAAATTCTTGGACAGAATGAACTGCATGCTTAAGAACAGCATCTTGACATTTTGTTGTCAGATGATCAATTTAAAAATCAAGCAACCTTTCAATCTTCAAAGAGTATGCATTATTGCAAAAGTGTCAGTTTGTTTCTTTCCTGGGCTTGATGCTCTGAAGTGTTGTCTCTTTTCCCCTCAAAGGTCAGTTTGAAATTTCTTTCATTTTCTGCAAAAAATCTATGAGCTTTTCATAAAGTTGTGGGTTCGTTTCTATCTTTCCTTCTCAGATCAACAGAAAATGGCATCTGTAATGCCGCCTGAGACACATCAATCTATACTCATGGCAGATATATCATCTGTGAAACTAGTCAGGAAAACTGTCAGGTCTCATTGGGAAAATTAAGCTTTCTATTAGGGGAATGAATCATATATGACAAATACTGAATGATAGGTTGGAAGAAGTTATTGTTCGTGAACTGCATCTCAGCTTCAAATTCCTTCTCACTTCACAATCATAGTAGCCAGTTCTTCTGGCTCCTTTAATTGGTATATATATTTGCTCATAAAAATCTGTTGCACTGTTCTACAGATTTAGGAAGACATACCATAATAAATTATTCAAGATATTACTGTTATTCAGATAATAGGAGAATAAATCATAATTCTCAAGCCTTCATTTAACAAAAACAAAGAAGTCTTATGACTGCCCATTTGTCTGATTAGGTTCTCCTGTTTTTCTCCTGTGGTACTTGTGTGAGAAGATGCTTCTTGTGGCAGGGATGGCTAATCTTTCACAGACTGAGTTCTAGGAAAGGAAAATGTGCAATCTCAGAAAGATATAACTTTAAAAATAAAACAACTGAATTTACTACTCCATTAATTTTCTTTTTAATTGTAATTACTGGTACAACCATATCATATTTCAGCAAATATTTTAATGTAAGCGTATTTTCTGTACATTATTGTTAATTTGTTTCTCAGTAGAGGGATTAATTATATGTTATTAGAAAAAACTACAACACTAACATGGGTGAAAATTATACCACCTTGCAACTGTAATGTAGGAGACCTTAGCATAGCCCTAAGAAGGGAATGACTCTATTTCATCAGGTTATTTTAGGAATGGGACCAACAAAAATCTCAGTTCACAATTGTTCATCCTTCCTTATCCATTCTTCTTTTATGTTGGCACAATAGCATACTTCTTAGCTCAGTACTTTGCCATTCTTCCCTGTTCTTTTCCTATATACTACCCTTCTTCCTTTTCCTCCTCCTTTTTTTATACAAAAAATGGAGTGGGCACTGTCTCACCTCAAGATTTACATTTAGAGGAAGCCAGAGTGCGTATCAGAAGCCTCCTGTGGAAGCTGTAAAGCAAGGGCTGTTGCATCAATGACTAAAGAGTTGAGACTCTGGTGTGTGAACCCCAAGACTGACTAAAAGGTCTCTCTTGACATACCTGGAAAGGTTATTTCGGTAGTTCCAAAAACATTTTTATGCTTGATAACCGGCTGACTCTATGCATGCTCTTAAAGTGCATTCATTTAAACCCTGACATGACACAGGGAGCTGCTGCAAAAAGCTGACTCTGAATGGGCTGTAAAAACATGCTGATAATTAGATCTTGATTTTGAGAAATGGTGACTTCCACTGACAGCAACCTTGATTCTTTTGTTCTTTTACTGATTCCACAACTAAAGGAAAACACTGCCTATCCTGTTGTAATGCTGATGTATTGGTGGGAATGAGGTAAATCAGCCTCTGTGCTCTTAAGAAGAAATTTTATTCTCATCTCTTTTCAAAAAAACATAGGAACTCAGAGCTAAATTACAGTATGGTGAAAGAGCTAATGATGACTAGCTACAAGATAGCTAGTGAAGCTAAGACAGGAACAGCCTGGAGTGACAGTCACTTCAGAACTGATTGGTCAGAGTGTTAAAATTAATTACAACAGAGAGGCTCCTTTTGCCGAAGGATGAGATTAGAGGGAATAACCTCTGAAGTGTTGGGCCTGAATTTCTAATGTATTCGTACTGCAAGTATTTTTTGATGGCTCAGAGTAATACTTAGCTGATCAGTTACAAACAGATGCACAGATAAATTCTGCTCCAATATACAGAAATACCACAAACATGGTGAAGCTATCTTTGAGAATCAAAGACATTTTAAATTACATTTGACTATCTCATTAGCTGTCTGCAGGACATGCATTTACATTCCAAATATCTGAAATGCTGTAAACAGCCAGAGTTCTCTTTTAATAAGTAAGCTGTCAAAGGAGCATTTTTTCCATTACAGAAGTGGAGAATTTACTGCAAAAATCCTCTAATATATTTGTTCTGGCATAGTAGGAAATTAAGGATATGAATAACACGTAAATATTTAAGAATAACAGCATTATAAACAGATATCTTAATAAACATATATCTACACATATATACATACACGTGCATATATATAGTAAAAGAGAGACAGCAAGATAATTATAAGTTATCTTAAAAAACATGCTTAAAAAAACCCCTTTGTTTAAAAAAACGTTACAGGCAAGAATGATGACTGTTTGCACAGTTTTAACACTGTCCTCCTGTATTTGCCCAAAATCACAATCTTAAAGTATTTCTTTGCATAGTAATTTTTCACCACTGAATCTTACCTCACCGAGTTGATAGGTAACTATTAATCATTTTGTTCTCCTTTCCAACTGATGTATATCCTTTGGCTTTGTTTAATAATAGGGCCAGCTGCCCACCCAGCTGCTCTCTCACTCCCCTCCCCAAAAGGACAGGGGGCAGAAAATAAGATGAAAAAGCTCATGAGCTGAGAAGGACCGGGAGATCACTTACCAGTTACCGTCAAGGGCAAAACAGGCTTGACTCGGGGAAAATTAGCTTAATTTACTGGCAATTAAAATAGATTTGGATAGCAAGAAACAAAGATAAAGATAACACCTTTCTGTTCCCGCCGCCCCCTTTGTCACTCCCGCCGCCTCTACATCCCCCCCCACCCCCAACAGCACAGGGGCAGGGGGTCGTGGTGAGCCCACAGCAGCCCGTCTCGGCCGCTCCTTCCTCCCCACGCCGTTCCCTGCTCTGGTGGAGGTCCTTCCCACGGGCTGCAGTCCTTCGTGAACCGCTCCGGCGTGGGTCCTCTTTGCGGGCTGCGGGGGAATCTCTCCTGCTAGGGGAGCCCGTGGCAGGAGTGGGGACTGTGCTGGAGCCGAGTGTCGCGTGGAGCTCCCACCGGGGATGGATGAAACAAGCTTTTTTGCGATGGAGTCACAAAACTTGTTGGTAGCAGGGAGTAAACAGCAACAGCCGTAAACAACAATTTCTGAGGTCCGGTCAGGCATTTGAAACTTATCTGACCGGGTTACTTTGTGTCTGTCACTTCCCTCATTAAGCATCCTATAGTTCCTGACTTTGGAAGCAGAGCGCAACGTCAAAAACCTTAACCGTTTAATCAAAGAGAAACTAGCAGCTATCCTGCATCAGGCTCTTAGGAAAGAATGTGGATGGCAACCATTGCCAACAATTGACATCCGTTCAGCTTTGAACCCTACGATATACACAATGTGTTATAAAAAAATAACGTGATGGATACATGTCCTTATTACGTACAGCTAGAAATTGTCCCTAGCAGAAACAAATTATTCTGCAGCTGCCAAACAGAGTTAAGTGAGTCCATAGAAATTATACAAAAAATAGAATAGCTATAAAAACCCTTAAGATTTTGCTGAGATCACATTAAAAGCAAATATAGAAAAGCCTGGGCTGCTTTTTAGTAGTCTGAAAAAATATATATTTGAAAGTAGAAGATGATTTTTAATTTTCATACTAATGAAAAATGCACCAAAAGCTTAGGTTTAGCTACCAGCTCTATAAATATAATTAGATTCAGGAAAGGTTGTGTTTTTGCAATGTCCAGAAATGTCTGAACACAGAAAGATGATACTGCTAGCTGGGTAGATTAGAATGATTAATTAGAAATTCTCTTTTACTGCTAATATTCAATTCTTTTTGTTACAGTTTCTTCCAAGGGAAGTCACAATACTGTTTTCAGACACGAAACTTCAGTAAATGAATCGGGAGCTTTTTAACAAGTACCACTTTTCGTAGGGCACTTCAACCAGTACTGGCATGGGAATCTCAAATTTATTGTGGTCTAAAAAGAGATCTAGTAAGGTTTTGATTTGTGCAAGTAATATAATTTAGTCCCAGGGAGTCATCTTTATAGCAGGTCAAGTGGTCCCACTCTCTCTTTTCTACACAACAGTTCAGTGGGTAAAGCAGTCCCCCAGCAGGTAAAGAACGACTGTTGATTTTGAGGAGAAATAAAGCTACAGCCTCCTGGCCGGAGGGACGTGCTGCACAGAGGCCCCACGGGCCGAAAGAGCCGCGCGTGTTCCTGACGCAGCCGCTGGCCAAGGCACGCACATGGGAGGCAGACCGAGCTCCGCTCCTTGCCTCCGTAAACGCTTCTGTCCGACGCTGCCTTCTGTCTAATTTATACGCGATGCTATTTGGCAGATCGTTTGAGACCGAGAGAGAAGACTGGCCTTCTCAAGAAAGCGCACAAGCTGCTGCGTTTACCCCTCTCGTCTCTTGCTGGCCAAAACATTCTTCAGGCTTTGCTGTGAAACGCAGAGTGGGATGGACAAATCTATGACAGCGACAGAAGCTGGGATTTTGATGCAGACCTTAATGTTTCATAGCTTCCTCGATACATACGATTGCTGGGAATTAAGGCAAGCTCTTTTGGGCTCTGAAATCAGAATTTTTACCAAGGCCAAATTCTGAATCTTTTTGCAATGGGCTCACTAGACTTGAGAGTGGAGATAATTTTAAGATGTTTAAAATGAAGCATGCGTAAGCCATCTTGATAATAAAAAGGGTTTTAAAATGACTGACATAGGAAAGATGGGAATTTAATCCTCTTAGTAATGACTGTCTTACTTAACTGATGCTTTAAATGATGGGAATCCATTGCTATTAGCAAAAAAGTAAAACATACATTAAAAAGGTTGCAAACTCACTAATTTTCTGCTCGCTCCTTGTATCATTTTTCAGCAGCCTGATGAAAAACAGGAAAACTTGAAGAAGGAGCTCAGTCTGGTTTAAGCCACCATCCACATTGGTAAGTCTTTCATCCCTGCTGACTGAGACCTAATACTGTCTATCTGATTCACCTGTTTAAATATCTACTCATCCACCCAGCAGGTGGTGTTGGTTTTGCCCTCTTAGAAGTGAGTTGATGCAATTTTGAGAGTAATCTCCAAATTTTAATTGATGGGGGAAATAAAAAATTATAAGGTACAACCGTTGGAAGTTTTATGCCCCTAGAAAGGAGCTCTTTGGAATATTGTCATCAGCTTTCGAAAGATTTGCAGAAGTTCCACAAAAGTAGAAGAAAGGCAACATTGTGACAGTATTCAAAAAGGAAGGAAAAAATTAGTGTGCTAATTGTAAACTGTATTGGCGTGACATTGAGTCTGAGCTGAGATGGGGCTTGATTAATTAGCAGTCAAAGTAGGATAATGAAATAAACACCAATTAACAAGAGTATAAGGAAATAGAATTGTTATTCTGAAAAAACAAGCTTCCAATTATTTGCAAGGTGGCTGGAAAAAATAATAGTGTTGCTGAATCTGGCTTACACTTCTGCAAGGCATGTAACAAGACCTACATTGAGACGTGCCTCTTCTGGTGTCCCAGAAGAACGGGCTCTTAGCTATGCATAGTTTACCAGTTTTTGTCAGCGGACTGGAAGAACAGATTTGAAGCACTTAATAAGCTTGAGGCAAAAAACCTTTTGGATACAAAGGAAGAGGCATACTGAGGAAATGCCAAGTGAGAGCATTTCATATTGAGAGTGGAGGGATTACTGCTGGAACGCAGAGACAGGGTACAGCATCTATAGTGCGGAAGGGATGTTGAGAAATTGGAGTGGGTTCAGAGAAGAACCTTGAGAATGATGAAGAGGTGGAAAAACATGGCTCTCGCTGAAATACATAGCTCAAACAATTTGTCTAATAAAAGACAAGTCTGTGGGGGTGACCCCAGTGTAATCGATAAATAATTTCCTGGGAATAGAAATCTATTAACAGAGAACTAGCAAAGAGGGAAAGTAATTGCCTATAGTAAGCATTTAGCTAATGGATTCTCCATCTCTGGAGAATATTTATAAATCTATACTGGATATTTTATTAAATGATATGCTTGAGATCAAACAGGAATGAACTCAAGGGATTCTGTAGTTTGTGTTTTGTTGGAGGATAGACTAGATGACCATGGCCTGTAACAGCATCTAATAATCTGTATTTTTCTATTGACGAGATGAAGTCATAAAATCAGTGAAATTCTATTTAGGTGCAAAGTCCTTTCTCCAATAACCCCTAAAATACTGTTTCTTTGTGTGGTTTTTTTTTTTTTTTTTAATTGTTGTGGGAAATGTTTTTTGTGCAACAGTATTGCTAATGACTAAAGCAAATTTTATATTTCTTTTGTTCTTGGCCTTGTCTGCTACAGAATCTACTGGTGAATGATTAATAAGATTCTACTGGCAACAGTAACAGCGGTAAATAAAGCATAGGTCAGAATCACAGCAAAGTTTTATTCTCTGTGAGGGAATCACAGTGTTATGGTTGATTATGAGCTACATGGCATTTTTGTTTTCAACAGGTGTCATTATCAGTTTTAGTGCATTAGAATACAAATGAATTGTATTTCAGAAAGTATCTCTTAAAAAGGTGTATCCTATGGAATAATATTACTCATGAAGCAGAGAAAAATACTTCTGAATCCATACAAATTTTTTCAGCTTGTTGAGTAGTTTATCTGAAAAACATTAAAATAGACAAAAACACTGATATCACTGAACACTAATATGGAATTAATTAATGAGGAATTGCAAATACAGAAATGTCCAGTCCAGAAGTTTCTAAACCAGAGAAAATAGACCCAGAAGATACCTGTAGAGAAAAGAATTTAATTTTCATTTTTTTTTACAAAGAAAACGAGATTACAGATATTTAATTATTTGTTGTTTTGTATGTTGTAAAACCACATCCTTGAATAGGATCAGAAAGGTTTTCCATCCTCGTTCTGTCATGTGGAGTTACTGACACTTCTAGGTGTTAGATGTTTTTCCCATTTTGCTTTTTAGAACCTTTTCTTTTTTTCATTGAAAGGTGTTGATTTCTGCAGACTGTAAACATGACTGTGAAGAATATGTATTGCTATTCTGACTGTGGTGTGTGTTTCAACCATCTTTTCTAGCTAGGTAGGACTTCACTCAAGAATTAGTGATCTATTTGATTGGATACTTGTATTCATGGAGCAGTTCATTGACGTGCATGAAGCCGTGCCTATGTGCAAAAATTCAACCTATGCAGATTTGATCATAGATACATTTTTTGTACTTGCATTCCAGATATGTATGGTTTAAAGTAAAATCACATATGTAGTCTGAACATGTAGAAAATGGTTTCTCTGGCTGCTTTTTTTCCCCTTAGTGTAGCTGTTGGATGTGGTGTTGAAAAATACTTGCGGCTACCTTTGTTAGTAATAGATAATATCCTAAGGGTTCATTTGAAGGAATGGATGTATCTTAAGTACTGTATGCTGGAAATAAATGTAAAGAAGTGAACATTGATTCTGGATCATATTCTTATGATGAATCAATACTCCTGAACACAAAGATATTAATTTCTTTTCAAATCACAGGATCTTTTTAAAAATATACTATTTTTAGTTTTCTATGACAAATGGTACAGTATGAAACTGATTTAAACACATTTCTTTATATGTATTATTTAAAATATGTATTTTTCTCTTTTGTTTATAATGTAAATTTTGTTATGTGGTGGGTGGATTTGCCATCACATTTTTTCTTCTAAGGAAATGGGATGTGTTTCAGTCAATAATGCATACATTATACCTACTTTAGTGTTCAAAAGTAGTTAAGTTAAAGTGTTCAAAGCTTCTCTTCTACATTTATTTGTTATGAGACAGATGATACTTATGTGTGCTTACTTGTGCTCAAATAAATCCTTACTTTATGGACAAACTAGCAATGCATACTGGGCCAGATAGCAAAATGCTGAAGTCCATTTTATACCTTTGTCTTTCATCCTCGATAACTGGTAGATGCACTTTATAGGCAAGCAATACTGAGAAGAGACGGTAGTCACTGCACAACACATTAAAATGCACCGAAGTGTTTATATTGCACTACCAGGCTGTAGTCCCAGAGCCTCAAAAGACTGTAAGCAACTAAATCTCTCCTCAGAGTCATCCTAAGTTTCAAAAGCCTAACATATGCCAAAGGGCCCCTGGTAAGATTTATTGGCTGGAGAGAGAGAAACTCATACAATATAATTTGATTTACCAAGCTGAAACATCTCTTTTGAGTGAGATTATTTTTACAGAAGTTTGGCTGAGAGACTGAGGAACCTCTTTCTTTCTGTGGACAGAGGCTTCAGAATTAACTCAGTGTAATATTCTTTAAAATATTAAATCATGATGACAGAAGGCTTCTCAAACTGTTTTGTCCAAAATTTGGAATGACTTCTGCATTGGAGTACTGCTTCCTAGTGTGGAGATCTAAAGAAAGACTAGGAAGAACACAGGGCAAGGAAGAAAGGAGAGTGGAGGAAGAAGAGGAAGAAGCCATACAAAGAGGCACTTAGTTACGCAGCTAAGGTTTTCATGCTGTGGGCGCAGGGAGGAGCTGAGGACTGGTACTCTTGCATGGGGCTGCCTAGTCATGGAAAAAAGCCAATTCTCTTACGTTTCTCTCTTATGTCAGTTGGCTCCGACCTGAATGGCAGTCAGCTTTTTGAGGAGAGACATTGGTCTTTCAGATGGAACATGTTGAACAATGCTGGAGCTAAGAGGATTCCTTTGGAGGACCGAAAGTATTTTTTTCCTATCGGGAATTTCTCCGATAATTTCACATGAACGAATGCTTTCTGAGATCTGTCACTCAGGTTTCCATAAGGAAGCATGCTCTAATGATATGCTATAGTATTAGTTTTTAAAATTGAAATGTCATCTGTTAGTAAGTCATGCTGCTTACACAAATCAAACTGTAAAACATCTACAGAGCCATTTTTTCCAATCACACCGAATAATATTATTAAAACAAATTGAATTAGTTAGACTAGATGTGTTTTCCATAAAATGGTTAATATTTGTGGTTTTGTGGCATAATAATTAAAATTCACAATTAGCTTTCCTTGTTTTTCTGTAGCAGTGCTTGAAATCATGTCAAATAATTGAATATTTTCAGTTCAAAATCCTTAACTGCAAGAAACTTTTCCATAGTTGTTTCTTCTGCTTGCAATCACAGTTGGAAATTGTAACAAGGTATTTCAACTGGAGTGCAACAGAGCATGGCTTACATCTAAACTAGGGTGATAAACAATAGACAATCTGCCTTTTCACGGAAGATATTGGTGAACTTCTCATGTTGTAGTTCTCAGTTCATGGATAGGCATATGTCAGGTCCAATGTAAATTATTGAATGTGTTGTACAGTTGAAGTTGGATTAATTTTTATTTTTTTTAAAATGCAATGTGGTTACACTACAGCACTGGTCTAGGGAAACAGAAGTCAGTCCAGTCAACCAATCCCTTTCTCGGAAATATTTCAAATTAGATATATGTGTAATGAACAGGACATCTCTTATTAAAAAACATATTGAGGTTGTACAAGGAAAAAAAAAAAAAAGGATAAGAACACACAAGTGCCACGCAAGGATTCTTACACAGTGTTTGGTATTTAGTAGAGTCAAACAAAGGAATGTGGACTTAGGAAAGAAAAGATAAAAATACAAAGCACAGAATAGGAAAGTAGAATGACTATAATGCAAGTCTTTATTTTCACAGCATCTGTGAAAATCTTTGTTGGTTTTTGTTGCACATTTACACATTACAGTGACACTTCATGTGCTCAGAACATTCAATATGCAGTGATATCCAGGCTGGGTACAGTAAATATCCTACCACACAACGAAAGACGTGTTAAAGCATTTTAAAGGCAGAGCTATTACGTAGTCATAGCTGCTCTGCCTTCTGATGATAAAATATATAAAACAGTGCTGCTGGTTTCCTCTGTTTCTGTTGTGACAGCATTAGTCTTTCCACCTCTGGTACATGACTAGAAAATGAAGAAAAACACGGTGCAGTTTCCCAGTAATGCGTGTTGACAGCTCCACTAAATTACGTGTGTACCTGGATGCACTGGAACATGGTGGGTTACTGACACTTTTTCCTTAAAAAAAACAAAGGAAAAAAAAAAAGTGCACTGAAAACTCTATGCTAGGAAAATGGAAGTATCTATCTCATTGTTAGAAGTATATTATAGTTGAACAGTATAGTAAAACCTATAATATAAAATATGAGTTATTTGTTAATTCCTGCAGACATCAGTTAACAAATGTTCCACCAATTTCAGTAGGCCACAGATCCTGAACAGCATGGAAAAGCTGGGCCCTGGTGTTTTTTACTTACCTCTCAGGACTGCAAGTGAGATACCAAAATGGATGATTCTCAGTATAATGGTCCAAAATCTGTATTCATCAAAGCTAGCAGCAAGATGTAAGTCTCTGAGGATATGATCTGATGTAGAATTTAATCAAATATATTAAAATAAAGCTTCATTTTTTCAGACCACATTCTTGCAAAGTACATCAAGACAGTTAGGAAGACTTAATCAACATAATCAAAATGCTTTATTTCATACTGGAGGTACAAGTACAGCTTGAAGAAGTATGTTGGCTCTTACCCTAGCTTTCTGGCACATATTTGGCTCTTTTTGACTGGTCCCAAGGAAATGTGTACGCTGGAGTTACTGAGGCATTTTTATATTCCAGCTAACCTATAAAACTTTATAACCCTAATAAAGATAATAAAAATAATAACAATATTTTATGGTTGTAATCGGATATGTTTAGTAACAATCTTTAACAAAGACAGCATGTCAGTCTGTTGGAGTCAAGATAGGAAAACAAAACCATAAATCTTCCCCTTTCTTTATTGTACCTGCATTTTGATAGCATAAGCAAAAAAAGAGGAGAGAGCAGCTTTTAAATAGATTGACTTTTCTCTCTCGTTGAGCTGGAAATACGTTTTGTTTTAAGATCGCTCCTCATGTGTTAGCTTACATAGTACAGTAGTTGCTTCCAAGGTCAAAAAGATCTGCCGAAGTTACTGAATGCTACTCACTGTGGATGTTCTTGGTGCAAGTGGCACGCTTATTTATGCTTCCATAAGTGTACAGTTATAACCATTTGTTTTCTAATGCATGTCCAAAGTAACAGAGAGAGAAATTAAAAACATCACTCATGTAGTATACAAAGTGGTCATTTTGGTCACTGAGGGAAAGGCTTTCATTTAGCAAGTTGGAGCAAAATGCAGGGATCAGCAGAAGGCAGAATGGATTTGTTGAAGTGTGGAGGAATCCTGTTGACACAGAAAGGAATCCTGAATTATTGTCTGTATGTTTTCACAATTTGTAAGATCAATGTCTTTTCCAACAGCTGTCTTCTTACTGCACCTAGAATATGAATTGAATCTATATGAAACAATGATATTCTATCACAGGAAATGCAGGTATTTTCTGTATATACATATTAGAAAAAGATGTTGCATATATGATATCTGAAGAAACCCACATTATTTGCAGTATATGGATATTCTTTTTTTGCTGAAATAAAGTCTATGTTGCAAGCTTGTTAAAAAATACTAAGTAGAAAAATTATTGCTATAATGGTACTAAATTTTAATAGAACTGAGAATCGAAAAGCTTATTTGATACTAGTTCAAACTGGTCCAAGTAGTAATTCTGCTGTATGCATATATACATAACAGACAAAAGATTCCAGCAAAGATAACTGAGCACTTTTAAAGGCTGCAAATTCAAAATTTCAACAGTTAGAAAGTGGTGGAATTACAGTTTTTGGCGCTGCCTTACTTCAAGCCATTGTACAGCCCGAATTTCAGTCTGCCATAGACACTTGTTTCTAGGAGAACTATGAGTGACTCCGAGATGAGAAAGAGTCAGTCCACTGGGGATGCTAAATAAGAAAAAAATGTCTCCGATTTCTTTTAAGCTGTTTAATGCAGTAGCTCAGGCTGAACTACAGGTCCTGTGAGCTGCTCGTTGACACTCCAGTGCAATGCTTTGTCTGGACAGATGAAAAGAATGTTCCAAGGTATAGTTTGGTTGTGTTGCTCCACCACACTGCTGCCCTACCTCCGTATACCTTACGTTTCCTTTCCTCACTTCGTATCACAGATGCAGACCGACGGCAGAAGCCCAAAGCAAAACAAAGCAACAAAGCCTGGTCAGTCAGCTGTGAAAGAACTCACTTTTGATCTGAGGAATAATACACTTTGGAGTTACTCGGAGGATGGTGCCAAAGTAAGGAAAACCTAATCTGAAAATGGTAATGTCTGTAAAAACACTCCAGCAACAAATGTGCAAAGATTATCTCTGAAGCAACAATCTTTATTGCTTGCTTATACACAAGGTTTTTTTTCTTTTTCTTTTTCTTTTTTCTTCTTTATTAATAATTATCTACTATTAGAAACTGAGTAGCCTAACTTTAATCGCGTTGTTTCCTGGAAGAAGAGGTAATACTCCTCTGTGACTCAGATAGCAATTATCAGGTTATTGGACTTGTGTTAAGAAAAAACAATTACAACAGCCTTGGCTGATGCAGTTATTTATTTCTAGAGACTAAAGATGTTTATGATTTTAAAAATAGAACTACTTGGCAATCAACACCGTAAAACAACCCTTTTCCAAATTCTGGGCGAAATTATTTTTTTAACTAAAGAACAAATAAGTTCCTCACAATCAGGAATTCTGTACACCATTCAAGAATACATGGAGACCCCTTTGTCCTCCTTCTGCCTCTCAGATTCCTGAATAAAAACAATGCTGGAAGTGAGGGTAACAGATCTTTGTCCTGGTGTCTTGTCATGTCCTCATCATGTAAGCCTTGACAAGATGAAAAAAGCATGTGTATACATCATACCTTATTATTTTTGTCTTTCATACTAAATCCCTGCAAGCCTAAGAAGGTAAGAAAGTGCTACTGGAGGTCTTCATTAGCATCAAACTGCGTTCAGTGTTGTTTGTTTAGGGTTTTGGTAATTAATGAAAATTCGATAACTGCATCAGTAAGAGTTTAATATTTTCAGTACAACTTTAAATATCACACCTTTTTGTCTTAAATAGCAGACGTTATGGAGGAAAACACTGATATCCCCAGGGCAGGGGATGTATATATTTAAATGAAGCTTTTTAAAGCAAAAACATACTTCAGGTGGCCCATGGGTTTGCCACTGCCTTCAGTGGCAGCCTTCATGAAATGGAAGAGAAAATATTTTCCAGAAGGGAATCAATGTACTGTATAAAAAAAAAATCTAATTTCTGAACACAATCAGAATGTTCTCTCCTGTTCTCTATGTTCACCGTGACTGCTACAGTAGTTTTTACTCTGAGGAAGTCCTTACAGCTGCATTACTTTCTGTCAAATATTTTGGAAGATGCTTAATTTTTGACTTGCAGCTCAGCTTTGTATCATCTTGTGCTGTAGTCTACTTGGTGACAGCTTTGGCATGCTTCCTTAATACTGACAGTACCTTCAGGTACTTTAGAAATGGAATCTGTGTTCAGCGTGACGCCTTAAAGCAGGTTACAGTAGCAACAACTGAAAATAACCAGAACAATGCACAGAATGTCAAGATAATGTTCATTTGTTGTTACTGGATGAGTTGACTAAAAGATCAGTATTAGACAGCTTTTGCTCTCAAGAGAGTTGTTAGGACTTGTTTGCAATAAAATTGGGAAAGTAAAAAGCCTCTGCAATGCCTTTTGCAAAGTCTGTTTAGTACTACCTGAAGTTAAGCTGTCAGGTTCACTTCTGCTTGCCCAGGGGTTTTACCCTTGTGTAAAAATCTGCAGACCCAGTTTTTACTACAAAGGAGAATCAAAGTAATTTTTTTTTTTTTTTTTTTTCCATCAGAGTTGAGTATGGATAAATAAAACTTGGGAAGTAAGGGGAAAAAAATCTAAACAGTGAGAAAGCTGGAAAAAAATTCAGCTTGCTTTATGAACCTCCTCCCCACTCTGCCCCAGCAATATTTGAGCATTGCTTGTCTTTTCTGTCTCTCAACAGAAATGGAAAGGAAAGGGGGTTTGGGAAGCATTCATGCTATCTGACTTTGGACATAATTTGGATGCTTAGACTTCCTGTATTATTAAATTCAAGGTGGGTGCCTCCGCAGAAAGTTCTGCATTTGGGGTATAGCGACTGCATTGCTTAGGATTTCTAAATTCCCTCTGGAGGCTCATGCTATTCTCTGTTAAGTATTAGAGGAGTGGAGAATCCCATCTTGGAAAATTTACTTTGGTGCTAAAGTTAGTGACGTGAAAATCCTCTTTCATCTCTTACTGCACTGCAGGCTTGCCTGGTCCTTGGTTTAAGTTAAGAGCCCATTAAGGGTTGCCAGCACTTCAGTCAGCCTACAGAGGTTTACCCCTGAGCCGATCCTTAGCCAAGAGCATGCTGTGCAGTTCAGACCTGCTTCCAGTTTCTGACATATCCCTGGCACGTCCCCATGAGGAGCTGTTTTGGCAACACTTTTCTGTCAAAACAATTCCCTAAGTTTGGTCAACTGTCTTTTGGCAATTTTCAGAAACTTTATGTACACTGAAACAGGTACTGTGTGACTGCAGCCAAAAGCTCTCCATAGCTCGTAGATGAGTGTGCTTCTTGTAGGCAGATGAAACTTGACATTTCAGCTATTATTTATGTCTGTATTATGATAAGGTGTTAAAATATTTTATATGGACAATTAGCAGTGCACTTAAATTCAATATTTTTTTTTCCTCAGAACATCTGATATGCTCAAAGGTCCTATTCAGCAGCTGCTTTACTATCCTAAATCCACTCTCTTCTGCTAAAGGTACTAATAATGTAAGTGCGGTGTCAGGTGTCCCTTGCAGGTGATTATTTTTTTTGTTGTTTTGATTGCCGCCTTTGTATCTCCCAAATCTTTTTGGGACATCCAGTGGCAGTTTCACCAAAATTAATTCCAAAGTAAGATCTCAAACATCTTACATTAAAATGGCAGCCCCATCAAGCTTTGTTCATTGCAAGAATGGGACAGGCAGCCGTAAACATTTTTGTATTTATTGGACTGACTATATATTTGATGTGTGGGGTTTTTTTTTAAATGTCCTCAATCATGATTACAATGATAAAATATCAGTGATGGCCATTGCTCTGTATTTCAGAATAAATTGGATTTCCAAAAGAAAAATATTGTTAGCCAGTTGTGGTTAGTAATCTAGTTGTTTCTCCATGTAAAAACTCATCTTCTGTGAGGCACAGAAAACAGCTTTTGTCAGTCATCCAAAGGGATCAGGCCCGTAACTCATGGGTGTGTGGAAGGCTCGTAATTATTCGCGATTAGATTCATACTTTAAGGTTGTTGTTGGTACACGATAAATAACAATTTGTACACTGGAAAATGAAACAGGTGATTTCTGGAGTGTTTGTAAGACAGCAACAAGAACAAGTGTAGATCCAGCTGCAAAAAATTGTGTCACTTGTGCAGATTTGTCCTTTCGAGCACAACAGAAACTCACACGTTGCATATCACAGAACAAATGAGACAAGAAGGAAAGTGAGCCCTGTGCTGCCCATGGGCAGGGACAGAAGTCCTAACCAAAATGTGACCTTATCATAATCCAGAGGCATAGCCAAAATGCCCTTGCATTTCCATATGCAAGTATGGTGGAATGTGACTTTCTGAGAAAGCCTGAAGATGATTTCACGGACCTGAAAGCAAGTCTATTTTTTCTAACTACATTGTGTGGTCTAACAAATAGTGTTATCTCTCAGTTGGCCTCTTGATCTACAGTAAAATAAAATTCTATAGGATATACTCTGTGAACATTACAAAACATTGCAGCAGATCCTCCTGTCATGCAAATCAGGATGACAAAGTTGTAGCACAGCAGCACCCTTTTATCTTATCTGTGGTCATGGCCACAAAACTTTTTTAAGACAGGCAACTAATTTTTCTTCTGCCTCCTGCAATGATCTACAGCTTCTGTGGTTATAAATTAATGATATTCTTTTCTTTCTTTCATTATAAAGTCTGTGTTACACATTTAAATATCCTGTGGTTGTCTTATAACATCTTATTTTATTTAACTTTGAGTTTCCTCATCCTTATTGATGTTCGTGTTTTATTTATTCACTTGAATTCAATATTCTCAGTAAGGTGCTGGATCTTCAAAAGAAATGTTCAGCCACAACAGAGTTCAATCAAATCACATTTCTGCAAGTTGTCTGCCCAGGTTAAAATTAAAACATTATACTTATCATCTGTGGATGTGAAATGGAAACAGGATGATTATGAAACTCCTTTTAGAAGTTGAAAGAAGAAAGCTGATGATTTTTCCATTAATATTTTTCCTTTAAAATTATGATAACTTAAAACTACCTGCTAACCATGTATCAAAATTAAATTCCTACACTTCACTTTTCTGCATTTCCCATGCACCTGAGAACACCCCTAACAGAAAGCTCAAGAGAGACAACGTTAAGAGGCTGCTAAGAGACCTCATTAACCTTTTGTCTGGTGAAGCTGCCAGGTGAAGCGTTCCCCTTTTGTCTGGGAATCCTCAAGGATTTCTTTAAAAAGATTATGCTCTCATACTTCGGTGTCTATGGAGTTTCAATGCTGGAAATGTAAGAACATGTTGGAAATGTAAGACGTCTTAGCATGTCTGTGTCGTGCAGCAGCTAAATCCTTCAGTGACGCCAGGCCACGGTCTGATAATGGGTGAATCACGCCTTGTTTGTGAAGTTGCCTGAGACTGACGCCTGCTCCTGAGCTTGGAAGGCTAGTTTTGTTTTGGTCTAGTTGCTTTTTCAAGAGTTAGCAGAGGTGAGACTGTGAACTCAAGATGCGACTGGACAGGATGCTAGATCATCTCAGCTAGATAATCTCCCTTCCCACGAAAGGTTGGACCAGACGATCTTTGAGGTCCTCTCCAACCCGAGCTATACGATGATTCTATGATGAACTCTGGAAATCTGCTGATTGGGTGATGTTTTAAGGGTACTTGCTTCCACAGTCAATTATCTGAGTGAGTATGGTGGGTGGAACGTTTCATTTCTCATAGTTTTATAGGTGAAGATTTTTGTCTTGCAATATTTGCTGCACATTATGGGATCTTCCTTTAATATTGATAGCTTTTAATAACACAGATCTCAGAATACAGTCAACTGACTGTATTGATATAGTTTTTACTGTAAATGTGCACAAAAATCTTTCAACATAAAAAATAAATCACTCTAGGAAAAATAAAATTAAATATGTGGAGGTTTACCTTTTTTTATTCTGGTACAATGCAGACAGCTTCCCCACAGTCTCTGGCTGGATCTTTTGGTTCATAGATAAATTTTCCATGAGTGAAAAACATGTGTGCTAGCTCCAGGAAGACCTGAGCTCAAGGCCAGCAGGACTTCAGCCTGGCTACATGGTATATCATGATATACCGCATGGTACATGGCCAGATTATCACCAGGAGCGGCCCGAGTAGCTGTGAGTCCTGGTGGTGGTATTTGAGCTAGGACGTGGACAATGGTGTGGAATGTGCCCTTGGTGAGCTTGCAGATGAGAGGAAATCAGAGCGAGCAGTTGATATGCTGCATAGTGTGGTTTCCAGCCAGCTGGAACCAGACTGAAGAAAGGGTGTGATGGGAACACCATGAAGTTCTATAAAGGCAAATGTGAAATCCTGCACCTGGGATGGAATAACCCTGTGCAGTTGTATGGGACGGGGAGTCAAGTGCCTGGAAAGCAGCTATACAGAAAAGGACTCGAGGGTCCTGGTATACGGTAAGTCGAACATGAGTCAGCACGTGGCTGCGAAGGTTAACCACATTCTGAGCTGTATTAGTAGAAGTGTAGCCAACAGGTTGAGAAAAGCAGTTATTCACCTCCGCTGAGTTCTCGTGAAAGCACACCTGGACAACTGTGCCCAGTTTGGGGCTCCCTGGTGCCAGAAAGGCTTAGATAAACTGGAGAGAGTCAACCTTGGTGATGTTGGGGCTGGTGCGCATCATGCAAGAAGAGACTGGAGCTGGGTTTGTGCAGCCTGAAGAAGAACAGGCTGAGGGGGAACTTAATTGCTGTCTACAAGTACCTAGCAGTTTTAAAGAAGACAGACTTTTCCTGGAAAGGGACAGAGAAAGGGTAATAGGCAATAGCACAAGCTGCAGCAAGGGAATTTCTGACTAAATGTCAGAAAAGCACTTTTCACTGTGAAGTTGATCAAACGCTGAACCAGGTTGTCTAGAGAGGCTGTGAAACATTTACCCTTGAATATAGTCAGAACTTGACTGGATAAAGCCCTGAGTAATCTCTTCTAACTTTGAAGTAGGCTTTGAGCAATGGGTTCAGCTCCAGAGGTCCTTTCCAACCTAAATTATTCTATGGTTCTATGAGTTTCTGGGTGTGAATGACCAGGTAATAGGGGTTTAATGTGTACTTCCAGTATTTTCTGGTCTGGGACAACTTACCAACTGGTCACAGCCCTGCAGGGACAGGACTGCCAGTCTAGACAGGAGCGGCTCAGACCCAGAGGCACTATTTCTGTTTCAGATTTATTCCATTATTCAGAATATGTCAGCCCCCAGTTCTCTGACAAATAAAAATGTGATGATTTTGACTTTTGCCAACATCGTGCAGCTTTATACAGATAATCAAGCGTACACAGGCCTGTGATCATGGAGCACTGTTGAAGTTAACAGAAATTAAGAGAACCTTGGGACAAAAGGCGGGTTTAAAGAGCTCATTAAGTTCCCAATTTCTTTACTTGAAGATAATGAAAAACTAATCAACCTAATGATTGATTACCTTCCACAGAATACTGGAACCGTTTTACAGGCCAGTTTTTGTAGTCTGTAGACTTTCAGCAGTGCAAACATTTAATTGTGGGAGTTTTGAAGTTATTTACCACAGGGCTTTTGGGTTTGTTTGTTTGTTTGTTTGTTTTTCTACAGAATGCAGCAAACATATAGGAATCCTTAAAACTGGAGACAATGTAGCTACAGCAAAGAAGACTATTTTCTGATTTGGTTTTTTTTGGCATGAGTACCAAGAGATCACTGTGAGTGACATTTATTGTTCTCTGATGGGCACTCTCCAGACAATAAAGAGAATAGCTTCTATTCTGAAATCAATGTTTGCAATTTTCTACTTCTCCTTCAAAAACAAAGAACGCATTCTTTTAATTCACAAAACCAATTACTAGATATTCCTTCAGTTTTGTTCACTCACTGGTACTTGCAAATAGCACTTTATTTTTGTTTATTAGATTAATTTAAATGAGAGTAGCCATTTCATTTGAAGACTTTAAGTTGTAGGTAGTCTTTCTCAGGATAAAAGAAAAACTCAATAAATTGTCATGACAAAATATTTTCCATAAGTAGTTCTGCTGATGACAGGCCATGTATTAAAATTGCACTAGCTCTCAGATACATTTTTTGGGGCAGGTCCTTAGGGGGCATAAAATTATTTAAATGGAACTTTACTAATTTACAATAGTTGAAAAATTGTTCTATGATGTAGCTAAGTATTTACAGAACACATAGCTGAAATGACAATGCACTTTTCACCATTTTTTCCAATGATCAATGCCTTTAATAATGTTATTTCCATGTTTCAGCTTTTCTAAAAAAACCCCACACCCTCAACAGTCCTTTAAAGAGAGTAAAAGATAATTTTCTAGTTGTCTGTATTCATGTGACCCTTGTTATTGAACAGTTCATATGTTGGAGCAAATGGCTATGACAATATGATTAAAATTAATAAGGGCACCAAAACCAGAATCTCTTTTGAAGTATTCAGAAATTTAAAATGAGAAACCAGGGCATCTCTCTCTGACTTTCAGTTTGATTTGTTAATCCTTTCCAAACTCTTTCTGATTATTTCTGTCAAACTATTTCACTTAATTCTTTGAATTACTTAGATTTGTGTCTCCTACCTCAGAAACCTGTTGTCGTTTCTTTCCTGTGCATTGGTGAAATTTGATACTAACCTGAAGTACGTTAGATGGGAATAAAGACATGAATACTTTCCTTTCCTGGGCCAGGAGGTGCAGTTCAAAAAGCCTCTTTATAATTCTCATTTGCAGTGTACTGTTGTTCACAGGAAGTCTCTTACTGAACCTGTGAAATTTTTAGTAATCAGCAATGGGGTAAGAAAAAAGGAACCGATCATCTGGAAGTCTAGCTGGCAGAGTCTATGGCTTAACAGAGATAAAGCTAGAAATTATTTGTGTTTGGTAGAGAGCAATGCATTTGTTTTTTAAGAGAAAAATAGGGCAAGGCAGCTAGGTGATGAAGTAATTTGCCGGACTAGAAGGTGTTAGGCATAGCTGAGGAATTCTTTGTTGGTCAGTGACAATCAGCTTATTTTGATAAACCATTTATGAGGTTGAGCTGTTTTGATATCAAAGATTTTGGTAAAGTATCTCTAAGGTCATGGTGACACCAATTAAGTTTTCATGGGAAGTGGTGTATATGAAATGATTTATTAAGGGGTGTATATGTGTATGTATGTGTATGTATATATACATGTGTATATGTATATTTATAGCCTTAAACAAACGGAGGATAAAATAGCTTGGACTATAGAAGGACATGCTTAAAGACAATTTCCTCAGAGCTTTCCCTAAGATAAGACCTTCAACGGTGTGATTTCTAGGGCTGCAGCTGCCTGGGCAGCTGACCCGATCGGATTGTTTGCTCTGCTGAAGGATGACGGTCTCATCCTTCACTTGCTCCTCCTCACAGCTCCTCTCTCCTCTTCCTCCTGGGAGGGAGGAAGAAGAGATGGCAGTAGGAACACTAGGTTTTGATAATAGCAAGGTGGTAAATCAGTTGACGGTGTCTAGTAGAATTATATATTTAAGACGCATGTTTGTTCTTGACTTTGACCTTTTATTTCTGCATAAGAATGCCCTGGCTTTTTGAAGTAATCTAGAAGAAGTAACTGGAATTCAGTTGGTTCTTACTATCTCAATCCAGTGTTACAGCTGGCACTGCATTGTTCTGCTGACTGACAGGGATAGGGTTGAACCCTTTCGCTTGGGGACTCTTATAGCCTGGGGGAACATGCTGGGTTGGTGTTGAAATCCCGTCTTCATTAAACTGAGCAACAAAACTCCCATCAGTTCCAAACACTCACCCAGGCTGAGGTACTGCTGGCTCTGCTTCGTGATACAGCGATACATGCAGGTCTAGATTTAATGCTCTGGTAATCTCAGCACATTGCTCCAGGCTGTGCCAGGCCGAACCTCACCTACCTACATTTTGGAGTGTAGAAGCAAATTCTGAGGCTTAGAAAGGAAAACTTCTATATCCAGAGGTGAGATAGGGCTAGTGTGTGCTGATATTACCTCCTGGCACTCAAAGTGTGAGGGACAGCAAATGGAATGAAGAGGGCTGAGAGCAAGGAGGCTTCAGACTGTCAATAAGGGCATTGCTGAATTCCCATTTGGATCGCTCCATATAATCACACAGCATAGTAACGTAAACGTTGAGATCAATGAGCTAAGTGTAAATCTGTTGAAAAGGCTGCAATTCTATCAGAATCACTGAAGCTGTTCATATACTTTTCAACACGTGGCTTTAGTCTTTGATATCACAGATATAAGAATGGCTACTAACTTTTAAGTTATCTCCTTTCATTCTCAGCACTGGTGTCTAGCTGGCAGTAAGCAAAGGTGGAATTCCATACAGTGGTGGTTTTTCCAGGCTGTGTTCTAGCTATAGTTTTACACCTCCAGTGAAAGAATTTATAGGTGAAAGAACTGTTTGTTTAGCTTTCTTGCAACACAATATTTTTACAAAACTCTGGTTTAATTCTTGGTTTTATAAAGCAAGAATCTTTGCAAATAAGACCAGTAATGTTTTTTTGAAATTAAAAAAAAGAAAAGAATCACAAAATAAAATCTAACACAGGCTAACACTTCTTTTTAACTCCAGCGGCAGCCAGTATTTCCCTTCATCCCTTTTCACTTGACTCACTGTGGAGCCACCTTGGATGTAGTTGTGTCGTGAGCTAGACTAAATGACTTGACTTATGTCAAGAGAGAGGTTGTTTCATTTCCTGCTTGTCATGGACAAATGATTTTTTTAATGGTCTCTCCACCTCGTGCTCTCTGAGATACTGCTTGTAACACTGCATAAAGGAAATACAGCTGAGGGCAAGACCTTGGCATACTTTAATATAACTTCTGATCTGGACCCTGGAAGATGTAGCTTTAAACTAAAATTTTTCTCCTATAGCATAGAAGGCCTGGTGTGGACTGCTTTACTTGGTAAAGCAGGAAATTTTATATTTTTATACATTTATGTTTAAAATTGAAAGGCATTTAAAGGCTTGTTATTACAGGTAAGTTAATTCCTCAAAATTCTAGATACTTTAAAATTTTAACCATACCATAGTCAATGTGAACTTGCAGCTGCTAAAGTAATAAAACTTTCTGTTGGGTTTAGGATCATTGTTCTTGGTGATAACAGCTTTATTTTGTTTTTCCTGAAACTTGAAAGGCTACAATGGACAATAACAGACACATAAGTTGCCCCTCCATTTTCAAGAATAAAACGAATTCACTGATGATCGTTTGTTATCATTATCTTCAGTACTTAACAGTACAGCAGAAAGCTGACTTGAATTTCGGCATGAGCAGAGAGTGATAGATCTTCTCCATTAAGGGCAAACTAGAAAAGAGAGTAAAGACTTTCTTTCTCAGGCTCTTGTTCCAGGGAGACAAGAGTCTGTGCAAACCTTGTAATAAATACAAATCACCTCTTCTGCAGTGCTGGTTCCTCTGTGCCAGCCAAGGCCCTATCCTCTCCCATTGCAGGGAAGCCGCAGTCTCAGGGAATCTGTTCTTTCTCATCCCTGCAGAGTAATTACTTCGGGAGGCAACACAAGCACACTGTGGACATGCTGTTTGGGGACTTACAGCCCTCCTGCCACAGGCAGATTTACAGGCAGACCATAGAGACTTGCCTGTAAGGTCTTAGGGGTTGTAAATCCAGTGTAAATCGGTTACGATCACATAAATGGACACAGAATTTAGCTACTGTTGTGGATATTCTGTACTATGTCTCTGAGAAGTGCAGCACAAACCTGTCTGGGAAATGTCTTTACACCCCTTTGGTCCAGGAGTGTTTCATCATACTCTGCAGTAAAAAGGCCAAGGCGTCTCTTGACCCTACAGCAGGCTCATGCTTTGGACCTTGCTTGAATCTGCTATGTTAAATGGTGGAACTTAATCCTGGTACTATCTTCTCATCTCTGCCTTTTACTTATGATGTAGGAGGTCTTGTTCACCGTACCTGAACACCACCCCCAACCACTGCTATTGTTTATACAGCTCATTTCGGTCCTTCAGCACTTTAACCCAGGATTTAAGGATCAGCACAGAGCAGAGAACCCAATTATCTGCACCCAGACCATCTCCATGGTGGGAGAGGGGGGTGTATCTTTGGTGTATTTGCTTGTGTCAAATAAGAGAAAAGTCTTATAGTCCTTGGTGTTAATAGTGATTGAAAGGACCTACCTGGAAGTAAGTTTATGTGTTAGCATCATCATTATCTTTTAAACCTTTTTTTAAAAAAAAATCTATTATACTAAATGCAGTTGCCACCAGTTTGCTAGGTGCCAAAAACCCAACAGTCTAGTGAGGTACAGGGGAAAAGGTGGAGTAATAGACGAGGAAACCAGACAGAAGTCTTCTAAACCCATATCTTAGCTTCCAGAAGACAGACGTGCACTTTATGTGAATGTTTATGTAAGGTAATGGCATTTCAGAATGGAATCAGGGCAACAGTCCACATAGAGGCTGTGTTCATGCTGCAGGGATGTGCATTTGGTGGCATATATGCTGTCCAGGACTCCCAGGTGATCAGAGCTTGAGGATAGAGAAGAGAATGAAGAGATGAGTTGTCATCCTGGCATGAAGAAAGGACATAGCTTTAAAGAAAGGGCATATTCTTACAAAGCATGAGGCTGTACTCACCTCAGAAATCAAGCAGAACATGCAGGCCAGATGTTTAGTTGCTATGAATATAAGTTCAAGACTGTAAAAGAGTTACGCACATTTGCCCTCGCTGTTCCTTTGACAGGATTTCTATATTCTTGCAAAGCACAATCAGCAACAGCCGGAAGAAACCAGGGGAACTGATTTGGCCACTGCCAGAGCAAAGGCATATATCTGACAGTCGTTTATTTGTTTTTTCTTATGCTGTCTCACAGGAAAAGCAAGTGGGTGAGGGGGAAGCCCCAGAGAACCAAGTAAAAAATAGAAGTCAAGTCCCTTCCCTTCCCTTCCCTTCCCTTCCCTTCCCTTCCCTTCCCCAAAATGACAAGAAACAGCAACAGGGGACTTTTTTTATAGGGAGAGAAGGTTCCTACCAAAAAGCTTTATCTTTTAGGCATACAGGTATGTTTCACAGCTTGTTTCATATAAAAGGTAAAAAAGAAGAATCTTTCCATAAAAGAAAATAAATGAAAGACATTTCAGAGCCTCATTTGTTCATGCTATGTGAGTTTTCCCCCCTCTCTAAAATACTGAAAATAAGCTTAAGAATATCAATTCACTTACCCTGCTCTCTTTTGCATTTGTAAAACATGTACATGGAGATTTTTTTGTTTTGGCTATAAAAAAGCAACAACAGAAATCCATTAATTCTGTCAATCTTGTGAGAAATATCTAACAAAGTCTACTTTAAATATTATGAAAGAGATGCAAATATTAGGTTTTCAGTCCAAAGGCATGTCTTTAATTCATCTCTAAATGTTAAATTTGCTTCCTTCAGTTTCCTGTTAACTTCCTTTATTTCTCTGGAGCTGGTCTGATTTTTGGCATCAAAAGATTTAAGCTTCGGAGAGTCATAGGGTCAGATTGTTTTATACACATACAGCTGTCCCGAAGGCTAGTTACATCTTTCAGACTTCCACCTGCCACTATAAAGCACAGATACTGGGATGCAGTAGTCTAATCTCCATTTTACATAATGCATTACCGATAAGAGCCTGAAAATGAGATGTTTATGTTTTATGCACTAATCTCTTGATCACGGAGCAGTGAAATGCTTGAGATAAAAAAAACTTGGAACACAAGCACAGAGCTGCCCAGGGAAAAAAGTGCAAATAGTTCTGCAAAGAGAAAACAAGTGATGCATATGCTGAAGATCACCCTTCAATCACCAAACAGAGCAAAATTCTCCTAACATGAAAACACCATAGTTAGTTCATTGACACTAGAATTAGGAGGCTGTTGTGAAATATGCAGAGAGCCCAGGAAGGACCAAGTGATTTCTCAGAATTGTAAAAGAAGTATATCAATAAACACAAGACATGAGAATTCAAAACGAGAGCATGAAAGAAGGAAAATGTTACAATACTCCTTAACATATTTTGAGAACGAGAAGCTGGCTGTTCATAATGAGATGGCAAGAGAAGAAAGTGCATAAGTAATTTGAAAGGTTGAAAAAAATGACACAAATACCTGATTTCTCAGAAAATATCACAAGTGGTGTGACTATGTATATTTGATGTGCTACAGAAACTTTTAAAAATCCAGAGTGTACAAAATGTCCAAAAAATGGTAACGTTATCAAAATTAGAGTGAAACGGGAAACTTTGGAGATTTGGGGCTTTTCCCATGATCGGTATCTCACAGCCTGTGGCAGAACACCTGCCAAGTTTCTCATGAAGCTGGATGACTGAGAATGCAGAGAATTGCTTTCCCAGTTCCTTGTGTCCCTGTCACCTAAGGAAGCAGCTTCTTGACTTTCCTGCTTTTCGAGTCCCAGCTCCATCTGGTCCATCTGCCAGATATAGCCAGAGTCTGAGCTGGGGCTCCTTGGGATCCCGGGATCCTGGCTGGCAGATCAGGCAGGAGGCTGAGGAGCTGATCCCCACCGGGGCAGGGTTTCCCAGCAGCACACTAGGCAGCAGCTGGCCAGTGAACCAGCCAAAATCCCTCCTGGCAGAGAAGGCTCCTCAGAGCACCGCTGGCACTGTCCCTTTCTCACAGAACGCTTTGGTGTTGATGGACTGACATAATCTCTGGCAAAAACAGTATATCAGAAAATTTCCTGACGATCCTAGTTCCCAGTCAGCTTTCTGAGTTGCATAAACATGGCTTTAAACAGGTGTGAGAGACCACGTTCCTCATAAAAGTATTTGGAAAGGTAAAAGAAACAAGTGAGAGTAATTCCTCATAAAAGAAAACCAAAGAAATATGTATGCCCCAAATATCACGACTGTTACTAACTGCTGAAAAAACCAGGCATAACGGTGATTAGAATGATCAGCTGTGCATTGTGCTGCCAGTGGAGAGAGATGACATTAGAAAAGGGAAAAAACTAGTACTGTGCTCTGTAATGACCTCCAGGAATTGCCAGGGGATTCCTACCAACACTGTCAATCTCCTGTTAAAGGAGACAAAATTTATTCTACGTAAAAGGGACAAGAATGACACGTGGCCAAATGCTTCACTACCCTATTTCCACCCTAGCTCTTCTGTTTGAGATAGCTGATTTTGGTATCCAAAAACCAAAGTGCACTAGAAGGATTGTGGCTGAACTTTTATTACGATGAATTTGCATGGAAAGAAAATTTTCTCTTTTCAGGGTAGTTGCTTGTTTTGAGTGACCTCTGTGTAGCTGGAAACATCTGCAGTAAAAGTAAATGAAAAATATTCAACATCAGAATTCACTTTCAGGTAGAAATTTTTTCAATCACTTTGAAGAAATAGTTGCACCATTAAAATAAATTTTTATGGAACATTACATGAACGAATGTTTTTCCTTTGTATTTCACTTAAAAGGCACAAATTAAAAATAGCTTAGAAGGCATTTTTTAGGAAACAGACAATTTGCTTCGTATTTGCATTCACTGTATATTTTGGAATACCTAACCCTATAAAAAGTGATGATTTCCATGATTTTGTGGAGGTTTAAGCCTTTTACACGGCATTAACCCACTTTCTTTACACAATCCTCTGGTTAACTCAGGCAAACACGTTGTTGTTTCCCATATCAGCAGAACTACTCACAGGAATGTAACTAAGAAAAAACTTACAGAGTCAAATGAAATGAAAGTTAATCTGGCTAGAGCTTTGGGTATTTCTCAGTTATCCATCTGGTTATTTTTCAATGATGAAATATTTTGAACTTGTTTAAAATAGCTTAGTTGGCTATGTATACTATGTTATTTATTTTATTTAGAAGTTAAAAGATTCTGTTTCAGTAACACACCAGATTTATTCGTTAGCAGAGCAGGAAAAGCAACCGAAAAATGTTCTTACACTATCAGCAATAAATTATAGTGAATTTGAGTGCTAAAACACAACAGTTGTTTAATTCAGTCAAAAGAGACACAGAATAGTTAGCATCAAAAAGGATGGGCGTCTAGTTTCTCATTAAGTTTTTCTTCAGAGTAAAATGCGTGGTGCCTCTATTATAAGAAATAAACTAGATATTAAGACAATAAAAATGTGCATCATCTGTTCAGTTCTAAAACTTACATCATAGGTCTACAGACCAGTTGCTGAAATGCACATTTAATTCCCTTCCTAATAAGGATTTCACTTATTAAATATGTAAAAGCTTTATTGTTCCAGAAAGTAATGAGAAATGACCTGATGAGACAGGAAAAAAAGACACAGTGTAAATTAATGTTTTTGTGGTATAGCCTAAAATATATTTCATGAGGCAAAACAGTCCTTGCAGATGGATATAGCTGTAAAACAGGGCAAATTCCTGTTACGAAACAGTTAGATAATTGGCTTGCGATTTTTTCCCCTGTATTTTAGTGCCAAGGGAAGGAGTCATAAAACCACAAGATTCTTATTAATAAAACAGAGTGTCCTGGTAATATTAAAGCTACACTCACCAATGGCATTACAGATAACGTGCTCTGCGCCGGACTTTCTGCCCCTTTCCCGGGGCCGATCTCGGGGACTGGCGCGGGATCAGCGGCCGTGTCTCCCGAAAAGCCGTCACCGCTGTGCCTTCCCTGCCTTTCCCTCGCCAGCGCCCAGAAGAGGGAAGAGGAAAGGAGGACGGGTATGGAGAAGGTCTGCTCAACCCGCCGGTTCAGGCTCAGACTTCGCTGCTGTGCGTCGGCCCGTCGCACGTTATATACGACAGCTCTCGGCATCAGAAGTTCTCAGGGCAATGCCACCAACGGTCCGGCAGCATCTTAAAGGAACTTCGGCACCCTCTAATCTCTTGCTTGATAGAATGGCGTGTAAGAGCAGGCTTTGTTTCAGCGCAGAGTTTACAACAGTTTTGAGTTGTGCTGTATTTGAACAATTTATTCCAGACACACCTCAACGGGAAGCAGTCTTTCAGAATGTTACTATTTACTAGATTGGCATTCACGTTTATTTTTTTTTTTTTTTTTTCAAATTTCAAGGTTGAGTATATATCGTACAACAAAACCGGTTTACTTATTTGTGGGATTTGGGAGTCTGGGATTTGATCCACTGCTTACCCACAGTAAGTTGCTTCTTTCCGCAGGAGTAATTCTTGACTTACCCAAGGGCAAGGAAGGGAACGTCAGGTCCATAGGTTGAAGCCCCAGGTCCTGGCTTCCTTCAAGCTTAAGTTAATCATTGACTTGAGCAGGCATTCAATCCAAGTATACAGAGAATAAAAGTTGTTGGATTGCTATCTTAGGTTCTACATGAAAATGAATTTTGAAATGTATTTTAGCATTGCTGGTCCTGAACAGTATTTTAGTACCATAAATGAGACTGTTGCCTCTTTCCCAGTGAGCTGTCATCTCATTGATATTGAATTGTACTTCCCCGCTGCAGACACAGTAGGGCTGACAAAATTCAAGTCCCATTGAATTTTCAAGTCCCGTTAGAAAACACTAAGGCTCAGAAAACCTTGGTGCCGATTTAACGTAAAATCTATAGTTAATAAAAACATGGAATGCTTTCTTTTAATCTTGAAAAGGTTTCACTGTGTGAAAGTTGAATTCTTTTTTTTATTATTATAAGTGAGCAAGTAGTGATGAAAATACATATTCAATAGACTGGGTGAATATGATTTTAGTTTCATGTATAGTTGTTTCAGAGGATAAACTGGCAATGGAATTGCATCATGTTTTTAAGAGAAACCAAATTTTCACTTCTAAAGAAATTAAAAGAGGAAAGATAAGAGTGGTGGTATTGATTTGCTTGATGCTTTTCTATTCATTTGCTTATAACGTAGATATCAGAAGTCAGCAAAACCAACCAAAGATGTGAAATAAAAGAACAAAATGAGTTCTTTCTCAAGGACTTTTACTAATCAGAAAGGTCAATGTGGGCAAATTAAAATTCCTGTTCAATAGAAACTTCAATCAAAATGTGTACATTCGGTTCAAAAAAATTAATGAAACTGTCAACATAAACAAAATTGAAATAGTTGTCTCTTTTTTTGCCTAGATCCTAGGGGCATAAAGACATTGCATTTATTTTTACCTTCCAGCAATCTGCAGACAGTAGTTTTCAGCCTTTGCTGATAATTTTCTCAATGTGTATTAGTTGTACAATATGAACAACTTTTTTTTTTTTTTTTGGCATTTCATCTTTAGAATGCTTATTTTTCCTCTTTTTTTTTTTTTTTTTTTTTTTTAATTAAAAGGCATTTAGGTTAATATAATTGCAGAAATGATACATGAGAAAGACCCGTTATGGTTGTTATCGCTCCTCATCCTTTCAGTGTTACTCCCGAAGTGTAGTACGCTTTACTGGACTCATTCCCTTAGGGTACAATGCATTAGTTTGGATTTGTTGGGTGCAGTTCTGAAATGGCTTGAGCAACAGAATTCACAGCTTTTTCTCTGAGAGACTAAATGAGGAGGAGCTGAGGTGTGTGCACTCAGGGAAGAAAAGGTTTTTGGAGAACCGCTGGAATTGTTGGGAATACAACCCAACACTCCGTCACAGATCTCCCTGTTACCTAACCCAGAGGAGCAGAGGAGGGGGTTGTGTGCGCGTGTATCAGCGTTTTGTTTCGGGCACCGATGCCACGCTGGGATGTGGGTCAGGATCAGGCCCGGTGAGGGGACCCCGAGTCAGACACGGCCCCGGCATGGGGCTGCCGCAGCACAGGAGCTCAAGTCTTCTAGCAGCTGCTCACGTGGCCGTGCCCTCACCTACCTTCATCTTGAGGATTCCCCAGCAGACAAGGAGTCTTTGGGTTACTGAACAAAGTGGGGGTGGATTTTTCAGAGACATATAACATGAATGGGCTGTGTGGTTCCTGACCACGTGGATAGTCCCTTGCCTAGTGTCAAGGTGTTCTTCCAGAGGGGAATGGACCTGAGCTTCTCCAAAAATATTTCTTATCAAAGTATTAAATTATTGAGTGGGCATCCGACACTTAACAGGAAAAGGTTTAGCACAAAATGTTAGATTTTGGCAAACAAGTGTTTGGCATCTTACGCTTACCTTTCAAATCTAAATCGGGTCACACAACCATCATTTCTTCTCCTCGGTAAGGAAAGGGCAGAGAGAGGTTTCCGTGAGATTGCAGTTATGTTCTTCCATCAGTACTAAAGCCTTGTCCCGCTTACAGTTCTGTGAACCAGAAGCGTGGAATCATTGAACTATACCTGCACACTTGCAAGAAGTTTTGATCCCTGGGAGAACCAAAACCAGATTCATATTCTTAGCTGCAGACTTGTGAATCTGTAGGAACCAATGCTCTAACAAACTCCCACTAACCTTTTTAATGAATGTTGAGAGGTACAAGGCTTTGTTTTCAGGGCCAGTACCAAGATTAAGGTGACCCATTATAATTAAATTTTAAATTCCTAGTGGTAAGTGAAGGGGTTAATATTTTCACATTCTCATTGTTATCAAACAAAGGAGGAAGAAAATATTTTTATTAATAAAACAATATGTCCTGAGACTAATGACTCAGCTGAAAGCTCATAAAATTAGTTGCCATAAACCAGATTACATTTAATGCAGATTGCATGGTTTTTTGTTGTTTATAGTTGTCTGGCTTACATTTTTTTTCTTCCTTTATATTCCTTTAAAGTAACGTCTTTGCGAGGTTCTGAGTTAAAAGCTGTTCTGCACTCATTTTTACTCTTTTTCTATGAAGAACTGACAGATGCCTTAATAAAGAATGGACAGCTGGTTTATAGACAAAAAGGCACAATCAATTTAGGCTACAGTTTAAAAGTACATAAAACAGCTGTACCCTACTAATGAATTTTAATAGTTTTGCATCTTGCGCATCATACCATTCGAAATATCCATAATTAAATGTGCATTTTGTTAATGGAATCTTCCCCTTGAATCATTAAAAGGAACAACTTGTACTTTTTCTAAAAACTTCTCAGACATGTTTGGATAACTGTTTTGTTTTGGCTTGGCCTGGTTGCTTTTATATCACGTTTTTTTTAAAGTTATTTCAACTTTCAAAATTTAATTATTCTCTATTGATTTGTTTGACATACAAAATGACTTCTTTTCAGTTCTGTCACCATGTAGCAGTTGTTAGCTGTTTTCCCTTCTAATGTTGCCTTTGATTTCCAGAGAAGCAGTAACTTTGTGAATCACAAAAGGCAATATAACCATTGAAATACATGGAGAATGGACTGGGAAGAAAGGATGCTAAAAATCTTCATTTTGTGTTTACACTAATAGAATTGTAATGATATGAAATGGATAAGAATAACAATAACAATACCTTTAAGCTAATCAGAGGAATATGGATTGGGTACTATATTAAAAAGAATATTTATGCTCTACATTGAAAGCTCTTCTGTAGTGAACTCAGGTTCCAAAATTTCATACTACAGATAGAACGAGTGAGTCTGGCACCATCAGAGAGAAACACATCTAGACTGTATCTCGGCCATATGTTGTGTGTACGATTGCAGCAAGGGTAGAGGTAGACTGGTTGGCACTAGACAGCAATAACAGTTGTGAGCTGATGGGCATGGTCTTTTGGCAGACACAGTTCAGGTTGTCCCAGTATCTTGAATTTTTGCCTGAAGGGTGAAAGAATTGATGTCCCTATCATGGGTGTCACTGCTAGATAGATTAAAGCATGTTCAAATAGCCTCAGACTCCATACTTGACACTAAGCAGAAATAAATATAGAAGTGATTGATCATCCTTTAACCACAATATCCCAGCTGGGTGCAAAACTGGAAAGTACCCGTGTTTGGACCAACTGTACCTCCTGACTGTAGCCATTGCTTGATCAGCTGGGAGGGACACGTTGAGTACCTGCTGAGCTGGATGCCCATTACTCTTCCAGTGCCACCTGCAAAGTGTAGCAAGCAATTTGCTTGCAGTCTTTAGCTATCCCTTTACTGTTTCCCCCCTCAGTGTCCTTGACTGTCTCTCCATGCTGTCCATATCTCTTCCTTATAGACATGCCAATGTGTGTGTATATATATATATATATGTATCTATATATATATATGTCAACCCCCTCCTGCAGTGGTTTAGGACCCACATCCAGCCCTTCCCCTCCTTACAGAGACCTTCTGGCAGCGTAGTCTCTCACCTAGGGAGATCCAGCCTTTGGGTCTCTCTTTATCTCAGTTGTGGCAGTCTGACAAACAGCCCCAGAGAATTTTGTTAGATCTAACAATCAGAGCTTTAAAGTCCGCTCAAAAATAAAAAAAATAACTTCTTATACTGTTTATCTCCAGCTGGATTTATGATATAATACTTCCAAAATTAGTTTGGAACTCAATGAAATGAATTAATATCATTTTGAGATGAAGAATTGATGATTGTAACCAAGTTTTTGCTATATGAAAAATGAAATTTCATGATTGGACCACTGCTTGGAAGTAAAGAGTATATCATGATTGTTATAGTTTCTCATTGGGTGGGAAACTAATGAATCCCAAGTCATCAAAATTAGTGGTAAATGGCACTTTGTAAGCTTCAGTATTACCATAAATTCAGTATTCTCTGCATTATCACCTCTTTACTGTTCTATGTCCAGCTAGCTAGAGTGGAAGATTTACCTGATGGTTTTACCTCTGTTAGTTTTCCAGATAAGGTCAGGGCTGCACTTCAGAAATAAATCCCCAATCATTCCTATGTATCATGCTTTGCTTTACATCAATATCAGAGCAGGTAAATTTGATTTCTTTGAAATGAAACTGAGCCACAAGGGTCCCCCTGAGAGCACACCTAATGGACTCCAGCCAACAGGCATTTGTTCCATGGGGCCAAAATTTTTTCAGAGAGACCCTCTCCTAAAATACACACAGTATGGAAATCTGGTCCTCAACACCAACTGTTTTGCTTTACAGCTCCATTTCTGCTGTACTGCATTGCAGGTTAAATTGGATGTGGACGCACTCACCTCACACCCAAACTATGGCCTGGGGCGCGGGTGGTGAGCATATTGAGGACTCTGTTGGAGGAGAAAGCTTGGACCTGTGCTTTGTGGATTCAAGGGGATGGGCTAAGCATGCGTATGACTACGTTTATTCACTCAAAATCTGCCCCTACTTATCTCAGCATGTAGGCATAACATTTTATTTCCTAAGCTTTTCTGAGCTTTCCTTGACAGGAAAGGAGAGGTATGATATCTTCATCCTTCCCAGGCTGATATCTAAACAGCTTTATCCACCATAAATTGGAACGTCCCTGAGAACATCCTTGCTGATACTGGACACCACATGGTAATCGCCACTTGAAAGAGAAATTGCCACTGTAATATATCCACAGATTCAGGATTGCATTTGTATTTTACATTAAGTGAAATTAGATAGTACATACAGTATTGATAGAGCATGAGAAAAATCCCACAAGCTTAGAACGGCCCCATCGTGGCATCTGTCTGTGCAGGTGAATGCTGCATTCTGCTCTGTGCAGTAACATAGCTTTAACTAGCAGAACAGAATGAAAGTGATTGCGTCCAACCTGAACAAGGCAGTGGGGGACGTGGAAGCTTAAGGAATTTAATTTCTAGGGAAACAAAAGACAGAAGTTCCTTAGGCAAAGGACTGAAGTGATCCAGGGAGAGGAAACAGTGCTGGATGGGTACCTAGGTTTAGCTACACAGCATTGGATGCTAAAGACAACGGGCTCGACAGAGGTATGGCTTTATGACATACTATAATTCTCTCTGCCTTCCAGGTTAACCCCTTCTTGTTCCACAAGCAATAAATTACCATCCTTTTTTCTCTTTCTCATAAATGACCACCTTATCAACTATCCCCCTGGTAATGTTCTCTCAGATACCAGTCAAATTTTCTTCCAGGCAGTTTGGACTCAATGTTTTCAACCTGTATTTAGTTTGGAAAGATATTTGCTTTTGTCAGGTCTGAAGAAGGGTTTGTGTTTCAGCAAACTTGCCTGATTTTTCGCCAGCAGCATCAGGTGGTCTAATAACAGGGATTATTCCACCCTACAAATCTTGCCTTACTTCAAAGGAAAGGGCAGAATTGCCTCATGTTGTCACAGGTGGTAGTAATGAAAATTGTATGCGTGCTGGATGGTGATGATTAACTTTGATGAACTGTTAATTTTCACAAAGTTTATTACTATCTTGTAATTCCTACCTTTCTTTGTAACTCATAAACGGTCTCCTAAGTCTCTGGTGCTAGCTGTTATGAAAACAGAGGGGACTGGCCTACTAAATACAGTTTAGTTCTTACCAGCTTAATAAGCGTTAAATATACCAGGTGGGGAGGAAGGCAGAGGGATTGGCACCAGACTTGTGGAAATTAAAGTCTCAGGATTAAATCCTTTGTTACTATGTTACTCTCGCTTTTTCTATTGACACATCCCCGTGATTTAGCAAGAAAGTAAAGTGGCCTGGTTTTGAAGGACCCTCCCCTTTAATGTCCAACAGAAAGGATTTTCCCAAATCTTCAGGTTTTTCCACTAATGACATGTCCCCTATAAAAAATTAATTCCTTTAGATGTAAATTGTGATGAGAGATGAAACCGAGTTTTCTAATAAATCATCCGTTGTACCTTATCATCCCAGAGAAAAGTCAGAAGAAGCCGGGTAGGATATATACATGTAATATTTTCCGCTTTCCTTCCATTCTCCCAAGGTTCCTAATTATTAAGACTTTGAAAGTAAAGTTTCTTTGTGTCAGACCATCTCTGTGTTGTTCCAAGTGCTTGAGGAACAAGATTTAAGAGCCTGGTTCTTTATCGGCTAGCTAGCCAGAACTCCTTACGTGACGTCAGCTCAGAGTACCAGTGAGCTTAGTTTTTGGAGGCAGCCGGTTCTTCCCAGGCATTGAACTGGGGCAGTGAATTGTATTTCAGCGATACCCGAGTGTCTGATGTTTGCGCTTCTTCCTCCTGCTCTGCAGGTAGGTTTTCACCTTAGGTGCCTAGTACAGAGTTCCAGTGTCCGCTCTGGGGAATGAAGCCCTTAATCTGTGTGCCATAGGTAAGACTATTATGCTGAAGCCCAAAGTAATCCACTGGACATAGTTTAGAACAGTTATGTTGTAGGTTTACATTAGAAATGTGAATTAGAAAGTTGAGCTGAGCAGTGTTTAATGAATAGCTTAATGTACATCATGCTAAATACTGCAGTTGATATGTTTGAGTGGGTTAATTTTAAAGCTGGTTTAATGAATAGGAGAAATCACAGATTTATCATAAACAGAATGAAAACAATTAATTTGCATTGACTATTGAAATAACAAACACATATATGCTTGCTGATTTTATTGAAGCACATCTGTGTGCTTCAGGTCTGACAGCAGTGAAAAAATAGGAAAAATATGTGTCTGCTGAGAAATGGGTGAAAGCCATCACTTTTCCAAAGCAGAAGATCACCATGTCCTTTCTAACATCACTGAATTGAGAAAACTACATTATACAACTTCTTTAATCCCCAAGAGATGCAACCTCTGAATCCAGCTTAATAAAAGCCTATTAACACAGAATGTCATATTGCATTATGCAATCAATGTAAGGGAAGATATTAACATAGGGACACCTCACAGAGATTCTTGCAGAAACTGTAAGCAACATTTCTGCATCTAATTGGCTACTCAAATAGAATTTTAAAATGCAGATTCCATCTGGTTTTAAAATTAACACTGCTAGAAGAAAGAACATTGAGCAGGCTGCAAGCATGTCAATAACAAGTAAAGCGGTATAGCTAGGGGAGATCTTAAATTACATTTTCTCTATGACGTTCCAGAGAATTTATCTACTGTAAATTACAAAATATCAGCTCTCTGTGTGCCAGCTGAAACTGACATGAGAGTCTTCTAAGAGAAGGAGAAAACCCGGTTTGCTGTTTCAATTCCTGCAAATAAATTATAAGTATCAGGTAATCATCCCTTTTAAAGACAAGAATATCAATAGTACACATGTACTCCATAATGAATAGAGAGTGTCATAGCAAACAGTGTGTCTAAGTTTGAGAGAAAAATCCAGTTTCCTAAGTTCCTACAGAAAGATTTTTGTTGGTTTCGTTTTGAACAGGCTAAGAGTCTTTGTAGCTCGGTGTACTTAATCAACCCGTGATGGTAAGATTACACAATGTAAGAATATTAAACTTGTTTACCTTGTTGTTTAAGTGAAAGGACACTGGCTTGTAAACCTAAGCAAAGTATTCTTCCTTCCACTTCTACCCCCGTAAGAAACAAGACGGTATCTTTGGGGGTAATTTCCTTGTTCGTCAATTAGAAGAGGGAGGTGCAGCTGATGCTCCAGCCATAAACTGCAGGGGAACACTACTGGGTCTCCAGCTCCAGGTAAATGTAACGCAGCACAGCTGCATTTGCAGAGAGTGCGGGCTGTTGTAAAGGGTATTGTGAAAATATGGGCTGCAGTGAGTTTAGACCGTAAGAGATACATAAAGCAAGATAAGAATAATTGGAGGGAGTCTCAAGGCACAAAAAAGAAAAAAGCTTGAAGCAACAGGAATATGCTTAAGTCCTCGAAGTAAATAAAGCACTCAGCTTTTATTCTGTTCTAAAGTAGGCACCCGAAGATCTAGGCAAAACTGACCTCTCTACTGGATCAGAAAACAATGGGTAAGTTTGGTTTTCTTTCTTTCCACCTGCATTTGGGAAAGATTAAGAAATGAGCTGTGCAGTGGGAAACTGAGGGTTCGCCTGCTGCTGTGATAGGAGCACGGCTGTCCGCTGTCTTACCTGGAATATCTCCATCAGCGCGCCTATCGTCGTGCCTTCGAGCATATACCCTCTAGGTATGAAACTGGTTTTCTCTTCTGTGTTCACAGAGTGCCAGCAATGGTGCCTCTCTCCTGGACTGGTAACAATGTCCTGGCATGCTACTGGTATAAACTGGGCCTGTGGAGGCTTAAAGGAGGCTTCAGTTTTCCAGAGGAAGTCTCGAGTGTGGAGTTCAGCCTGCGGAGGCTTCAGTGAACCCCGAACTTCCACTGAAAAATGGCTTCAGTCGGTTGGGACTGGTTTGGATTCTTCTCAGCCTGAATTTCAAGCAAGAGCAAGCTTAGGTAGGCTCGATACAGGTTGTGATGGCTCTGGGGGGCAAAGAGGTAGGGGGATCCCCCCCCACACCTTCTTCTGCCACGCATTAGTGACGCAGGTCACTCCTCCCCCCGATGGAGCTGGTCCCTCAGAGCATCAAGGAACAGCACTGCGAAGACGGCTCCATGCAGAGGTGGGCGTGCAGAGGTCTAACATTAGTGATATTACCTGGTTGCTCTGCAGAACTTTGGGTTGTTGTTCAGTGACCGACCATTGACTTCGAATCTTTCCACCTCAGTTTCTTCACAGCCATCCTGTCCTACCTAATCTTTTGATCTTTTTGCACAGCTAAATGTTTTGTGCCTTTTATATCTATCTATCTATATATGTATCTATCTAATCCAGAGATGACTTTGAACAGCAGCTGAGAGAACACAACACTCTGGAAAGCTGAATCAGAAATGCTCTGCACAGAAGCATGGTCTGAAGAGATATCTCATTTACTTTTTAAAGCTGTGGAGTCCTTCAGAATAAAAGCTCCAGTGGGCCTGCCTCTAAAACTTCTGAGGCTGCTAGTTTAAAACATTACCACTGGTATCAGTGAGAATGGTTGTGAGATGGGCTGTTAAAACCAAAGAATTTTAGAATCAGTGAGTTTCCTCATAAGAATGTATGGAAAACATAAATGTTTTTATCAATGCCAGTTAACTACATCGTAAATTACTAACTAAATACAATTTTTGCCTTTATTTTAATAGATACTATTGACCTTTTTGCAATGATAGATATTGATTTTTCTCTGCAGATAAATCCAAGATGTGTTTCGAAGTTATACTATTGATTTAACTTAATATGAAAAGCTCTGTCCATACATACAATGTGCTATTAATTGCTCAAGGATATTCTACATATGTTATGGTATGGACTTATCAAGACATGTTTACAAATGTAACATTAGCTCTTAGCTTTCCATTGCATATGAATGTACGTTTAATAGAAAAAATACTAGAAATATTGAAATTAATGGTCAAATTGTTACTGATTTTCATAGCATAATTTGCTTTATATTTAATATTCTGTTTAGCTCTGCTAAATATAATACACTATATCGTATGTAGTATTTAGTAAGAAATATTTTAATTTCAACATCAGATTGAAACCCATATTATCCCTAATACTTGCAAGAAATAATGAAATGCAAATAGTTTTAGAGAAAGATCAAATGAAAAAAATCCTCAACCATTGGTTAGTTTAGAATATGAATATTCCATATTTACATTCCCAGTCAAACTTACAATTCCTAAATTAAATCCATTTTCAATGTTTTGCTTTTTTTGGTGCGAGAAAATTATCTTTAATTATATCTCCATCCCAGTTTTTATTACTTTCTTCTGTTGTAAAAGAAATTTCTTTAGTTAGCATGTAGAAAATTTTAATATAATTCCCAAATATGTCTGGCTGAATGTCTGCAATGTTAGATAGGCATAGACAGCTATCTTTGAACCAGCTAGTTTTCCCTTACACATTTTTAGGAATATGTAAAAGGTGTTTAGAGGCATTCACGTAAGAAGCTATTTTGGAAGGCTCTAAGTCTGCATTATCTACAACTTGTTTAGAGTTACATTATCAAGGAGAGGAGAGAGGTTCAGTGACACTTTGGACATATTCCATTATCCTTTTAACGTCAGGCTAATATTAGAAACAGAAATGCATTTGCCAAGTGTCTTTCAAGGCATTTATCTGCCTTTACCTCCTTCCTAGGAAGCATTTTTACAACAGTAAGACTATTTTTTTTCCCTTCAATAAGCCATTCCTAACAGCAGAAAAAGAGTTTAGAAAGAGATTATAACAAGGAAGATGAGCTGAAAACTCAAATGCGTTTTCTCTAAAGGCTTTTTCAATCTGATTTTATCAGTCACAGGAAGCAGCAAAAGAGATGAGAATTCTCTCTTCTTGCTTGAAGTAGGCCTACAGTTAATATGTGGGTCCACAGTCCAGTAGATCTCAGAGTGAAAATATTTTCATCTAAGGTATAACCTCTATTTTTCTTCTACAAATTTCACCCTATTGATTTTAGTCATATCATTTTGTGCTGCATTAAAATAATTATTACCTTAGAAGAATAACCTCCCTGAGTGTTTTTAGACTTTTTTTTCTTTACTTTTCCCTTAAGAAAATACATGGCTGTTTCATTTATGGCCAGTCCAACAGAGCACGTATGACAAGGCTGAGTACTGAACCATGTGAGTAGGACTGTTAACCGTGATGGTCCATGATGACCATGATATATGCAATATGCATACATCTTAAAACATATTTGCATTTTTAAGGCTGTTATCTGTACCCTTAACTAATTTGCCATCCCTATCCTTATTATTGTTACTTACATAGATGTCTCTCCAACACAATGTTTTAGATAGTTACGCTCAGAAGTGGTTGAGTCATTCCAGATGTGGTCACAACAGAGTTATATACACATATTACTTCTCTGATATTTGATTGCAACTTCCATCTGTGTTTAATGTAGTCCCACACTATCTTAAGTCACTTTCATCTTAATATGTTAGTGTTTATTTGGCTTCTTTTGAAATTCATTATTTGTGTTTTCAATTAATATTCTTCCTAACCAGCAATCTGCAGTGGGTTTGGTTTGTTATGCCTATGAAAATGTTCTTAGTAAGAAATTTTTAACTCACAGTCCCCTGCCCAGACACCCCTCAGGAAAATTAAATCTGTTATTTGTGTATCTAATGCAGGGGCATATTGAGGAAAAATGGTTATCTGTCATCAAGACATTCAAAAGTCATATGACTTGTGGCTATTTCTAGGAAAAGTAATACATGGTTTAGCTAAAAGCAGAATAACATCTTATTTCAGGAAGGTCTAGATAATCAAGATTTCCAACCCCAACTGCTTCCAAGCAGGCAAGATAAAATCTTTTACTTAAGATTAAAACAGGGATTAGACAACTTCTCTGAGTTAGGGTAAGATCCTGAAGGTATGAAGGTGTAGCTCAAGACACGGGTGAGTTTAGTAACATTTTGGTTAACTTTGGTGTTTGAGTGTCTCTAACTCAATTTCTGATTCGGAATAAGAATGCTAAAATACTCAAAGAGTAAGATCTCTGGTCTTTTTCTTTCAAAGTGAGAAAGTTTAGATGTTTTGGGTACATATCCAGACTCCTGAATTTTTCTCTTCATAGAACAGAATTAAGCCTCCAAGCACTTTGAAATGTGTCCATCAGTAGTTCATCTCTTCTAAAAACCTCCTACTTTCAACTTGTTTTCCATCACTCGGATGAACTGGAGCTAGCTGTGGCTCAACAAACATGAAGCTGTAAATTTGGTGAAGAATATTACAGTTGCTGTCCCAGCTTTCTCTTGAAGCTTACGGAAGGTCAGAGGGGAACACATAGCCTTGCCTTAGGATTATACAATAAGTGCTCATATGAATATTTGTGTCTTTGTTTACTGGCCTTTACAAAAGTGATTGATGTTTTATTCCCAGCCCAAATCCATCAATTCTTTCAGAAGCTGTTACTAAATTCTTGTCAGAACCATACACAGGCAGGTGCATTAAATTCTCCACCCTTATCCTTCAGCCACTTAACAAATAGCAAAGACAGCATAATAAGAATACCTCCTCTTCAGTTTGCAGCCCTGTGAGTATAACCTCCTGAATGTATTAATGAATTTTATGAATGAGTTACTTCATAGGTGCCATGATCCTTAATCTGAAAGTGACTACAACAGATATATATATTTCTTAGTAACACTCCCAAGTCTCTATTTGTATGCACTAGGATGACCTCAGTCTTGCCAAAGCATATATTTTATTTAACTCTTCAGAATAATAAAGTTTCTTCCAAAATCAAGATATCGATTGATTCTTGAATAAGAATGTGCAATAGCTTCTGTCGTGGTTTAACCCCAGATGGCAACTCAGCACCACGCAGCTGCTCACTCAGTCCCCCCACCCAGAGGGATGGGGGAGAGAATCGGAAGGAAAAAGGTAAAACTCGTCGGTTGAGATAAGAACAGTTTAATAGAACAGAAAGGAAGAAACTAATGATGATAATAATAACAATAATAAAATGACAATACTAATAAAAGGATTGGAATATACAAACCAAGCGATGCACAATGCATTGCTCACCACCCAACTACTGATGCTGTTAGTTCCTGAGCAGCGATTTCCCCCAGGCCAACTCCCCCCAGTTTCTATACTGGGCATGACCTCACACGGTATGGAATACCCCTTTGGCCAGTTGGGGTCAGCTGCCCTGGCTGTGTCCCCTCCCAGCTTCTCGTGCCCCTCCAGCCTTCTCGCTGGCTGGGCAGGAGAAGCTGAAAAATCCTTGACTTAGTCTAAACATTGCTTAGCAACAACTGAGAACATCAGTGTGTTATCAACATTCTTCGCATACTGAACCCAAAACGCAGCACTGTGCCAGCTACTAGGAAGACAATTAACTCTACCCCAGCTGAAACCAGGACAACTTCTAATGCAGAAATTCCTTTTTTTTTTTTTCTTTTTTTCTCCAAGCACACTGCTATATTGTAGACCTGTGGGCCATACAGTTTTGCCACTGACAGTAAGAGAACAGAGGCTTTGTATTTTGTTTGCAGGGCCTCGGGACTGAGGCTTGTCAGGCTTCCTTCAGGCTTCCTTGGTCTGAACTTATTTTGACCTACCTGGAGCTTTGTTTTTACTAGGTTTAGCTGCAACAGCAGTTTTGCTAATGATCAGGTGGCTACGCTTAATTTGTTTCACTTTTGCTTATCTTCGTATAGCATAGCCATAGTTTTATATAGAAGGTAGTTACAAGTAATTATTCCATGTAGACTGACACATTTTTGGTTCTAATGTGGTGACAGAGTGTAGAGGAAGAGAGGCTTGGTACGAGAGTGGGGTGGCCGTGAGAAGTGGGAACAGTCTGGCACCCGAGACTCACCAGTAGTCATTTAAAGAAAAGCAAACCTAGATCTGGGGGGAAAAAAAAATTCAGTGTTAGGGGTAGCAAGGAGAACAAAAAGAAAGCACAAAAGATTCGTAAAATGCGCTACGTAGGGAGAATCCGGCTGTCTAGACCCCGACCCGCTACCCCGACTTCCCTGCCGGCCCCCAGACCTACCTCACCACCAGGGACGTGCCGGGGGTCTGTGGGCTGTGGCCCCCCCGGTTCCCCTCGGCGGACCTGCCCTGCTCTCCTTGCTGGACACGGTGGGACTGTCCCCTTGCTGGTGAGGACAGTGCCCGGCCACCCCCGTGTCACCCCGGCTCCCAGCTCGCCTTCCCTGGGGAGCAGCCCGCTCCTGCTGCTCCGACAGACGCCTTTCAGACTTTAATTTGTCTGCAGAATTATGCCCTTCTTGTCAAAAGGATGTCTCTGTTATTTTCTGAAGGCTGCCCTGGGCATCTGTGGTTTGCTGAAAATTTCATCTGTTCCCACCGCTGAGGTATTCTGGGGGATAATTTCTCTACAGCTGGAAGCACACGCCTTCTGTTAGTTATAACTAATGGCTGATGGCTTACCAGGAAAAGTGATGTTTTTAAGGTCATTAATCATTCCAAAAGGTGAACATGCAGAGGAAATTCAATTCGCTGTTATTTGCATAGATTCCTGGGAACGAGCAATCAGGGCATAGCTGTCAGCAGACAGATCAGACAGTCTTGTTGCCCACAACAATGGCAGTTAGCAGCCTTCCACCAAGCCTCCGTCTAATCCGGATTCCTGAAGCGCGCAGGAGTCAGCTGAGAGCAGCGTGACACAATATGCACTAAGCCGCGCTGGGGAGATGATGCGAGCTTGTGTTACTGGAGGACGCGAACTGAAAGCGTTCAGACTTGCTGCTGTCCGGCCTTCAGTCCGCCACGAAATTGTCTAAACCTCGGAATGAAATAATTGTCGAAGCAGCCCATCCTCAAGTAAAGATCCTTTCGATGGCGCCAAACTTTACTGTCAAGTCAGCAAAGATGGAGCAGATGTAAGAGACCTCTCTCTACTTCTCTTCTATGTGTTAGCTAAAAAAGGTGAAGCTTGTTGTTAATTTCATTCCGTGAAACAAAATTTGCCGCCAGGCAAAAATCGTTGTTATATGGCTAAGTAAGGCAGTTAAATACGGACCTTGTAGTAATAGCATCAAGAATTTTCAATAGGAGAATTCTTCAATGAGGGAAGTGTATGAAATGGCTATCCACGTTCTTATAAGGATGGACAAAGAGACAAAGTTTATAGTCTTGGGGGATCACTGCTTTATCTCACATAAGCAGAAGGAGCTTTCTGAGGATTAAGAAGCCTCAAAGCCCCTGAGAGTCTCAACTGAAATGAGAGTAAGTACTTCGTCACCTGGTTTCTGGGACAGCCAGTGATAGCTGGAGTGAGCTGATGGGCTGTGAAGGCAGGTGTTCGGTAGCCTTGTAGCTGGTGGTGGATTGTTTACTGAATAAAAATTTAAATGCTGACATTTAGTTTCAAGAATTCAGTTCTTTCCAGTTAGGAAGGTAATCTATCCAAAATTCACACCAGGGGTGGAACTGCCATTAGGAGAACCATACTGTATTTTAAGAGCACCATTAGACTTTATGCCATTTTGATTGAATTGTTATCACAGCTCATCTGTTTTCTTGCCATCCAGGCACTATGCATAACTTCAATTTATGCTGAAGATTGTAAAGATTTTTCCTAGATGTTGATAGCCTATAAGCTATTTAAGATTAATATGAGCAATATTTTCCATCAAGCAATTTCCTGCAAACTGTCTCATAGAACTTGTCTTTATATTTCCAGGCCATTGCATCTAGAGTGTTCAAAACATTTGTGTTGAAAACACTTTTGAAGTGATTAAACATTGCCAGAAGTTGTATTAGTGATAATTCAGCTTGCATTACAATGCTTTGCCATTTAGAAAATTTATTGTAATTCAGCTTCTTCAAAGGCTTTTTCCTAAGTTATTGCAGAGAGAAGATGATAGGCAGAGAGGCCGCATTTTGAACAGACAAAAGGATGGTCTGCCTAATTTCTCTTTTAAACTTGGTGTTGTTGACGTTTCTGCCTTACAGTGGCTAGTTAAATATCAGTATTTGGATCTGAGGCGTAACAAAGAACTATTCTTTTCTTATTTAAATGCTGAAAGATAGTCTTTATAATAATCAAGATTTTATGGTAAAAGTTGTGGACTCCCTGCTGTACGATTTTACTGTACAAAGTCATTTAGGAAGTAAGATGAAATGATGGGGTTCAATATTTTTTTGCCATTCAAAAACTTCAAGTAAAATTTACTCAGGTTGAAAGTAAGAAAGTAGTTGTAACTCTCAGTTTATGAAATGAGATGGGGCAAACTCTTCCTAACTCTCACTTTATTCCAGTAATTAAATTTCAAAAGGCTGAAAGATTTTCTTGGTTATATCTCTGCTTCTTTCCTTAGTGGAAGAACACAAAGAAACCTAAAGGAAGAAACAAAGACTGTATTTGGAAGTTAAGCTCTTTCTTAGTCAATTATAGATAGATCAGAAAAGAATGTATCTGTAGGTGAGACCTGTAGGGCTAACTGTGCAACGCAATTGCCTACTGTTCATAGTGGTGTAACAAGCAAATATGAAGGTTACAGTTAGTATAAGCATATATGTCTCAGTTTGAAACCTTAGCTAAATTTTTAAAATAACAGGAAAATATTTTTTCTAATATATTGGCTTTTATTTTTTTTAAAAAATTTTGTTTCTCAATGTAAGAACTAAAAAATGTTTTCAGTTCTAGAACTCCAGGTTGTTGTAGAAATTGACTCTGTTTCTTACATATGTGTGGTTAAGACAGACTTAGTATTATTGTTGGAAAAATGGAATCCAGTTTCAGTTTGCTTAAACTACTTGGATAATAGGAAGACATGGCAGATGCATCAGGATTAAACTAAATATACTTGATCTTACAGCAGTGTAGATTGCTGGGTAGCTGGCTGAATGATGTCCCTTATAATTTATAGAAATTATACATTTCTATAAGGTGCACACTTTACTGCAACAGAAATAGAAGTTATATAGTGAAAATACAATAGCTGAAGCATACGTATATACATATTATGTACAGATAAAATCATTATCAAAATAATATAGCATAGATAAATCTTTCAAAAGCTTTTACTGTATACCCAAATGTTTATTTTTATACATTTTACATAACAAAAAAGTTACCTTCTACGTAACAGTACATTAACTGTATGTGAAATACAAACTGCTCATACTCTAAATACTGCATGGATTGTTATAGACAGTAATAATTATTAAACAGTTTGCCTGTAAATTAAAGCATATTATAAGAGTGCTACTTTCAAAGATCTTCTTTCTTCCTTTGCACTTAAATTCAGCCAACTAGAAGTAGAAACCATACAGTTCTGGTGGTAAAATTTATGCCTCAGGAAGCTTGAAAAATAAGTGATTGCGCTCTCTCAAACCACTCATAACCCAAGGCCAAGCCACATATGATGCCAAAATGCACTCATGATAAAATCACATTATCATAATGTGATCTTTCCTTTTCTTTTTATGCTCTTTAATCAATATTTGAATAGCTAGCAATGATGGTGTTCACATTTTAATTAGGATTTCGAATTTGTGTCCCATTAAGATGAATCAAGGAACCATTTCTTTCAAGGCCTTTGCTAGGCTGTAGTGAAAAAGCTGAATCATTCTATGCTTAATTCACATCATACAGATTATTTTTTTACAGACATAAGGGTCAGAAGTGTAAATTATTTCACATGAAGGTTGAACCTTCAGGAGTGATTCTCCTGGCCAGATGAATCAGACTTAACTCCCCTGGTCCTGTGGGACAAAGTTGTGCCTTGGTACATAAAAGAAGTTACTGCTCAAATCTCATTTAGGGACCCTTTGGCTCTGTTTGGTAAGGAAAGAACAACTGGAACTGTTTTGCATTTTGCAGAAGTCACTAAACCAGACCAAATGAGTGTACTACTGCTGTACTTTGACATTAAGCTGTTTAGGTAGTGCGGAGGAGACACAGTTCCTGCTGTAAAGATTATTGTAAAATTTAGCCTACATTTATTTGATGTTTTTTCCTGTATGAATTTGTTAATTTATAACATGATATCTGCGTTACTTTTCTGACACAGAGATTCTTTAATTCATTAGGCAAAGTGAAACAACTTCCATAGGAGGGAATGAGGAAGATTCCACTTCTTCCTTTACGGCACTCAGAATGTCTCAGAGCTTGAAACACATAAAATTGGACCACGTATAATGGAATGCAAACAATACCTGACGGATCCCAGAAAAGGCTCAACAACTGAGCTCTTAAATTAAAAAAAAAGTGCAATGTTGTCTTGTATTCTGTAGGAATGTAGTCACCACTATTTTTATTTTTTTTTCCCCAAGTAAAAGGATATCTGAATTCTAGGCTAGGGTAGTGCCCATTGCTAGAGCTGAGGAGGAACAGTGAGCACAAAGCTAATAAAAAGTTTCTCATTTCAGCTTCTCATCTCAGCTGAAGATTTTAGGTTTCCTTCCCATAGTTGTCTCCACAGCAGTTTTGGAAAGATGTCGAAGTCTTTTAAGAAAAAAAAATGCTGAGGTTCCTCATCTGGCCTTAAGGAGACAGAATCATCAGTTGCTAAGCCAGGCCCAGCTTTGAAGTACATTGAATTTGTATGGATGTAATATAGCAATGTAAACCTAGAAAGAAGAAAATTTGCCCCAAATGTCAGATTTTCTTCAGCTGATGTTCATTTCCTGTTATGTTTTCACTTTCTCCCACATGGTCTTTCTACCTTCTGCCAAATGTTAGTAAGACAATGGTATAGGGACATATATGCTCGATGGCTTTTGGTCTCAGTGTGTTCTGCAAGATTGCCTCAATCTGTGGTTAAGCCCCTGGAAGTAAGCGCATGTGTGAAATCACTGACTTTGGAATATATGATAGGTTCACGGTACCACAATAGCAGAGTCAGCCAACGAGCAGGACGTCTCTTCGGAGCATCACATTGCCCAGGATGAGAGTCAGAACTAAGAAAATATCCATTATGTCCTCTGGCTTGTTGCCATTGTAGTAATTTTTAGTACCTTTTATAACTTTTCCTGTCTTCCAAAATTACAAGATGAAGCTATGGCTTCTTTCTGCCTATCTCTTAGTGGCTACTGCAGTTCTACAAAGAAGGGAGTCCCTGAGATTAACAGAAAAGAGTACCTTAAGAAATGCAAATGCACTCATTTAAATTAATGTATAACTTTCATCTATACGACAAATAACTGCATAATGTGTATTCGGTATTTTTTGCTAGGATTTACTTTCCTGATTGCATTAACATGCTTGGCTTGCCAAAATACTGCAGGAGTCAGTTTACATGGGAATTTGAGTCAATTTAAGCGGAAATTTGCGTGGATGTTAATGCTTAACCTGCTGGACTTTGGCGGAGTTCGATGCGAAGCTGCCGGCCCCAGGAGCGGCTCTCGTACAGCGGTTCCTGGGCAGCCTGGGCCAGGACGATGCTCTGACAGAGCCGGTGGATCCTGTTCAGTGGCGAGCGTGGGCAAAAGGGTGCTTGGGGTGGGACATCCATAGCGGTCTGCAGGGCCGTCAAGGCAGAAGCAGTTGCCGGTACGGATGGAAGCAGAACTTTGGCAATGTCAAAACATCAGATCACCGATTGATTTTTAGGTATGAGACCCACAGCAGAGGTGCTTTTTATTGTACCTGCGGAGGTACAATAGGAAAACATCTATGGAGACGTGAACCGTAAGCTGTAGAAACTTTTCACACTCTGCAGTCTGAGGGACCACAAAAGAAACTTGAATGCCATATAACCTTTCTGTTTTCCAAAGTATTGAACATTTTGAAAAAGGGTGACTGCTCTTAAGGAAAAAGGATTACAAAACCAATGAAGTGCTGTTACAAAAATCTATACAATATTCTTGTGAAAGTGCACCTCATTATGGAGTATGACAGATAATTCTTCAGTGAAAAAGGCACTGCTGTGGAGACTGCGAACATATATGGATTGCACAGACCAAAGGGAAATTTTATGAGATGAATCCTTCCAACGAATACAGCCCGTGCTTTGCTCTTTCTCCCATGGAAGGTTCTGTAACAAGGAGGTATTGATGAAAGTTATTTGCGTGGGGATGGTTTTAAATGTTGAACTTTCTACATTACATGAAACATTTAAAGCCCTTCCTGCCTTGATTGTTTGAAGGTAACAGCTGTCTTGCTGTCTTTCTCAGCAAATGGTTTATCTGGTTAAGTTTATTTGAAAGCACATTATGTGTCTCCATATTTGAGAGGTATTTATGAAAGAATGACAGAAGTGACGTAAGAGGATATTCCAGACTAACAAAAATAGAGACCAGTAAGTGTATGGCTTACTTTACAAAACATAGGAACAATGCCACTGTTTTTTCTTTTTATTTTAATTTTTTTTTTTTTTATTTATTATTATTTGTTCTTAGGACTAAATACTCAAAACATTAGGCTTGAACCATAAACTACAGTTTGTATAAACTAGTCTGAAGTGCAAATGCTCAATTTTACTGATGTTTGTCAACTAAATATTTTAAAGTGCACGCTATTTAGTGCAGTACATTTAGGAAGTGAAAGAATTATACAGGATTAATGAACTCCATTAGCTATAACTAAATTAGCTATGGCTATTGCAGTGGTAAATATAATATCAAACCCAATTTTTGTTTGCGATTGGAAAGAAGATATTGAGTTTCTTGTGAAATAGAACTCATAAAAAAGTAGTTCAATAGAGCATTTGGCCAGGTTCTCACATAAACAAATAGAAGACTTCAAGACAAGTAATGAAATTATGTTTTACGAATCTCCTGGAATAAGCAGAAATCAGACAAACAGAAGTTAATCAGTCTAGAAATGCCATAAGTAGATTTCTGCTGTTCAGAGGCTTTAGGTTTTCCTCAGATTCCAGTTACAGGAAGAAGACTACTTTTTGTGGCTCTTCACAAACTTTCATCTATCAATATCTAAATGACTGTATATCGAATTAATCAATCATGGTGCGACAGAAAATAACAGCATTTAAACTATAAAACAGCATTCTGCAAAAACTTCTTACTTGGAAAGCAAAACAATTTCTTGAACTATTTCTCCTGGATTCAAGATCATAAATTAACCAGAAATCTGCTCATGCTGTCTGCTGGTGGTTAATCATACAGTTCATTCCCTGGTTTCTGGCAATTATAACTCATTCTGTAGCGCAAAAATGCAGTTTCCTCTGGAGTGTTTCTGACTGTTAGGAGAACATCTGATTTCCTATGAGTACACATAAAACAGAACTGTAAAGTATATATTAAATAAAGAATCTAAAATATGAACGATATAAAAATATAGGAAAACTGACCTTTATTAATTTTCATTTTACCTTCAAGGACAAAAGCAACACTCTCAAGAACCTTCATGAAAATACAGGAAAGCAATGGAACAGCATAATTTCATCAATTTTCCAGAAATGGATTTTTTAGAGTATTCATTTTTCACTCTTTCTGATAAAAGTCCTAAGAATAAAAACAACCATCGGATTTACCCAGTGAATAATACTTTTTTTTTTTTTCCTTTGTTTTCCTTCTTCAACTCACAGCCAGTGTCCTAGTCCTCTCTGCTGTGGCCATCTCACACACTCGTGGGGCAGGGAGAAGGTAGAAAAGTCAGGAATGAAGGAGTGAAGTTGAGCCCGGGAAGAAGGGAGGGTGGGGTGAAGGTGTTTCTTTCTCTGTTTCTCACTATCCTCCTCTGCTTTTAATTGGCAATAAATTAAATTAGTTTTCCCAAAGTCGAGTCTGTTTTGCCCGTGATGGTAATTGGTAAGTGATCTCCCTGTCTTCAGCTTGACCCACAAGCTTTTTCACCTTCTTTTCTCCCGCTGTCCTGTTGAGGAGGAGGAGTGAGAGCAGCTGGGTGGGCATCTGACAGCCAGCAAAGGTTAACCCACCGCTCAAACAAAGGAGAATTCACAGCTGAAGAGAGCCCAGAGGGGCAAGAGGACCTGCAAACGAGGAGCAGGTTCCCAAATTCGCACAGAGAGCGTTTCAGGGCAAAATGGCAATGGCCTTAATTATAGAGCCAGTGCAAGGTGCAGTGGGAGACACCTGGATTGCTGCTTTGAGGCTGAGGCAGGCTGGAAGAAGCTAGTTCAGGGAAGAACAAAACTGAACACGGTGAAGGAAATAACCCAACACTGGGGCATGGCCCCTTTTTCTCGCCGTCTGTGTTCCCAGAGTCTCTGTCAGCTGCATCTTGGAAACTTGTGTAACTCTCACAGCCTCACACCTTCCCCAAACTCAGCTTATCCTCAGTCTTTTGATCTCAGATTCCCTCTTACCTGTCTTCCCCATATTCCTTCGTGAACTCTTCTCCTACTGCAAAATTGTGTGTTATTTGCTCCAGAGATACTATGCTCCGGCATGAGCTGTTTTGATCTCATCTCTTGAGGAGGGGGGAGGGTTAATTCAATTTTGCCTACACTGAATTGCTGCTGCCAACCCTTAATTTCTCAGCAGTGTAATATATATGGCTCGTTCTATGATTCTTTAAAAACAGTGGCATACTTTTAAAGAATATTGAGCTTGCAGAAAATATTAATAGGCTACAGTAACCGCTCCTCTATACTTAAAAACTGCAGTGCAGCTATGTCCATGCTTCCTGATAAAATGTGACTATATTAATGCAAAAAAACATAGTTGCTGGGTTTGTACGGATTTAATCAGTGAATCACGCACGTAAGTCCCTGCACTATTCTATAGGTGCACTCACAAGTCTTCTGAATTGGTAATGTGAGATATTCTGTTGTTCTTTCTCAATCCTGTGAATGAATGATTTATGCCATTCTGCAGAACATAAGAAAAGATCACAAGTCCCTTGACGCCCTTCTCTCTTAGTAGGCGGCATCCTGTACATACCAATGTTAGTAAAGCAGCTAGCAGATTTGTACCATGTGCAGAACAGATGCAGTCTGGAACTCACAAATCTATTAAGCAAAAATAATCTGGGTTACAGAGTCAACTTGTATTTTAGATGATGCAAAACTACTACAGTATACTATTTATGGCTTTGTGTTCTTGGTACTATATTTCAAGGCAGCAGACAAATATTCCCATTAATCCACCCTACAGGAGATGTATACAAAGGAAAATTTGAAATGAAAAGGTGAACTTTCATCTTTGAATCTGAAAAGCTGTGTGTGAACAATAGTCTTTGAAGGCACACGAAATGTCACTTTCTTACATAAGGAGCAATTTGTCCTTGCTAAGGGACCAGTGATACTAGTGATACCCTATTTTTCTGATGAGCTGACGAAGTTATGTTATTAGGAAGATCCAGATATTCATGTACATATGAACATGGGTCTGTTGTGTATGAAATACAATGAAGATATTGGTTAAAGATCATCATTAATTTCTATGTCCTTATTGAGCTTGAATCTTGAGAAAAATTTCTTATTTGTTCTGAGCCACTAAATAGGATGTAAAGCCTAGCTTCAGCCATTAGTTCTGAACAATTCCAACCCATCAAAAGTGCTTTTGTATGCATAGTAGGGGAATCCTTCCTTTAATTGGTGCAAGAAGGACAAAATAGGAAAAGTAAAAGTTTTCTGAGGTCACCATTTCTGTTTGTCTGATGTCAATCAATAAAAAGCCTATGGGTATGTAGAAGATTACGGGCAGTGTAGCAGGAGGTAGATTCTTCTCCAGAGCTGCCAGTATACTTCTAGTTTCAGACTGTACCTTGCATGTGGTTTCTCCTGAAATATGCCTTCTGGAGTTAGAAATCATAAAGAAAAGAATGCAAAACACAACACATGCATATGCTAATAGAAAGCAGGGTCCTGTTTGATTTATGCTTTTAATTTGTTTCACAATCTATCTTTTGACTTAAAATTATCCTTTTCCTCTGCAGGGATCTTAATCTTTCTGCGTCTCTTGTTCAAATCAGCGTTCTGACAGAGGGGAAAGAATGAAATTAGTTTTGAGAAATTTCCTGCCTTGTTACTTTTACCGACGGAGGCGCGTTCCCTCTGTCCGATTCTCCTCAGCTGACACCGTCTCCTCTTCACCGCACTCAGCCTGGAGCTTTTGACGTCATTACTAAGTTCTGATGCCACCTTTTTCCTCGTGGGTTTGGGCCCCCAGACGGCGGCCCTAGGGGTCTTCGGCAGCACCTGGGTCCCTGCCTCGCCGATGTTCACCCTGGCTCCCTCAGCCTCAGCTGGAGGAGGCGCGGGGGAGAGGGGGGCGAGGAGCGGGAGCTCCCAGCCGTGGCCAGGACCCGTGGCCGGGGGACTTCTGCACCTCGGGGGCGCGAACATCGCTGGCGTGCCCCTGAAAGCTGCCTCGGCCCTGGGAAAGGCGTCCGCAAAATACGCACCTTGAATAGAAGGTGAGGTGCATCTTCGGTGGGTTTCCCTGGGAAGATCCTTGCCTTGTTTTCAGGGGGAGGCTGCTCCCTGTATCTCCTGTGCTGGCTGGCGGTGATGGTTTGTTCAGGTGGCCTTTTCCAGGTTCTTCGGACGAATCGTGTTGGGTTTTTTTCACATAAATTCTAATGGAACTAAGCAAATGTTATGATCTTTGGTTTTAAAGGCCTTGAATCTCTCCATCACAAACTGTTTAAGCTGTTTTTCAAAATAGTTTGAGATTTACTCAAATGAGAGCTTTAATTTAAAGAGGTTGCTTCAGGCACAGTGAATTAATATCATCACTTTTTAGTCCTTTAAGATACACCTTCAAGGAAGACTATCAGTTTTACAAGGCTGAAAAGATTCTGTTATTGTCAGACTGAATTCATTTTATTTTTTTAAATTCACAGCAGCCCTTTTTAAAAACCAATCTTCAGCAGGGATATATAAAAAAAAATCCCCAAGATTGTAATTGTCTGGAAATTGCAGAACTCACATTCCTAAACTTGTCTCTTAACAAAGCAATTGAAAGGAAAACACTACCGACATATATTTTTGTAGATATTTCTCTGGGATTATCAAGCAGAACTAGTTTTGGAATTGGAATAATTTTAGAAGCAATTCAGCTGGAGCACTTTGCTGCACAAGTGGTATTCGCTCTTGTTTTCTACTTGTTTTCTTGTTTTCGAAAGGACACTGAGAAAATAAGAAAATAACTTCTTTTGAGTTGAGGATCATAAGGCCGTGTAACAAATGATGCTCCTCACATCTTCTCACAGTAGTAGCTAAGATAGACTATTATCTTTCTCACTTATAATTTTCTCTGATAGCTCAGGACAGCGCTTTGGCAAAGTGCTGTTACCAGCATTGAATGACAATATACTTCATCATTTGAGAGGGCAATAATGAAAAAAATACAAGTCCGTACTGATACAAGATTGAAGGATTTGGAAGACAAATACACAGGTCTTTATCCCGCAACATGTTTGAGTGGGAGCAGAAATCTGGGTTCTTGGAATTTGTTGCCAGGTTGGAACAGAGTAGGAAGCACCTGCACCGTGAATTATGTCTCAGTGTGAAACTGGAAGATGAAGATTAGACTGCTTTATATCATTACAATAAAATGTAAAATATATAGAGTCAACAAAGCTGACAAAGCATGCAAATCTGTCCCAAAGATTGTTTTGTCTGAAAAGTACAATGAGATTTTTTTTTAAAAAACTGTCTATATTCCTAACACAGTTGAAGGGAATGAATGGGAGAGGCAGACCACAGGAAAACATCACACAAGGGCTTGTTACTTGGAGGGCTTTTGTTGAAGATGGCTTCTCTTAGTGGCTTTTAGACTGTGTTAAAGCAATACAGACAGATTGTGGGCTTAGCGCTCTTTTACCAGCATAAATCATATTCCACTGAGCACTTAGTAATGCCTGGAGAGACCTGGTAGTTCCCCATGGCTCTGTTCCTCGCATCAGTTTTGTCATTACCATATTCATATGCAATAGACTGATGCCATTTATTATAGAATTGGATTCAGTGTGCCTATGGTGGAGCAGTGTGCCTAAGTTGGACTGAAGTAACCTGCAGGCAGCTGGAACTGTTAAGCACAGAAAAAATGGGAGAAACAAGATGGTTGGGCTTTGGAGAGCTGTGGAGCAGGTAGATAATTAGCAGGGACTATGATAGACCCTCTGTTGTGGAGCGTTGCTGCAGTTTCCTAGAGATATCCGAGAACTGTTAGGCAGCCAAAAAGATCTAGGTAAGAAAGAAAATCGGAAAGCAGTCAAGGGATTTACTTGATGGTTTTGTTAGGTCAGGGAGGACAGAAGGATGTAATGATTTCCCTGGATGAAAGGCATGATATAGTGGGTTGACCCTGGCTGGATGCCACGTGCCCACCAAAGCCGCTCTGTCACTGCCCTCCTCAGCTGGACAGGGGAGAGAAAATATAACGGAAGACTCGTGGGTAAAGACAAGGACCGGGACAGATCACTCACCAGTTACCATCATGGGCAAAACAGACTTGACTTGGGGAAATTAATTTAATTTATTACCAATCCAATCAGAGCAGGGTAATGAGAAATAAAACCAAATCTTAAAACACCTTCCCTCCACCCCTCCCTTCTTCCCGGGCACAGCTTCACTCCCAATTTTCTCTCCCTTCTCCCTGTCAGCGGTGCAGGGGGATGGGGAGTGGGGGTTGGGGTCAGTTCATCACCCGTTGTCTCTGCTGCTCCTTCCTCCTCAGGGGCAGGACTCCTCACTCTTCACCTCCTCTGGCGTGGGGTCGCTCCCACAGGCTGCAGTGCTCCATGAACTGCTCCAGCGTGGGTCCCTTCCCCGGGCTGCAGTCCTTCAGGCACAGACTGCTCCAGCGTGGGTCCCCCGCGGGGTCACAAGTCCTTCCAGAAAACCTGCTCCAGCCTGGGCTCCTCTCTCCATGGGGCCGCAGGTCCTGCCAGGACCCTGCTCCAGTGCGGGCTTCCCACAGGGTCCCAGCCTCCTTCGGGCATCCCCCTGCTCCGGCGTGGGCTCCTCTCTCCCCAGGCTGCAGGTGGAGATCTGCTCCCCCGTGGACCTCCCTGGGCTGCAGGGGGACAGCCTGCCTCACCGTGGTCTTCATCCCCACGGGCTGCAGGGGAATCTCTGCTCCGGCGCCTGGAGCACCTCCTGCCCTCCTGCTGCACCGACCTGGGGGGCTGCAGGGCTGGGGCTCTCACAGCTTCTCACTCCTCTCTCTGGCTGCCGTTGCTGTCCCCCAGAAACTTTTTTTCCCTTCTTAACTCTGTTCTCCCAGAGGCACTACCACCATCGCTGATGGGCTCGGCCTTGGCCAGCGGCGGGTCTGTCCTGGAGCCGGCTGGAATTGGCTCTGTCGGACATGGGGGAAGAAGCTTCCAGCAGCTTCTCACAGGAGCCGCCCCTGCAGCGTCCCGCTACCAACACCTGGCCACACAAACCCAATACAACAGGAGATGAAGTAGAGGTGTTTTCTGACTAAACAGTCCAGAAAAACTTCCTAGACATGAATAAAGTTGTCAAGCTGCAGACATCTAAGGGACAATGGAAGATCAAATAAGCTTTTTGTTGAAAATGGAAATGTTGTTCTCTCAGTATGAGATAATAAGCTGCTCTGGGTCGGAGTGAAAGAAAACTTCTGAGGGAATCTTTGAGTCACTGCCAAGACAGAGTTACACGCTGTGTTCCGTCCACAGGTGCTTGCTGCGTGTTTGGTACAACTGCCATATTGTTAAATAAACACTTATATTCTAGAGTCCACAAAGGCCGTTACAGGAAAACATGTGGTTGCTGTCCTACTGTAAGCAGATCCACCAAGGTCTGGTTAAACTAAGAATAGTTTTGAAGGGTCTCCTCTGAGTCTCCTTCCTAGCTCGATTGACTCTCATCACACCCCATATATATTCTGGGAAATTCTGTCATCTTCTTTTGGCAGCATCCATCTGCTGTGAAGATTCTGCTGGGTCTCTAATGGGATGGATCAGTTCCACTGTATTAACCAGCCAGTTCTTGAAGAAAAGGCAACTCCATTAATCCAAGCCACATTTTTCAAGGGGAGAAAGGCAAACGTTTCCTTCTAATATCAAAATCCTGTCACTGAGGAGACAATAGTGTTAGCCTATCATTCTTTGTTTCTAATGATTGCTTCAAATTATATTTTCTCTTTTTCACATATAATGATAAAAGGGAGAATTTTACAAAATGATGGCATCTAAGTCAGACTGTGGATGGTAAACTTGCCAGCAAGTTGAGTTCCAGGTTTACAAAAGCAAAAATAAAAAGATATAGACAAGTAAAAAATGTATTCAGACACTCATAACTGTGAAAGACTTTGTCTATATTTTTTTTCAAATCCCATTTGTAGTGCTTGAATATTGGTACATCATTAATCTCCATATGGGGTAAACTTTCAGGCTCAAGACTTACAGAGTTCAAGCATGTCACTTCTGACCAAGGGGTGTACAGTGCCTCTTTTTGTTGGTTTCATTTTTGTGGAAGGTGTGAAAGAGTGTGAGTGCTCATAAAACTCATCTAAATTGTAGACCTAAAAGGTTTTGCACAAATTTTAATTTCTTTCTTTTACTGTTAACAGTTGCTTACAGTGCATATTGAAAATCCTGAGAAAATCTTTCTTTTTATTTTTGCATGTTAATAAAACAGGGTTGTAGGTTGGATTGTCAAAGGAGTTTTGCTTTGAACAGTTCCCAGTAAAAGCAAATGATAACAAGATATAAAGCATTAAAAAATACTAGACTTTTGTGGGCCAAGTGAGAGCTTAAGTCTCTTGAAATTTCTGACCTGAGCTGTTTCTGAAGATCTCCAGAAAGGCTTGTACTGTACTTGTTTTTATAACTCATTTTTGGATTAGCTCTGCAGTATAACTTTTACTGCTAAAAGGTGACACCAAAACATCTCCAAAAGTTCATTGCAGTGAAAAGGAACCCTCCCAATTCTTTGTATTAATTTTTGATTACATTATAGGTATATATTACAGATTACATTATAGGCAGAATTACAGGTGATGTCTCCAATTTGCAGGAACAGATCTCAACATTACATTTAAACTAATGTAATGTGAACTAATTTGATTAGTTGTTCTTTTTAGAGAATGGTCTCAGAAGCAGCACAATGTGGGGGAAGGCTGACTTGTTGCTTCATACATTTTCATGCCATGTAGTATATACATCAAGGTGTTGCCTCAGAGTATCAGACAAGAAAAGTACCTAGAAATACCATTTCCTTCCTCCCCATCCACTTCATAGGCTCCAGATTCAACTGTATGATTTGTAAAAATATGTAATTGTAATTGGACTTCACAGAATTTTAAACCACTTCTGTGTTGAACTCAACAAGCTGAGTTGAGCTCCTTGCCTTTGTGCTATTACAATAATTCTTCCCTCTAGCAAATTATATTCAAACTTCAAGTGTTGATAATAAGCTTCCGTTCTGAGGGCAGGGACTTCATTTGAGCACTTAGCAATATTAATATAAACACCTGTCAAACTTCCTCCTTGTTCCCATTAATTGCCTGAAGTATCAGACTTTACAGATTTTCTGCTTCCTATATATTTGAAATACCTCTTCATAGTTCCCTTGTTGTGTTTGATGTTTCATTTATGATGATATATTTGCTTATCAATGCTGTGTTTAATTATGTCTAGCATTCATAAGCTTCTCTTTGTAATACAGAATGTTACACTGATATATGCATTGATACTTTTTTTGTTAGTCTACGACACTTCTAGCAAGAAGTATTGCAAGATTATCCAATTTACAAAGTTAGCCTCTTTCTTACACACACTATCTACCTCTGATGACACCTATTATACACCTGGAAAGGCAATAAACTTCCTTCGATTCAATATTAAGCCCAAAATTGAAAAGAGAAAAATGTTGGCTTTTGGTTTGATCTACAATCAATATCGAAATCAAAACCGTTATAACCTGGAATAAAGTGCTTGGAGTGTTGTAGTCCAGTTTCCATTTTTAGTTTACCTATGGCTATTTTTCTTTTGCAAATTTGAGTTTTAAGATCTGTATTTTTAAATATAGGCTCTCTCAGAGTTAAAAGAAGTTGGTTGAAGCTAAATATTTAAATATAAATTATTAGATATTTAATTAAAATTCAAAATAAGTCATCTGGTTCTTCAATATTCTAATCTTGGTTTATTTTTTGGATTTTTGGTTAAGGATGTCCTGGTTTCAGCTGGGATAGAGTTAATTGTCTTCCTAGTAGCTGGTACAGTGCTGTGTTTTGAGTTCAGTATGCGAAGAATGTTGATAAAACTGAGTTTTTTTCAGTTGTTGCTAAGTAGTGTTTATTCTCAAGTCAAAGATTTTTCAGCTTCTGATGCCCAGCCAGTGAGAAAGCTGGAGGGGCACAAGAAGTTGGCACAGGACACAGCCAGGGTACCTGACCCAAACTGGCCAACAGGGGTATTCCATACCGTGCGATGTCATGCCCAGTATATAAACTGGGGGGAGCGGGGGCGGGGGGATGGCCGCTTGGGGACTAACTGGGTGTCGATCGGCGGGTGGTGAGCAGTTGCCCTGCGCATCATTTGTACATTCCAATCCTTTCATTATTGCTGTTGTCATTTTATTAGTGTTATCATTCTCATTATTAGTTTCTTCTTTTCTGCTCTACTAAACCGTTCTTGTCTCAACCCACGAGTTTTACTTCTTTCCCCGCTTTTTCTGCCCCATCCCACTGGAGGGGGGGGAAGGGAGTGAGTGAGCGGCTGCGTGGTGCTGAGTTGCTGGCTGGGGTTAAACCACGGCAGGAGGTTTGCAGACTATACACTTCATTCTGTCTAAAACTCCTTTTTAAGGCAATGTACCATACACCGGAAAAAATATTAACTCGGCTCTTAATTGCCGTGCTGATGTACTGCAGAAGAACCCCTGCTAAGCTCTGGCGTGTGCTCCTGACCTTACAGTATTCCAGCTGTGAGTAAAGGGGAGCAGAGCGGCCGTCGGTTCACCTGACAGTTGATCCCGCGGCAGCACCCTGAGCCCGCGCTGTGGAAAGACTCCAGCACGTCCCGGGCTGCCTCAAAACCCGCGGCCGACGTGGAAGACACCCGATGGCACAAGCGAGGTGGGAAGCCCGGTTTGCTTCAGCGTGCGCCTAGTCTTGATCTGCACCCCCCTCGGCAGGCACGCCGACCTCCAGGTGAGGTGTCCCCGAAGTGCAGCCAGGACAGTCTCACCTCTGACGCCACAGGTAAGAAAGTGGCAGCGCAGAGGCAGCCCGACCTGTGGATTTGAGTAGCGCGTCTGAAAACCTGACTCGCCCTGTGGCAGTCACGTTTGAAATAGGAACCGCCTTCCTAAATAACTGCCTCACTTTGGAAAACATCGTCTTTGATCTTACCCTTACTGTTTAAAAGTCCCTTTTCCTTAACAACATCGATTAGTCTCAATCATGAACATGAGACTGATCCCGCAGCAAAAAGCTCTCCTGAAATGGGGGAACGTTCCAGCACCGTACCCAGGAAAATGCAGTGGCAGCCGGGCAGAGGTGCTGAGGACCTTGGCAGTAGCTTTATGGCTAAAAGGAAGATCCCCCTTAGATCCCTTTATTATATCCACTCAGTCCACTTCTGGTCAATGCCGTAATTTACTCTGCTGAGCATCGGGGTAAGCAAGTACGGTAAGCACACCCACTAAGTGTGCCAACAGTGACAGCATATGTGAGCGTGAAAAAAGTCCACCAACTGATGTCCGAGTGAAATGACATCAATGAACGAATTTTAAACATCTGTGCTGATGACTCTTTTCCCAATCCTTTTTTTATACTCGCATAGTTTCTCTGTTTACAGAACAAACATCTTTGTTAAACTACTATAGCGCTAATTTATATTTTCTCTTTGCATAGGGAACTTGACAGGCTACGTTAAGGGTGAAAAAAGTCACAGTATTAAGAACAGGAAAATGGACAATAAGCAGGAATCACATTTGCTTCACTGCAGGTCATAGAACTCTTTCAATATCTGTTTTTTATATCTGATCAGAGCAGACTGTTTCTCATCCGCTTTGTTTTCATACTGTGTCTGAACCATTCTGTACTAATAAAAAACCTTTTCCAAAAACTTTTAATTACCTCAATTGTCAGTAGACAAAAAGTCTTTCATTTGATTGTCAGGGCAGTCTTGATAAATGTCATATTTATGGCGATTTCAGAAACAAGTAGCCTTAAAATTTCAAGAAAGCACTAATCTGAAGATACTATTAATTCCCTTAAAATCTGCTGAATTGAATCTATATACTAGAAATTGCAGGCTAGTTATTAATTTGAAAAATGCCTACAGAGGACTGTGGATATATATTTTTCTTCCTTTTAGGATTTAACCCCAAAACTACTAAGTGAATTCCGTAATTTTTTTTCATTCAATGGAAAGATTCTCTTCTTGGATGCAACAACAGAAAAAAGGTGAGTTTTGTCATCCTCTTTGGACAAATGTCCTGCAGAGGTTAATAGAGATGTCATTCTTTAATTAATCTGTAGTGCTTACAGGACAATTCAACATTTTTCTGAAAGAAAGTTCCTTTTGTTATTTAAAAAAAAAACCAAAGTTTAAAAATGTTTTGAAAACATCTTTTGCAAAATTTTGGAGCTGTAACAGTGACAATTTTCCTAAATTCACCACCTGAAAAGTCTTCTCACCACCAGAGCAGATGGCAACATGCACACACAGGATGCTTACGGCATTGTTGTTGTCCAAAACCCTGCTTTGATTAATTTAGAGCCATTTACTAAAGGCTAGCCAAGACCTTCCATGTCTTTTGAAAGGAATGCTAATTTTTTTTCCCTGGGGTGGACCTGTACTTAGCTTCAAAGGTCTTTTTAAACTTAGAATTCCCACTGAAGTGTTTAATCTTCAGCAATTTACCCAGATGTATTTATAATGTCAGGTGTATTTATAATGCCAGAAAAGTGAGTCGCAGTCCTTGGGGCAGAGCTTAGTAGAATATTGGCATTACTTGCAAATGTTGTGGAAAGACCCATGGCGTAACCCCCCGAGAAGCAGGAAGGCAGTTCTGGGTCCAGACACCTTTCCAGTGGTCTGGCACAAGATGACAACAAGCAGGTCTGGAGGCAGGGAGGGAGAATCTGAACTGGGACAAAAACCAGGCCAGCAAAAGAGCTTGCCAACCCGATGCGTAAGTCAGAAGGTGGAAAAAGAAATGCCACCTGTCAAAACACATGCGCGGGCAGAGGAGTTTCTGGCAGAGAGAGCAGCAACAGGAGGAAATGAGCTTGCCGGAGGTAGAGAGTATTATTTTGTGTAGCAGGCACTTTGGGAAATTTCTATGGTTTTTAACAGGTGGTTCTCACTAACCGCTTTCACTGCAGGTCTGGATCTTTTCATACGGTATATGGGCTGCAGACTTTTAAGGCTGTAGATTTCTAAGGACAATGTCAATCACCACCTAATGTGAGACACTGCATAATCCAGGCTGCAGAGCTCAGTGATTCCTGTAGTACTGGTGAAACTTGGATTATGGCACATTTTAAAGAATGACAACCAATATTGGGTTAAAGTTTTCAAGCGGTGGCTACGTATATGATAGAACACTACAAAGCTTTTTTTTGTAGCTAGTTAGCTTTTCTTTTAAAAAATAAGGGCCTTCTGGCTTGTCTAAATATACCTAAGTTTGGACCCCAGCTTCTGCTTCTTAAAATGACTCTTTCTTTTTAGGCTGAGAAGCCTTTTTTAGCAGAAAACCTTCTTGCCCTTTAGGTATTCATTAGCCATGCTAAAATTAACACTTGAAATTCTCTTGGATACATTCAATAGACAGAAAGGTTGTAACTCTCCACAAGGAAGATTTTTCCAGACCTCACATGCTGTTGAAGTAATTTCTTTTTTTTGTTAAAATTTTTGATTTTTTATTGTATTTTTATTTTGTCAAAATACTTTTAAATGTAAATTTTTTTGTATTTCCAAGAAGAAACTCTGGTGACTGTACAGCGCCTAATAGAATGACTTGACACTTCAGTCTTTCCCTAAAATGCAGGCTTGAATATAAGTCTTCAGGTTTATCACTCTGAATTTTAGGCAGATAACTAAGGACAAAGTAGAGAGGAAAGGCAGCTCCAGAAGACTGTTCGGTCTATATAAGGTCTGATTTAGTGTTTGGTGCGATCCCTCTCTTTCCTGACTACATGTAGGGCATAAATGATAAATTTCAAACATCTGAGTTCAGATTTTACTGCCAGCCATTTTATACTTTCACCTATACTATTAATAAAGTTGAGGAATAAAACATGGCTAGGAATGGATATAAAGTCCAGGAATCTCTCAGATACTCCTCACTTGCATGTTGGTTATTAACTGCAGATAATTCAGGTTATGCTACCATAAAACCTTTCCTACTACATCTATCCTGGTTTCTTTTTGTCATCTTTCTGTCAGATTACATTTGACTGAACCAAGTTTTTTTGTTCTCTCATAATACCAATGCATTCGTTGTTTCCCTCCAGTGCTTAAGAAGTTCCTGGTGTCCTGGGAGCTTGAAGAAGTCCCTTTAAGCTCTGGTAGTTGTTATTTGGTCCTACACACTCAAAACATGTTTTATCTTTAGCGCTTGCTCTTTGGCACATTTTGCAGTTATGGATGAAATAACTAAAACGTAAATGAAAATCGATCTGTAAAGTGTGACATCATCCAACTTCTTGGTTCTTTTGCTTTTCTTGCTTTGATTTTTAGTGTGTCTTGTCCGTAGCCTCTGACTTGCATTTAGCTATTGATTCCAGTAATCTGAACTGTTAAAATGCTTTCAGCAATTTGGCCTAGTGGGGTATGAAGGGCTTTCGTTAGGCATCTGGTGGCGTAGTAGTGTCAGGGAGAAGATCTGCTGGGAAGCACGCCTCAGAAGAGAAAGTATCTTAGCTCCTTTGTCCCTTCGGAGTCCAAGCTCTACCTGCTGCTGTAGCATGTTAACCTTCTGGGGAGGGATAGACTGCACCCAGTGAAAAAAGAAAACAAACCCCAAACCCCAAAACCCCCAAACCCAGGAGCTTTAAGACATTTTCAGAAAAAAACTACTAGCAGATGTTCATTTTAATACAGTTTCAGAAAAAACTGCTGGAGGATGTTTGTTCAGGGCTCTCCCTTGGCACAGAATAGGGGTGCCCACTTAAACACAAAGTGGGAGAATTGGGGATGTATGATTCAGAGTTCTAGTTCTCCTTGTGCACAGCATAGAAAACATCCACCAAGGAAGGATCTCGCAGTGCACAGAAAAAGGTGGAGACTGGTAAGTGCGTACCTGTGCTGGCAAGTCGTAATCTCATCTGTTTATATTGGGGTTTGATACAACAGGGCACATCTGTGGTGGAAGAAAAAATCTGTGAACTTCATACTGTATTAGCGAGTCCTGCCTTATTCAGTCCTACCAGGTTTGACATATCACAATCACTTATGTTGTATAATCTGACATACTGACATAATGAGAGCTGATATGTCACCCTAATGATAGGCCTACTCTGAAAAATGAGAGACGACGTGGCTCATAATATCAGAGCTGAGATTATGGTGGCTTTCAGTAACATGCTCTTTCCAATTAAGATCATAGTCAAGCTGTGCTAAATGTACATGCATGTGAATATGGTCAGTCATATAATCACCTGCTTTTATAATTACAACTACATTATGCAATCTTATGAAGAAATTTTACAGAGTTTAGTCGTAAGGCAGCCAAGTAGGAAGAAATGTAGAAAGGCATATAGAAATTGTTATAAGTACTTAATGGTCAATAATAGATTTGCTGTAGCTTTTTTAAGCCATCTTATGGGGTTCCATAGTGAGAATCCAATACTACATTAAATTCCAAAACATTGATTAAAATGACTGACATGTCATTTCATTTTAAATCTATCAAGATTAACCATTCATTCCCAAAGACTCCAAGGTTATGTACAGTCTTAGGTTTATTCACCCACGCAGAGCAGTATTAGCATTCCCCGTGGAGAGCATAGACATCCTTACAGTAAATGCATGGCCATTTTTAGAACGTATCTGTCATTGTTCCTTTGTGTTATACTGTTACCAACGTGGTAGAAATACAGCAAATTATTGCAATTACTATTCTGTTACAGCTGTGACAGTTGAAACGAACACAAATTTTGAAAAGCGCTTTATTCATCCCTTTTGCCAAAAGCTTCTAAAAGTCCTTTATTGTTGGCCTGTGACCTTGCAGAACATGATTGAGTCTCTGAGAAATAAAAGGTGCACATTTTCCCTGTCGTACTGCTGAGGCCTTTCAGCTCCCATTACTGTCAGGGGCAGGCATGGACTTTTGGCATCTTCTATGCAGTAGGTCCTACATGAAGAGCTTTGCAGTCTCAGCTGTGCAGTGCAGACCCAGGAAAAACCCCTTACCAGGTAAGGGATGTATGGTTGTATCCCCGGGATCAATTTTCTGACTGTTTCTCTTTGCCATATTCAATTTGCCAGGAATAATGTTACACAGAGCTAAACTTTGCTTTACTCCAACTAGTAATATTCATAACTGTTCTGTGCATGTTTACTTGTTTTTTAAACTAAAAGCTGGACTAGGCAGTGTAATTCAGCTGCTTATCCTTTAGTAACTAGGGAATATTGATAAATTTTGTTTACTAAACACTTTGCAGCAAAACGAACGAAATTTTCCCTCTCAGACCGAAATTATAAAGACGAAAACAGGTTTTATATAAACCATTAAACATATAAACCTATGAAATTTAAAATGTAAGCTCATATTCCTCTGGTGAAAATAAAAACATTTTCAGGAGAAACCCCTTCCATAAAAATAAAGAAAGATAATTTTGACAAAATGAAATAAAATCTATGCAGCAAGTACAATGGTGTATTCAGCCACTAGAACTTATGGCCTGGAAACTACTGCACAAGGAGAGAAGGTAATATAACACTTTGTGCTGACCTGCACCACTCTCTCCCTGTGTAAAATTCACACTAGAGAGGAGGGCACACCTTTGTCAGAAAGATTCATTTGCAGAATCATCCTGTCAAGGATTTGGTCATATAGCTTTTCTGTTTCTCAATAAATTTTTTACAGAATCTTAATTTTACATTTGTTTTGAGCATCAGTGCATCTCATAAAATATTACAGGGAAATAAGAAAAAAATAAGATATACGTTGGACTGATGTATTTCATTATCTATTGCATGATCATTTAAAATATAAATGAGGTGCCATTAAAAAATGGAGTGCAACAATGCAATTTCCCAGCTTAATTTTGCCTGTTGCTTCTACTTAAACATTGGCACCAATGTACGTGTAATATGTTATTGAGAGGAAAGAATAAAATGTGTTTGGAAAAAAGATCCACATTAATTTTGTTTTCTTTTACAGAAGAACTTAATTTCACGGATTTCCAGCAACTCTGAAAGTGCTTGATCAGTACAAAACCAGGCAAAGTTAATTAATGATTTCAATTTCAAAGCACCTTTGATTAACTGAAGCCAGTACATAGGGAGGCAAACTACTTTTCATTAATGACTCTTTTTATCGTTTCTATTATAAAATGCCTCTAATTGACAGCACATATTTTCCAAACAGTCTGTATTATTAGATTAGAACTCTTGACGTTGTTCACATCTGGGTACATGAGCAAAAATAATTAAATTTAATAATAATGGAAAAAACACAGTAATCCATCATACTACTACTGTAGCATGAGCAATGAAGTCTGAGTGGGTGCCAAATTAAAAAATGAATCCATAAAAATATGCCAATTACTATAACCATAATAAAATTTCAGCTCCTGTTCAAATGAATATGAACCATAATCCTCTCTCTCAATCTCACGGGGTCTCTTATTTCAAATTGCACCTAAACACATATTTAAGGTGACTAGCGTCGCACGTTAGCTTTAGAAATCATATATAACACTGTAGCCCCAACAGAAACAAATCTCCAGGACTCTTCAATTTAAAGTTCCTCCATTTTCTGTGCTATTGCCTCAGCTTCATCACAGCATTCAGTATGACCTGAACTATTTTTCCAAATTCATCGTTCATATACTGGCAGCTTCCTGAGGTAAGCACAATGTGATTCTCTTTCTTTAGACGCTGCTTTTTGCATTCTTCTCATCTTTCTGTACCAAATGTTCTCATTTGTCAGGCTTTAGAAACCTGTTTGAAGAGTAAATAGGGAGCTCTGAACGGTCAGAATTGTTGTGTGTGTCCCGCGAAAGGTATTGTTCAACAAACATCTCCTTTTTTTCACGGTTAAAATGGATTGCTATCGTAACAACCGAGAAAGGCATTGTATAAATGTTGTTTCAGCAGTGCAGATGCATGCATCAATGTCATGGGTTTTTCACCTTTTTCCATATGGAAGAAGATAGCATGCCCTGCTATACATGCTTTCATTAAAGACTCAGTATGGCCGGTTCATGAGATCACTGATAATTCTTGCGTGAAGGGCCCTCAGAAGGTCTCCAGTCCCGCCTCCTCCTCAAAGCAGGGCCAGCTACGGGGTCAGGCTAATTTGCTCAGGACCTCCAAGAGTGGCAGCTCCATACCCTCTCTGGGCAGCCCGCTCCACTGTTGGGCTTTCCTCACGGGGAAAAGGTTTCTCTGTGGCACCAGCCCAAATCTCTCTGCTTTAAAGTTACATCTGCTGCCTCCCATCTGCCCACCATGCACCACCAAGAGCAGTCTAGACCTGTCTTCTCTGTGGTCGTGCAGTAGAGGCAGGCTGGGGTCAAGTCCCCCCCCCCCCCCCCCGCCCCGAGCCATGCCTTCTCCAGGCTGAAGAAGCCCAGCTCCCTCAGCCTTCCTTCACAGGGCAAGTCCTCCAGACACGGAGCTCTTGGTGGCCTCCGCTGAACCTGCTCCGGTTTATCAGTATCTGTCCCGTGCTGGGCGACCCAAACCTAGGAATAATCCCTTCCCTCGGCTGAGCGGCCACGCTCTCGTTGGAGCCGCCCCCACCGCTGTTGGCTGTCTCTGCTGCCGGCTCGCGCTCCGCTCGTGGCCGCCACCAACCCAGGGCCTTTCCCCCCGAGCTGCTCCCCAGCTGGTCAGCCCCAGCATGGGTTCTTACAAGGAGGTCTTCCTTCCCGGGGGCAGGATTTTGCATTTGTCCTCATTGAATGTCACCAGGTTCACCTAGAACCGTTGCTCCAACCTGTCTAAATCCCTCTGAATGATTTACATTGACAAAAGCGCCCTCCCTTGCCTCCTCCAGGCCACTGACGAAGACGGTAAACAAGACAAGTCCCAGGGCAGACAGACCCCCTGCACTTGCTACTGTCCTCCAGGTAGAGCACGATGCATTAACCACAGCCGTAACCAATCTTGTCCACCCGTCTAGACTGCAATGTCACAACTCGAGTACAAGAAATTTGTGGAAGAGAGTGTCAAAAGCCTTGCTGGAGTTGAAGTAAATGACATCCACTGCTCTCTGCTCACTCTCAAATCCAGCCATTTTAACAAAGAAGGGAATCAGGTTGATCAGGCACGATTTGCCCTTGGTAAACCCATGCCGACTGTTGGCAGCCATCTGACTCTCCTTCATCCGCACAGAAATGTGTGCCAAGAGGACACGCCATGGTTTTCCCAGGGGTAGTACTTTGCAGCTGCCCAAACAGTTGCCTTTGTTGCAGAGCTGTAGAGACACCCTGAAGTTCATTGCCAACACGTCCTCTTGAACCTGTTTACAAACAGCAGACGATTCACCTCCATCTGTGTGTGTACTGTTTGACCCTATTTATTAGACATTTGTCTCCTCCGGTGAACACTCTTCCCAGCTCCACTCTCCAGTAAGGATTGAACTCAAACGTGCCAGTGTGAAGAGCTTGAAGAGAACAGCAATTCATTTGTCTTATGATAAACCTATCATAGTGAGCACTTCAGTAGTTTTACTTTGTTTTATTTTGGGATATGTTAAAAAGAGATATTTCTCAGGTATTGTAAGACTGTCTTGTTCTAGTTTTCTGGAGATTACAGATAACCTCGTTTATGCCTATAAGTAAGCCAACCTGAAATAGAACTACCAGTTTTCCCTTCCCTACACGCAAAATTCACTTTTCTGCAGTGGTGCATCAGACATGTGCATATGAGCAAGTTTAATGAATATTCACATTATGGACATCAGTTACAAATATCACTTCCTTTTTAGTACAGTTATGGATGATATAAGTTGCGATATTTTTCCTGATTTTTTTTTTTTTTTTTTTTTTAATTTGTCAGCATTCTCATGGAGCCCCAGCAAAGCTGTCTATAGATAAATTATGTCTCTTACCTTTAAAAAAAAGTTGTCTGGAAAAAGATTGTTTTTCTCCACAGTGTGAAAATTGGAAAGGTGCTTTTTAATATATCATCTAAAAAACTCGAGAGCCTTGCTTAGGAAACACAATATACTGTTACCAGGTCCACAAAATAAATAGCTGTATGAATGGAAGGCAAGTCATTGGGAAACAGACTGTTTTCACAGATATATTAGTGTTCCTTAAAATCTCTGGTATGCTTAAAGGTGTGCAGAAACAGTGTTAGTAATTACAATATTTATTCACTGGAAATAAAAGTAGAATTATTCTGAGACTACTCTCTAAATTGGAAGGTATATTTATATAAAACCAAGGAGTTTTCTCCCTTTTTGTCTTTGCTTGAACCAAATCCTTTAGTGCTAAGAAAGGAAGGTAGAAGTCCTTTGTAACCATGTTGACCATATCAGAATGTGCTCCACGTGGCAAAAAGTTCTTCTCATTCAAACGGCAAAAAAAAGTACTTTATGTTTCAGCTATCTGATGACTGCAACTATTTTTTTTTACGGGCAATTACCTGGTACTTGCTCCAGTTTATTGGCAGATGGGTGTGCTCATCATTAATTCGTTATTGAATTCATTCACTTCACAACTGTGGGAGATTCTGCTCCCACAGATTTTTAGGTTCATTTGTGCAAATTAGTCACAACAAAGGCAACAGCAAATAGTGAGCAATACGGGATAGCTAAGTAAGGATGAAAGTTCTCTCATGTAATTCACTCACCTAAAAGCTGTGCCTAGGCCAAGCAATTATTTGCCCTCTCTCTGCAGTCAGTGGGGTGACATGGACGCTTCCTGAGGAGGGATTCACGTTCCTCACTAATCCCTTTCAGGAGGTTTTTCGTCCCACCAGTTCTCCATACTGGCAACAGAGGAAGAAAACCACCCAGCTTAGCTAGGATGCCCAGGTTTTTAGATGGCCTGTGTGAGGGGGAATTCATGTCACACAAACTTTGCAAGGTTTTCACAGGATTCCTGGGGTGGCAGTGGAGTGGCCGGGAGGAAGGATGGCTTCCTCGACCATATACTGTAGGTGGCACCACTTTTACACCGTAACAGAAATCTGCAGTTCCTCGGTAAACATCTTTGTCAGCAGAAACCAAGATGCTCCCAGGCTGTAGGACTTGGCACGGAAAGCATGCTTAAGGTCAAATAAATTTTGAATGCACAGGTCATGAGAGTATGATGAGACCAGACAATGGGGCATCAATCATCATGCTGAAGACTAGAATCTGGGTCAGATCCAATTATCTGCAGTGGGTAAGAGGTCTGCAAGCTCTGAGAAGCTTGGAGAACCTTTATTACCTTGGAGCTTCAGGATAAGCAGACATGTTTTCTGTCTGGTTTAAAAGGAAGGGACAGATAAGGAACAGATCCCCATGGTACCTTGAGATAGACAACTTGCTGCAGAGAAAAAGCAACATGAAGTAGTCACGCGCTGACCAACAAATACCGAAAACAGCAACAAATTTTATAAATGTCAGATAAACATCAACAACAACAACAAAATTTGTAGCTATAGGACAAAGTAAAACCCAATTATTTGATGGAAAATGAATCACAGTATGTGTGCTCTGCTGTAAGAGATGGCACTGCCTAAATACAATGGTGATGGATTTTTTTTTTTCTGAGTAAAATAAGCTGATATTACTGATATTTATCTTTCTCTGCTACCACTGTTAAGCTTTGCCAGTATGAAGTCTGTCTTCATTCAAATACTATTTGTTGACAAAACCTTTGTGTTCCATAATGAGAGACTCCACTTGCAGAATCAACCCTAATTAAGACAAAAAGAAATAAAATTATATCTTACTGGTACTGAATATGATCTATGACACCTGAATTTTTTTGCTGTGGTAATGCGACAGTTACATTGAAAAAGAGGTTGCTGTCATTTCAGTACAACTGATTCTCAGCTAAAAGGAACTAAATAGTCTTGTTTAGGCATGATATTAATTATAGCTGTTGGTTCTTTTATATTGCAGAAACTTCATGGAGTCCTTGTAATTAGGACAGTTAGGTGCTGAGGAAATACAGTTTACAATCTAGAGTGGGAAGCCTCCCATTTTCAGGATTAGTGAAAGGCTGCAGATACTTGTCATTTTTGTGGCAAAGGTATTAACTGTACTGAAGAACAAAATAATTCTATTCTACACTGTCTCAGGTACACTTTGTCCACAGACTTTCAGAGCAGATTCAAAGCAAATATATTCTCAGTTCTTACGAGAGCAAGGACCAAGGGACACAAACTTTTGATGGTGATACCAGAAGTCTCAAAGACATGATATACAAAAGGCTGTGTATTCCTACCTGTAGTCTCTCGTTAAGGAAGGCAGGCTGAAACCTTTTATTATGTAGTGCGATCACATTGCTGGAGTCTTGGGCAAGAATTCAGGAAGAATAAACCCAACTACGCTGACCTAAGCCAGCTGCAGATTGCAAACCGGAACATTATGTCAAAGAAATACATCTTGCTTTTCCACTTGCTTTATCAGAAGAGTTCTAAAAGTACTTTAGTGAGACTCCGGACTATGAGACTGTGTTGGATTGACCCTGGCTGGAGGCCCGGTGCCCACCAAAGCCGCTCTGTCACTGCCCTCCTCAGCGGGACAGGGGAGAGAAAATATAACAAAAGGCTCGTGGGTAAAGATACGGACAGGGGGAGATCACTTGCCAGTTACTGCCATGGGCAAAACAGGCTCAACTTGCGAAAAATTAATTTAATTTACTACCAATACAATCAGAGTAGGGTAATGAGAAAATAAAACCAAATCATAAAACACCTTCCCCCCACCCCTCCCTTCTTCCCGGGCACAGCTTCACTCCTGAATTCTCTCCCTTCTCCCCCCCATGGCACAGGGGGACGTGGAATGGGGGTTGGGGTCAGTTCATCCCTCGTTGCCTCTGCCACTCCTTCCTCCTCAGGACTTCTCACTCTTCCCCTGCTCCAGCGTACAGTCCCTCCCATGGGAGACAGTCCTCCACAAACTTCTCCAGCGTGGGTCCTTCCCATGGGCTGCAGTTCTTCACGAACTGCTCCAGCGTGGGTCCCTTCCCACGGGCTGCAGTCCTTCAGGCACAGCCTGCTCCAGCGTGGGTCCCCCGCGGGGTCACAACTCCTGCCAGAAAACCTGCTCCGGCGTGGGCTCCTCTCTCCCCCAGCTGCAGGTGGAGATCTGCTCCCCCGTGGACCTCCCTGGGCTGCAGGGGGACAGCCTGCCTCACCGTGGTCTTCATCCCCACGGGCTGCAGGGGAATCTCTGCTCCGGTGCCTGGAGCACCTCCTGCCCTCCTGCTGCACCGACCTGGGGGGCTGCAGGGCTGGGGCTCTCACAGCTTCTCACGCCTCTCTCCGGCTGCCGTTTCTGTCCCCCAGAAACTTTTTTTCCCTTCTTAACTCTGTTCTCCCAGAGGCACTGCCGCCGTCGCTCATGGGCTTCTAAAGAGCTTTGTACATCTGAGCCACATATATTTACACTCACCAAAGAAAGTCAGCAAATCTTGGTAATATTAATAGAAGGATTACACTACCACAGCTATGCAAACAGTTGCAGACAGTCCATCTGCTATTGTGGTTTAATACAAGAATGGTGAAAGCCTTTATAGTGACTTCAGATTATTAAAATATTAAGAACATTTATATTCAGTGGTCTGTATGTTATTATTACTTTTGGTAATAGCCCTGGTCTAGACTTTTGCTAGTTCAGTCTCCCCAAAATCTGCATGAATTATTTCCACTAATTCTAAAATGTTGACAACTTACTGAAAACAGTATGTATTAGACAGTCTATATATAGAAAGGGAATAAATCTGAAAATACTGCAAAGGCATAGAGAAATAAAGATGTATAAAAAAACTTCCATGATGCAGGGTTAGACTTTATAATGAAGTGTTGGTTGTCATATTTAAGGCTGTTCTGAGGCAAGGCTCTGTGAAATTAATTATGTTTTAATTGCTCAGACTCGCAAAATTTCTTCTCATATGCACTATCTGTTTTACACTTCAAACTCAGTGTATCATTGAATCAAAGAATAATCACCACAGCATTACCACAGTCAAAGCAAAATTTAGCTAATTAAGGTGCTTAGGACTCATTGCAAAGAAAAGCTTGCTGTTGTTTTAAGTCCTACTTTCATTTTTAAAAGTGTAAAAGCAATTCCATCTCTTTGTTTGCAAAGAAAACCATAAAGAAGTAACCAAGCACAGTCAACCCTGCCCAACCCTGTTGAAAGCATAGAGTAATTCTCCAACCTGTGAACTTCCTCATACACGTTCATGGGCTATTAATGATGAACCATATTGCAACAGAAGAAGGAAACTCAAATCACATTACACAGTTTGCAGTAGCTCCATGGAAATTTTACTGCTTGACTGATGTAGTAGCAACAAGCTTGGCTTCAGCACACAAGAACCACGTCTGCCCAGCATGCCTAAAAACAAAACTGGTGGTGCAGAGAAAGGAAAAGAAGGAATGAGTACGTGTGAGTCTTTACCAGGAAAATAATTTGCTTTCTGTTTCTCGCTTCTACAGCTACCTACTATTGTGTGAGACAGAGCAGAGGGTCATATTTACAGGTGGGTATATAAAAGTTTAACCATTGTCTTTTGCTTTGGAAATCATCTTTGCACAGGCTTGCAGTGAGGGTTAAACAGAGCGTGCTGGACAAATGCACAGAGATTTGCTCCAGTGTCCTTTTTTTCCTCTACAGAAAGTATTTAGGAAAACAGATAGACCCCCCCCCCCCCCCCCCCGATTTTATCTCAGAAAATCAGTCTTGCTGCACAAATGACCAGTTGCCTGTGATTCTGAGAGTTATGAAGTCATTGTTAAAGAAAGAATAGTAACTATATTTATGTAAACTGCTGGAGAACTCGGAAAGTACAAGGCTTGAGTTTGAACAGCACACAAACCAGTAACACTTTATTCTTGTGAAACCACTATTCAGTTTTGACAAAAAGAAGTCAGGCTGTTGCTTTCATATCATATTCAAAATGGAATAGTGCCCCAGATTCATACTTCCATGCTTCTCTGACCTGGCTCAAATAGGACTGCCAAAAGCAGAACTACCACTTACAGTTTCTGGAGCAACTGGTCTGAAACTTCCATTAGAAATACCAAAGTTGCTTCAGTTTTAAAAGATCAGGAAAAAAAACCACCCACAAAAAACCCCAAAGCAAAGCAGTGCAGTTCCATTTCTCATATACATTATTGTCACCAGTGGTATCTGCAGCAAATGAGGGGGTAGGGAAGCTTTTTTATCTTTGTCACTAGGCTCTGCCCATGTTTATTTGATTGTTATGACATTACTTTGTTGGTAACTACTGAAGACTTGTAACCTGCAAGAATCAAGTTTGGTCCAGAAAGCAGTAATTCATTCAGATAAGTAATTTTGGAAGCAGTCAGCAAAAAAATTCAGTTATAGTTTGACATCTGCTCAATTCCTGCTGTCAGTGCAATGGCACAGGAAAGATCTTGATGATAAACTAAAATAAAAAATGCTGATTCTTACAAAAATATCTCCAAACCACTGAGATCTGAGGGAATGCGAGAAATTGGGAATTGCATGTTCTCAGACTGTGGAAGTCTGAGGATAAGCAAGACCTGCCTGAAGCAGCAAAATACGCATTGAGAATTTCAGTGCTGCAAAACAAGTTGCTTTTGTTTCTTAAATTTCTATAAACTAGGTCTTTGGATGAAGTGATCCTGAAGCTCTCTCTTTTCCTTCTGGTCATAAGCTTCTGGATGCAACTTGAGAACAGCCAGATCTGCTAGGTCAAATGGAATGAAACTTGACCTATTGAAGGGATGTCATGATGCTATTCTTTAACTAAAACATCTCTGTTTACTTCTCGCTTCTGTTCGTTCTCTCCACATTGGATGTCTTTTCTTCCCGTCAAATACCTCTGTCCTCACAACCTTTCCCTTCTAAAATGAATAGATGAAGCTCTTAACCACAAACAATAAGCCTTATTTTCCAGCATGTGAAATATCAGTGTTTGACTCTCCTTTAAACTCTGTTATTAGCTCCAAAGAAGTGGCACTAATAGAATCTCATTACAGTTACTGGTGAGTTGAGGAATCTGGGTACATGTTCAAGTTCGCCTCTCTGATTGTACCAGATATTTCCACTGTAGGCATCCAAGAACTGAACTAATCAGTCGTCTACAAAAAATCTGAATGTATCTCTGAGTCACTACTTTTCAAGAATTTCCTACCCTGATACGATAGATAGCTTGCATGCCTTGTTCCTAAATACACCACTTGGCTGCACGCAACAGCCAAACGGCACCGTCCCACAACATGTACACTCCTTTCTTCACCAGCAGGAAGAAAGAAATGTTTCTTTCTGCCTTCAGAGTTAGGTCTAGAGACTTGTTATGAACATTTTTGTGTAAAGTTGTGCTTATGTAAGGTGATTTCAATGATAAGAGCTTCTGTTCAGTGGGAAGCAGTTCTAGGTGAGCTTCATTCCTTCCATGTAGCTTTACTAATGCTATAAAGAAGCAGGATTCCGTATTTAATTTCTGTAGCTGTTTTGGGTTTCATCATTAGCTTTAAAAAAATATAAACAATTTCTTGTCTGATCTATTTGCAAATTCTCATAGGATTGTTTCTTTGGAGCATATATATATGTATATATGTATATTTAAATTAAGATTTTTCAGCCTGAAAGTTTATTTTATATGGGGATTTTTCCCCAAAATGCTGTAACTTGCCAGTTCTGACTGTAGCCTCAGAATTTTTTTTTATTCGTTACTCTTTATATGTCCTTTAAAACTGTAACTGTGCTTGTCTTGCAGTCTTGTATTTTTAATTATATGTTTAGTTAGATGTTTAACTCAATGTTCTTTTAAGACTTCCTTGTTGTGAGTGGCAAAAAGTTTCAAAAACAAAGGGAATTCAAATTTCCTTGTAAATTAAATATCAGACCACTGATTTCTATTTCTTATATATTTATTTCATTTTAGACAGATTCCAGAAAAAAACCCCAACAAACGGAACCAAACCCCCAAATACTTAGAAAGCTAACAGTCTAGAAATTGTTGTACTGACCACTAACTTTGAGTATATCAGTCAGTTGCCTGAGAAAGTCATGCTGGTCAAAAACACGCCAGCAATTTAAAACCACTGACAATCACCTGCTTGTATTTGGGATGCTACTGCGACACTGATGAATTTGCTGCTACAGAAATAGTTTGTTAATCAGCAGACTGCTAGCTTACGGGTATCTGAAGCACCCTGTACCATGCAGAACAGGGATGAACATATTCTGTCATTTTTAATGAAAGAAATAATGTTGATCCTTGAAAAGCTGTAGTAACTTAACAGAGGTTTCCAGCAAGATTTATGAAGGGCTTTTCATGCAGACTTCAGACCTCTCTTCTAAAAGATGGCAAATGTTCTGTTGACTTGTCCTTGTAAAGGTCTGTTAATTTCTTTGTATAGAACAAGACATGTTATAAGGCAGAGCTGCATTTCCTGAAGTTCAATAGCTCTAATTTCCTACAAGACATATGATTTCGTACAACTAGACATGTAGCACTAAAATACAGATTTTTGAATTTTCTTCTCCCCCCCTTAGCAGTTTCAGGAAGAAAACCACTCAGATTTGGTGCCTTCTGTGATTGTTACAGAAAACTGGGTCAGCGTAGAGTATATTCCACATTGTCAGCAACAGACTTCCTAGGAGGTGAGCAACTGCACGTTTTAACTGCTTATTGTTGTCACTTGAAGGCCTGTCCCATTAGGAAAAAAAAGACAAACAACATTACAAGAACTATTGTCTCTATTTAAATACCCACAAACCATGATGTATTCCCATATTAGGACTTGTTCAGAGAGGATTCAAATTTATTCTGGATGAAATCTCTTTGTAGTTTTCCCTCTTCGTCTTTTGCTGGTTCTACTTCTAACGAAGTCAACTGTGGCTGCTTCACACAATGCTATCTCAAAACCTCATTGCCACTTACAGTTTCATTATTTGAATTTTTGGAACTTTTAAGCTTTTTTTGCAGTTGTCTTGATGCCAGCATCTAACCCTTCTGAAGCAGCATCTGAAGTCTAGTGGGATCTCCAAGACTGTCTTTTGGGCACCTCAAAAAGCCTCAATTTACAGAACTGATTTGTGCCCTTATGAAAAGAAAGAGGTTGTCTGGGATTTACACATTTATTTGCAAATGCCTACAAGTACACTAGATGTTTTAGCTCCTGTTATAATCAGTGAAAATCTAATCAGTACAATCAGGGAATTCAAAGTCCAATTAAATAAACATCAAAGACCTGGTTAACCAAATTCTTCCACAAGCTCCGCTGGCCATATTGACCAAACTTTCACTGCCTATAGTAGTGGGGCCTTCCATACATAACAGCATCTAAATTCAGGTGTTTTGGTATAGATCTGAACTCTGTCCTTAGTTTATAAAAAAGTCACTGTGTGACACTGAAAGCTGCAGTTCTGGGGCTGGAACAGCGAGTGCTGCCCCCGCATTCATTACAGAGGCTGATATTTAGCAGAGTCTCCAACTTTCGTCATGGTATTTTCTCTGGGGTGTAAATCAGTAAGTATTTGGTGTTCAGGTCAAGCTGAAAAGGGATTATACAGCCTGAAAGTAGTAACATTTTTACTGCCGCTGCCCATGTGCTGTAAAAGACCAAAAGCAGAGCACCATGTCTGATCCGGCGCTTTCAGCCCTGCCCGGACAGCTGGTGCCACTGCAAGCACACGAGCACGCGTCAAAACGATAGCACGGCTTCAGTCCCAGTTTTGCTCTCTTCTGACACTCCAGTTGCTCTCCTACCGGTGCACATGATCGGTATTTGGCTTGCCGCGTTTTTGCCGGGTCATCGCAGCCTTGCCAGAAGCGCGATGCGCCATTTAGTGAGCATTTAACGTATTTTTCTTTATGAAACCTGTAATTAGTACCTAAATAGAGCTCTCCATCTTCAAAGAGTTAAACGAATGTTAACTAATTAAGCCACACTGCACCCTGCAAAGGAGGTGAGTAACGTCGTCTCAGTCTTTTCAAATTCAAAGACTATAACTGGTCTGCCTAAACCGAAGAAGGCGTTAGTATAAGGTAGGCGTAAGGGGAGATCTCTGTTGTGCTCTGATTATTAGATCGCTGGCAACTGCGACGGCTGTATCTATCTTTTGCTATAGGTCCTTTCCAAGGTTTTAAAGCAAGCTTTTCTTTGAATGTTATTTCAACAAATTTTTAGGCTGAAAGTTAGATGGAAGGTAAAATTATGAAATGTAATAAAATGTAAAATTAGAAACATAAAAATTAAGAAAAACCCTTGTAATAAAATGTACTCAAATATTATAACTTTTAAGGCAAAGTTCTAGGATTTTTAACAGCATCTAATAACATGTTTCCCCAAACAAGCTTCCTGTTCCCACAAATCCCTAATTTAGATTCTTGAGAAAGACAGTGGTTAACTCGATAGGAGCAGCTTCACGTGGTGTGTGGCCTGCTGCACTACTTCTGCCCTAACTTAGGGTCTTGCTTAAAGGATCATGAATCTTATGCAGTGGCACATGACAACCCCTTTTTCAGAAAGACTGGCATTTATGAATTTTCAGGAAACTGCTTGACAAGGCAGCTGTCTAACAGCTGTGGGAAAGAAAGAAAGAAAGAAAGAAAGAAAGAAAGAAAGAAAGAAAGGAAGGAAGGAAGGAAGGAAGGATGGATTACAGATGAGGGATGCTTTCCCCCGCTTCCGCTTCTCCCGGCTCTCCACGACACTGGTGAGCATTTTGCGATCAAACGCTGCTTTCACAGGGTTCTCAGCCTTCTGAGGTTCTGGTGTTTTTGTCAGGGAAAGGTGGAGTGGCCTCTTTGGGCTGGTATTCCCCGGCCGGTGCAGACAAACCCGTCCCCTCTGCCGAGGGTGCTACAGGAGGGGGAACGATGCGCGTCACTTAGAATTGTCTTACGGAGAAGTCAGTATTAAGGCTTAAAATGTGCATGTCTCTCATGATACCTACTTTACACAGAAAAACGGAGTCTCTCGTAGTAGCAAAGCAGAAACGTTAGCTTTTTCTGACTATTTTCATCAGATAGTGTCTACAACAGCTGAGGTCCTATTTGAAAAACAAATGGCTTAGGACATATGGCATTAAGTGACTTTTGGCAAACCTATAGAGCAAGGCATATGGCATTTGATAACCTTGAAGGAAGAAATGTCTCCTTGTATCCTGTAAAATGATATGACAAACTGATTTCTGAACCTATTGCTTGTCAGAAACTTGAAAAATTACATTGCTTACCCAGTATAAATTTAATGTTTTTCGTGATTATTTTTCTACCCCACTGTGATTGCTAATTATGTCTAACTGGCAAACTGAGATATTTTTTTTTTCTTTTTGAGTGAGTCTAATATATGGACATGAATATGAGCAACCACCTTGTCATTCCAGCTATTATCTTGTGTTATATTTTCCTATCAGGTGAGGGTATTAGAGCATCTCACACACCTTAAGTAAACCTCTGCAGAGATGTTACATGTAACAAGGCACCCTTAAATTATATGTGTCCAAGGAGGATGTCTTATGAACAGTATCAACAAGAATCTTTCTGGTTTTAGGTAGATGCAGAAATGTCATCAGTACCAAAAGAGTGAATAAATTCATTTAAGAAAGGAAATGCTATCTGTCTCCTAGTTTTGTGTTTAAATATTATGCTAACAGCGTTTTCTGGGTGTTTGTGGGTTTTTTTCTATTTTCTGTGCTAATTGTATATAAAATATAGGTCATTCCTATGCACAGATTTCTGAACTGAAATCATTCCGTATGATACCACAATATTAATCAGGAATACAATTTAAGCAGTAGTGAACTAGGAGTATGCAGACTGTTTTACCATGAAGATTTTATGCCACACAGTCCTGCTGCAAATTCCATAGTAAATTAGTTACCAATGTTGTAAATAAATCTTTTTTTCCTAATCTTCTATCATTTTTTTCTCTCAAATAGGCAGATTTTCCAAGGCAAGGACATTAATTTGATGTGTAGTCATAAAATAGAAAGTGTGTTTAATGACAGTTTCAAGCCACGCATAGTAAGGTTGTTAATTTTATGATGGAATATGCATTTTTCATTACCAACAGAGCTTGAATAAAAATTGAACCCTGTTTTCCTTAAAATCAAAATAAATTAGGGATATAGTCTTGGCTTCCTCAAGTTTAAAGATGGTTTTTGATGGATCAGGGATGAATATTCAGTATCCTGCAATTTATAAACCTAAAAATATCCAGAAATCAGGCTGTTTATTCCCTTAATCTGAATCAGAATAATGTCATAATCTGTCTCAGAATGGCACTGGAAGTGTTTTTATAGTCCAGAATGACTATTTGCATGGCCAGAATATCCAATTTGGAGGTAAGCATATGCAATTTCTATCTCAATTTTGTAATCGAAACCATTCCTGATTTAACTCTTTGTGGAGTTACAGCTGAGAGGAATTTTTTTTTTTTTCTCGGCAGAGGTTGGACTCAGTTCAGCACCCTGAAGAGCAGTTCCTTCTGTGATGCAGTACTTCCAAATACCGTAAGACTGTGCCCACCAGTAGCTCCAGCCAACTGGCACACCCCAGTGCCCGCAGGGTAGAGTTTTCTGCAGCCCACGGGACTTTGTGATGTCTGGAGCTGGACGTAGGGAAACTGATAGCACTTGAACTGGTAATTACTTTGGAAATTTCAGTTGCCTACATGGTGAATTTGTCTTATAATCAAGGCTATCTAAAATTTGTCATTGTGCTGGTTTTGGCTAGGGTAAAGTTAATTTTCTTCCCAGTAGCTGGCATGGGGCTGTGGTTTGGATTTGTGCTGGAAACAGTGCTGATAACCCAGGGACGTTTTGGTTCCCGCTGAGCAGGGCTTGCCCAGAGCCAAGGGCTGTTCTGCTTCTCCCCCAACCCCACCAGCGAGGAGGCTGGGGGGGGCACAAGGGGTCGGGGGGGGACACAGCCGGGACAGCTGACCCCGACTGACCCCAGGGACATCCCACACCAGAGGACGTCATGCTCGGCAAGAAAATCTGGGGGAAGGTTGGGGGTGGGGAGCACTGCTCAGGGACTGGCTGGGCATCTGTCGGTTGGTGGTGAGCAACTGTTTTCATTTGCATCACTTGTCTGTCTTGGGTTTTATTTCTCTGTCTTTTTTGTTTTCCTTTTCATTGCCTTTTTTTTTTTTTTCCATTTTTATTCTTATTTTTATTTCATTTCAATTATTAACTGTTCTTATCTCAGCCCATGGGTTTTCTCACTTTTACCCTTGCCAATTCTCTTCCCCCATCCTGCTGTGGCAGGGAGTGAGCGAGTGGCTGAGTGGTGCTTAGCTGCCCTGTGGGGTTAAACCACGACAGTCATAGAATTTAACCACTCATTTAAACTTTTCTTTCAGTCAGTATATAAAAGGGGAAACCTCCCGAACCCAAATCATCTCAACCTAAGATTTTTTTTGTAAGGTACACGCAGCAGCCAATCTTAAAAATGTGAAAATTCGGACTAGACGCTCAACTTCTGGATGGATAAAGCTGTGTCGGAAGAACCTCTTAAAGCATTATCTGCTCATCATCAGAGAATGACTTCCAGTAGCTTCAAAGGCTAAGCCTGCCTTCGACCTTCGTGGCTAACAGAACAAATCCGATCTCATGTCCACGGAGCCACCAAGAGCCATGTGTGTATCTTTAATAGGCTCCTGGTCTGGGGCTCTGCCACGGCACCTGTAAGCTGCTGAGAAAATGCTGAACACCCTCAGGCTCTACGGATGCTAATGAGGGCCAAGGGTTATTATCATCTTTGAGGTCGGAGCTGCAGAGACTGGAGAAGATGAAAGCAGCTTTTCTTCTCAAAGACCTCCCTAGCTGATTATGCTGTGCATTTCCCTGGACAAAGTATTGACCTCTCCACATCACTAGGAACTGTCTCTTCAATTTTAATAGAAACCAGATTCCACTGTAGGCTTCTAACTGACCACATTCATGTGCATATAACCTAGGAGATGACAGAAATAAGTGATCAGATTGTTTTGATCCTATTTGGGATATTTACTGACAAGTTCAAGCTGTAGAACACGTACAGGTATTCTTGCGATGAGCATCTTATAAATGGATTTAATAAAAATTAAAACAATCATAAATCCAAATTTATTTTCATTAGATTAATATATTTTTCAATTATTCATTAAATGTAATTAAAAAAATAAACTATACTCTTCAAACTCCAACTGTATCTTGTTACACTGATGATTTTATAATTACAAAGGAAAATTATTCTAACAGGAAGGAAATTGTTTGCAGAAAGGTGTTAAAATTGATTTTTGTTAGAGAAGCACACCAAATACATTTTAATAAAGCAGTCAGTCTGGGATTGGACACAAGATCTGTAACAGGCACATTTAAAGATTAGCTCCCATCCTCCAAAAATAAACCCCTTGTGTTGATTTTAATTATGAACTGACATCATTAAAAAGAAATGACCTTACATGCTCTTGATTCAGATCACGCATACCTTATACGAAATTTCATATTACCGCTAATGCATTGCAAATAAGTACCTTATTCAACCGCTCAGAGGTTAAACAGACTTTTTTATACTTCATAAAGAAAAATAAACATCATCATGTAGACCTAAGTTTTTACGGTCTGCTTTCTCTTCCCAATTCTCCCTACAAGCTCACCTCTTTTTGATGGAAATTACTTGCTGATCTTATGTGGAAGAGCAATTTATAGAAATGAGGTTTGCATATTAAATTGATTCTCTTTTTCCTTTCTGTTGCAAAACTACCTACCCACCCACATCCGTCACTGGTCCCACGTACGCTCGGGTTCACGTACGCTCGTAGCTGGCGCTCCTGACCGTTGGTCGCAGCGGGAAAAGCTGCGCCGCCAAGGGCTGGATGCACCCGGGGCACCCAAAGGAGTAAAAGCTGCCTCCGCCTTGGAACCCTCCGGGTCCTGAGCTGCTTGCTTTCAGCCCGTTCCCAAAATGACCTGGCAGAGGACTAAGCGGTGATGCCGGGCAGCGGGCGCAGAGGAGCAACCCCAGCACCGGGACTGGGGGCAGCCCCGGGATGCTGCCGGCTCTCTGCCTCGGCGTTCCCGAAACCGCCGTCACTGCGGGCTGCGGAGCTTCACCGGGCTGCCCTGCGCGGAGGAGAAGCCTGGCCGGCCCGTTTGTTCTGCTGGCCGCGTGGTTCACACTCTGCTTCCTTCTGGTTCTTCCGTGGAGCACCCAGCGCTGCGTAAACAGTGTTTGCTAGCTTCCTGATCATAGAACGTCGGATATTAATTGATACAGTACTTTATTTATAATGCCTTCCGTGTGGCCGGCCGTAGCAAGGACGGCATCTACTAATACACCCAGGACCACTCTATCTGCCGCTTGGTATGTCAAATGGTGGTATTCAAAAAATTGATTTCTGTGTGTAGGGCTGTGAAGGGGCTGCAAAGCAGAGAGGACAGAGACCTTTTAAGTCAACAGATTTGGAAGCAGCAAAGCAACTCGTGTAGCTTTCCGTCGACACAAGTCAAAACTGTAATTTTTATGACCTCTTTTAATAAAGCTTTCAAATACGCATACTTTATAAAACCAAATAATCACTTAACATGAAATGAGTTGTAGCTGTTTTGAAATAAAATGAGCCCCTAATTGGTTTATGCCTGTTGTTTGCCCTCTGCCTTTCTCTGCAGTCATTCTACAGTAAGTCACTTAAAATCCAGAAAGAAGGTAACTGTGCTGCTTGACTCTTAGTGTGAATTTCATTGTTTTTAAATTAAATTTATAGCTATTGGAACTGGTGTTTTGTGCAAATTGTGTTTATTACTTTCTTAATTTAGCTTTAGTAGAGAAATAATTTTCACCACCTGATAAAACAGTTGACGTTGTGAAAGGTAGGAGCTATGTTCTGTCATAAATAACATCTTTAGGTCAGGACAATACTATTCAAATCAAGTCAAAGCAAAGGGGTTGGACAAAAAAAAATTCAGCTCAATTCAAGGGCAAAATAAAAAACAGTTGACTGGAAAAATCTTTCCACAGCTTGTGTTAGCAATAGGGTCTTCTGGGGAAGATTTGTCTGTGCTGGTGGGGATCAAATCACCTGTCAGGTTTCTGAAGGGACACATCAATCAGATTTGACACATTGCTGATTGCTCCATTAAATCACCACTGTGGTCCTGATTTGTCTCATCAGGTCAGATGAAATTTTTTTTGAGGAGGCTTGAGATGGTAAGCAGTTCTTCAAATTTCCTGATTGAAGGCTTTTCAAATAAATACGTGTTTTTCACTCAACTAGTCTAATGGATAATAAAGCTCTATCCTAATTACAAGGCATTTTAGAATATACGTTTTGTCTTGATAAAAGTATATTGAACCAGCACATGCAATTTTTTTTTTCTATTTTCTTTTTCTTTTCCTTTTCCTTTTTATTTCTTCTTTCTGTTTCTATTTTCTGTTTCTCTTCCTTTGCTTTCCCCTTTCCCCTCCCCTTCCCCTTTTCTCTTCCCCTTTCCCTTCTCCATCTCACCTGTCTTTTCTCTCTTTTCTCTCTTTTTTCCCTCCATTAAAAGCTACACAGAGTGTTTGAAAAAATCAAAGTTCTTTTCATAAAGGTCTCTACTAACATTTAGGTCAAAGAAAAAGAAGGGAAAAAATCAAACAACTCTGGAGAGCAATAAAGCTTTTAGAATGCAGCAGTTTCCTCTGACAAAGTAGCTCTGAGACATATATCATATGACTTCATTATGTTCCTGGATTTTCTATTAATATTTTGTATGTGCACCCAGAGCTTTGGATATATGAATATTTAAGCAATCTAAAGAAATGAATACATTAAATTATCGCTACTTTAAATATTTCTCCCTTGGTTTTGCATATAGGGATATGGTAGTCTCAAGTCCCTATTTGAACAGATTAGACTCAGACTTGATGTGACACTGGGAAGATGACTTACAGTGGGCATGACTGTCACCCCTTAGATGTAAACTCGAGAGCAAAGCTGGGACCCAGCAACTTCCTGACTTGAAGTTCTCTGGAAATGGAGCTGCTGGTGAGATTTCAGCGTGGCTGCTTCACTCTTGAGCCAGCATAAAGAAATATCACAGCACATAACATTTTCTGGGTGCCACCAGTTAGCCTACATAATCTGTATTTCAACGTCTCCAACAGATACTTAACTTTAAATCCCAGTCTCAGTTAACAACCGTTAAAATTTCTCCATGACCTGAGTCACTTTGAATGATTTTAATTAAAAACAGTGGAGAACATAAATAAAAAAAAAAAAAAAAAGAGGGAAAGGTTTTGGAAGCTCTATAAGCATTTGCTCATGTGTCTTTTTAATCAGTGGCCTTTCTGAGGGACTGTCCTTACATCCACTGTGAGTAAACAGTTCCTGATGAATCCGGAGCCAGTGCACGCAATCGTTACGGATATTGGGAACGTTGACATAGGGCTGATTTAAGGTGTGGATAAAGAGGGTAATTATGCTGACTGTCAGTCAGCAGTTTCCCTGCTTCGCTTTTGCCCAAGAAGATAAGGACTGGCGCTGTGCGTTTCTTACCTGCACAGTTCTCTTCTACTACAAAGTGACATCACATATATATTCCCCAGAAAGCGTGTGCAGGGGAGGAGGTAGGAACTATGTGTAGACTGCTCTGAACAAGGAAAGTATGTTCAGCTTTCTCTCCGTAGCATCCTTCCAGCCAGGCTGGCTGGCTGTGCTCGAAGGTGTCGTCATCCTCCATGGCCAGCTGTGCTGGAGGCTCTGCCTGAGCCCAGCCTCACTGGTTTGCTCTCTGAATAATCTGTGTACTGCTCTTGACCCCAACTCATTTTTGCAGCATAGATATGGTCTGTCAAACCTCGGACGTACAGACTGCAAGGGAAAGCAAGTCAGAGGGTCCCCAAGACATCCACTGTGTACTCACCATGTGAGAAATGAATGAGCCAAAACTGGGGTGTAAATTAGGAAGGCTGTGTACACAGAAGCTAAAGACAGGTCTTTTAATTGAACCATTAACGCATGTAGAAACAAGAGCTGCTTTTTCCCCAGGAGGCTTACATTTCAACAAATACATCGCTTTGCATAAAGGTAAGCACCACTGCAACTTACTCTAGTAGAATAGATTTCTGTTGTGATAATAGTTATGTCACATTTTGACTGCCTTATGGAATGAAATAGAAAGCTGAAAATGATGCAGATTGTTGCCGGCAATGGCACAACAGCTGCCATCTGACTGCTTTTGACTGAGACTCTTTTCCAGCACATGCTTGCCAACTTTAGATGGGCATATTTGGGGAAGACTGCCCTGCTTGTGGAGTCCTACAGACACTTATCTCAGGTGTGGATCCCAACGCCTGGACCACTTTGGTTACAGACTCTTCATTTTTGCTTCGCCAGAAGCTATGTAGATTGATCAGTTGTTAAATCTGTGCCTGGTATATTGAAGAAATTATTAAATGTTTGGAAAAGGTCAGCGTTGAAGCTTTTCTTCTCAGCTTGAAAAATCAGAGAAAACACAGCAGAGAGGTCACACCTTAAAGACAGGTATCAGTGAGGGAGGAAAGAAATGCATGTTCTTGTATCTGCTAAAAATCAGTGAAAGTGTTAGTTGGACCCCTGCATAAAAAGCACAAATTGTAGAGAATGCCAATAAATGCCCAACAGCTTTTGTGTCAAACTTAATACAATTTTAAACAGTATCAACTCTGTTTCCTATGTGCCTTACACATACGCTTACAAGAAACTGTCTCTTTGCAAAATTGAGTGAGCACTATTGAAGTCTTAATTTTGCATTTTAGGTGGAATAGCCTTGAGGCTTAATTCAATATAATGCATCTGAGACTTCCCCAAAGAGAGAACTCTGGCCTTTGCTATATCAAAGAGCTAGCCTGAGGTGAGGAAACAAAGAGAGAGTTACACGTGGTGTTAGGACAGCATTTTTGCTTCCTTATGCAAGGCGATGCTTCACTGTTCTTGGTGCAATCTTCTTGTCATGAACTGCATCTCTGTCCCCATCAGAAAAAAAAACCAAAAACCAGATCTGGAACTATAAGGAGAATATCTATGCAGAGCCTTGCCCTATTTTTGGTCAAAACATCGTAAGAGTGAGCACGTTCAGGAATCTAGTTTGAATAAACAAATCCTTGAACATTAAAAGGAGCATGTAAAAGCAGTATTATTGAAAAGACAGTTAAGGACTTGCACCAGAGATTAAGATTAAATTAGTTATAGAGACATTGATAGGTATTTCAGCTACTTCTGATATAAATCACCGAGGAATGGACATATGGTGCCACATTATCCTTGTAACCTGTGGATTCGTGAAACTTTATTCTAAAGATGTGTAAGTTTGTGAGCTTCCACTGTTTTTATCTTCAGCTTTCATAGTTATAAGACGTGTTTGCATTTTAAATGATCTGATTTTCACTTGGTGTTTGTTTGGTATTCACTTTGATGTCGACACTTTTACTATGTCATTTGAGTTATACACACTCCAAGGAATTAAGCCATCACTTTCGTATTTTAAATGTTTAAATGACATGTGAAATAACTCCTTGAAGAAACAGCAGCTGTGTTTCAATTTGACTTTTCAGCTGTAGCTGCCAGTGGATATCACCCCCATAAAGAGCACAAAATGTGTGCAAGTCCAAGTGTAAAAAAATATTCTGTTTGGAACTTAATCAAAAGGAAAAGAAAGAAAATAAATCAATGCTTTAGGTATTAGTTATTACAAAAGTACAAATTGAGAGAAGTGGTTTTAACACTTTAAATTGGAATTTCCCATTGCGATACATAGGAATTTTACACCTTTCATCTTCTAAAGGACTGCACATTATTACTTTTTTTTATTTTCAGCCTTCATCACCTAAGCACACAGTATAATAATTATACTCTATTCATACATAGAATGCCCTGTATTCCACCTCCTGTTAAAGAGCTATAATTAACTGGAAGTCTCAAATCATGTTACTATGCTATTTAAGAAACCTATGTAGACTAGACTGATTTGGCTGGTATGTCATGCAGACAAATTCTTGTTTCTTTTAACTTTGTGTTTACATACTCCCTTATGTCCTTATATAATCCCACAGCATCTCCTAGCCATTCCCTTTATCCAGCCTTATCCGCCTCCCACCTCCATCGCCTCTCAGCTCAGCTTTCCCCTCGGTAGGAGTCCCAGTTCAGTCTCCACAGCCCTGTGCCTGTCCCTCTCCTTCCCCCGTCCTCCCTCTCACACACATCTATCCTACTACAGATCATCGCAAAACTCATGTGAATTTATGAGACTTCAGTCAAATTTGGTGGAACCTGGCTAGGAGATTCAGTTTACCAAAAGGAAGATAAATGGGTGGGCGGATGTGAAAAGAGGAGCAGAGAGACAGACAAACAGACAGTGTAATTACAGAAGCCATGTTTGTTTGGGAAATGAGGCGAAAAGGCTCTTGTATTTTTAACGACTACAGCAAGTGGTGTTTTAAAGGCATATAAGTGCTATGGTAGTCTAGTCCATTTCCTATTACTTTTAGTGGAAGATTTTCAATACAAGAAATAAAACACAAGAAGAAAGAACACTGATAAAAGACAAATACTCTTTTACAGGATTGCTGATACACCACAGGTACACCACTTCTTCTCCAGCGTCAGCTGGTACAATAAGAGCTATGCCTCAGGATGCTTATTTATTTATTTATTAAATCTTAGCAGTTTATCTATCACAACTGATTTGACACTTTGTGAACAAAATAAATAGCAAAGATACTTCATGACATTTCTGTTTATTCTTCAGTTCCAGGAAATGAAAGTTGATTTTGAGGGAGAATGAAAGCTTCTTTTGTTAGATGTGCTATATATATATGATACATATATAAAGTGGAAAGTCTGTTATATTTCTGTAGCAGATAGAAATATCTATTTGCTTTTCTCACTTTCATTTAACGGGGATATTGGAACTTGTAATGTTGGAAAGCTTTTTTGAAACTGGAACATTTCACAATTTTCACTACAGATGGCTGCAGTCTGGAATCCTCTTAGTCCTGCAAGACCCTCCCAAAAGCCAGTCTCTCTTACCAAGAAGGCTCCGTCCTCAGGACTTGGAGATCAGCCTTGACGTAGAACAACATAGCTGTTGTCACCAACACATCAAGAAACTTTTAAACCTTAACATACCAGTGGCATGGTTCACTAGCTGTTCTAAAGTTAATGAAGGATCTAGATTATGGGCGTAATGTGCTCTTAGGAACTCAAGTTATGGAGGTGATAGACAGCCATATTTCTAAACATGCTGTAATCTACAAATTTCTAAAAATCTACCATAGTAATACTGTTCTTGCTAATTGGATTAGAGCCCTGACGGATGGTGTCAGGAAGGATCACCACTTTTTCCCTTTCTAACAACGCACCATGTGGGACATTGCAGGCACGTTGTCTCCAGGGTAGACTAACAGGTGGTGAGTAATCCTGTTCAGCTCTGTCCTAGAAAACATGCGTGCTCCACTCACTTGACTATAGCCGAGTACTGCATGTTTTCTTTGTCATCTTCTCCAGCAAACCTCAGCAGTGTACCCTCAGCACGTCTGGAGATGACACCAAAGTGGGAGGAGTGACTGATGTGCCAGAGGGTCAAGCTACCACCCAGAGGGACCTTGACAACCTGGAGAAATGGGCCAACAGGGATGTCATGGCGTTCAACGAAGGCAAGTGTGAAGTCCTGCACCTCAGGAGGAACAACCCCGTGCACTGATATATGCTGAGGATCACCCAGCTGCAAAGCAGCTTGGCAGAAAAGAACCTGGGGGTGCTGGTGGACACCAGGTTGGGCATAAGCCAGCAATGCACCCTTGCTGCAAAGGAGGCGAATGGTATCCTCAGCTGCATTACACAAAGTATTGCCAGCAGGTCAAGAGAGGGGATGCTTCCCCTCTACTCAGCACTGGTGAAGCCACATCTGGAGTGTTGTATCCAGTTCTGGGCTCCCCAGTACAACAGAGACATGGGCAGACTGGAGAGAGCTCACTGAAGGGCCGCAAGGACAATTAAGGGACTGGAGCACCTCACACATGAGGAAAGGCTGAGATATCTGGAGCAGTTTAGCATAGAAAAGAGAAGGCTTGGGGGGAATCTCATTGATGTATTACAGAAGACAGAGCCGGGCTCTTTTCTGTGGTGCCCAGTGACAGGACCAGAGGCAACGGGCACATGCTGAAACACAGGAGGTGCCGTCTGAACTTGAGGAAACACTTTTTCGCTGTGAGGGTGACCGAGTGCTGGCACAGGTTGCTCAGAGAGGTTGTGGAAGCTCCGTCCTTGGAGATAATCAAAACCTGCCTGGGCATGGTCCTGGGCAAGCGGTTCTAGGTGGCCCTGCCGGAGCGGGAGATTGGACAAGATGATCTGCAGATGTCCATTCCAACCTCAACCATTATTTGGTTCAGTGATTCTGGGAAACCTTAAAAAAAATTCCACTTGTCTATAGAATCTTTGCATAAACAAACAGAAATCAGATCTACCTCCACTAGGAAACGTGAATTTGTATTTCTCCCTTGTTCTCCTCTTTGTTCAAATTCTTATGGAGATGACACAAGATCAGGTGATAGATCAGGGGTCTCAGTAAACACATCATCACTAATTCCAAAGTGGTCCATCTTCAACACTTTCATTTTTATAGTGATAATAACAGCTCAGCCTTACACTGTTTGGCCCTCCTTCCCGTTGCTGTCTGGGCCATTCCATGCGCTCTACTCATATTTGGCAACATCCGGGTGGCACAGCAACTTTTCTCCTGCGATGAGCTAATACAGTCAGTTACTTTAACCTCAAGGGCTCCATGGTGTTCTGCAGCTGTGATTTGACCTACTACACTCTAACGTTTCTGCTAACTTACGTTAGCAAAAGCTAACTTATGTTAGCTTTGTTGTTTTAATGCTGGCTTATGTCTTCTACCTCTTTCAAACTGAGTAAAGGATGCATGTCTTAAATAAAACTGCCCATAAGAAGATTTCAGGCAGAGGTAGTTTGTTGAAGCTGTGCTTGTGATTAAAAGGTAGCCTTATGTATGAACAGTGAAGAGGGCAGTATTTCCCCAAATACAGCAGACACTTATAGCATTTTTTTCCTAAGTTGTTATAATAAAAGTAGCTTAATTGTTCCTACATGTTTTTTGACTGAGCAGATTAAAAATCTGGAAGACCTTTTAAACGTAAATGTCCCTATTTGTCTTGATTTTTTTTGTAAAATGTTTACTTCAGTTTTAAGGATCAGCTTTTTTGTAATTTCCATAGTCAAGAAAAATTAAGTGGAACTGCTTCCCTTTCACACCAACAGCGGGTGGATTTAATTAGCCTTTTTTCCTTATTCTGTTTATGCAAACCACCAACCACCCCTAAGATTTCTGTGTGCTAGATTATTTTGTTTCCTCTTCTTTTCTTCCTTCTCCAAGGTAAACAGTTTTTTCATTTGGTTATGTTTTATTTTTCCAAATATTAAGTTTTGATGTGAGGTTTCCTTATTTTACTTTCATAAACCTCCAAACACCCTGCAGTTTCATTTTCCTTTATTTGTACTTCTCATGTTTCTGTTCCACAGTATAGTTATCTCTGTTAATTGGATGTTGTTTTTCACTTTCAAGTTCTGCTACTGTGGTTAAATACTGCTTGCTGGACTGAGCTGAGAGCAGCTAACAGGATTTATGCAGTGTCCAGACTTTTCATGCTGAGCACAGACTTACCATGCTAACATTTCCCTTTAATTTTTGTACACACAGACTTTAACGTGTTTTCCTTTCCTCAGCTATTGCTTAAAAAGTAATGAATAGCTTTAGAAAAAAAATCTCCTATGAAGAACAGAAAATACCAAAGACCATTTGAAAGAAACTATGTTTAGAGTTTTAAAAAGAGAGAATTCTTTGGGATAACGTGAAAAATGAGTTTCTCTGGTGGACTTACAATAATGAGCCGAAGGGGTTTATGAGTAGAAGGTAAAGAAATTAACTACTGTACATGTACTCCATATGTTGTACATGAAGCAAAATAATAAATATATTAAACACACAAAATAAGATGCTTTTAAAAAAGTTACTTATTTTTCCCACTCATGTTTTTGACCTCGTTGGTTTTTTTCCTATATTTATTATTTTAGCAGGTATTGGACAACCATTTATGATAAGATTATAAAATATTTTCCTGAAATGCACATCTCTGTTTCCTGAAGCACAGAAATTAGTAGGAATGGCAAATTTCATATTAATCCAATTTTTTTGCCATTCCCAGTGTGACCAGAGGAAACCACAGCTGGCCATTTAAACACTAAAACTGGATATCTAAGTGAAAATATGATTCAAATTAGAATACAGCAAGCAAACCTAGGAGAAGGAAGCGTAATAGTGCAGTGAATGAAATGTTACGTGGATAACAAGAACCTATACCTCGGTTCTTTTAAGTACCCATTGACCTAAGCTATAGAAAAAGCAGCAACTGCAAAAAGTAATATAGAAATCTATTTCTTGCCCTTGTTAGGTTAAATCATGACAAGGAAAGTCATTTTTTTGTTGCAAGTTGTTATACTGACAGGTTGGTTGCTTTTTATACATCTTTATTTATTATGATTTTACCATCTTCTTTGTAGATAAGATAAACTGGTGGATATTTAGCCCATAAAGAAATGCCTGCTGGTTTCACCCTACATCCTACAGGGGTGATCTAGGCTGTTGTCCTTTGTTTGGGTCAGGCCAGTATGAAAATACCATTTTGTTCAAAACAGTTTGTGCAGAGGTCATGTTTTTTTCCCAGTGACTGGAACTTTTGATCCTTTCCTTGCTTTGCTTCTCCTTGGGATCATGAGCACCAGTCCAGTGGTGGGTCTTCTTCAGGCTTGTGGTGGGTTGACCCTGGCTGGACACCAGGTGCCCACCAAAGCTGCTCTGTCACTGCCCTCCTCAGCGGGACAGGGCCAAGGCCAAGGCAGAGAAAAGACAATGAAAGGCTCACGGGTCAAGATAAGGACAGGGAGAGATCTCTCACCAGTTACTGTCATGGGCAAAACAGACATGACTTGGGGAAATTAATTTAATTTATTACCAATCAAATCAGAGTAGGGTAATGAGAAAATAAAACCAAGTCTTAAAAAATACACCTTCCCCCTACCCCTCCCTCCTTCCCAGCTCAACTCCACTCCTGATTTTCTCCACCTCCCACCCCCTGCAGCGGCACAGGGGGACGTGGAATGGGGGTTGGGGTCAGTCCATCCCTCGTTGTCTCTGCCGCTCCTTCCTCCTCAGGGGCAGGACTCCTCACTCGTCCCCTGCACTGGCATGGGGTCCCTGCTGCAGGAGACAGTCCTCCACAAACCGCTCCAGCGTGGGTCCCTTCCCCGGGCTGCAGTCCTTCAGGCACAGCCTGCTCCAGCGTGGGTCCCCCGCGGGGTCACAACTCCTGCCAGAAAACCTGCTCCAGCCTGGGCTCCTCTCTCCCCGGGCTGCAGGTGGAGATCTGCTCCCCCGAGGACCTCCCTGGGCTGCAGGGGGACAGCCTGCCTCACCGTGGTCTTCATCCCCACGGGCTGCAGGGGAATCTCTGCTCCGGCGCCTGGAGCACCTCCTGCCCTCCTGCTGCACCGACCTGGGGGGCTGCAGGGCTGGGGCTCTCACAGCTTCTCACTCCTCTCTCCGGCTGCCGTTTCTGTCCCCCAGAAACTTTTTTTCCCTTCTTAACTCTGTTCTCCCAGAGGCACTACCGCCGTCAGTGATGGGCTCGGCCTTGGCCAGCGGCGGGTCTGTCCTGGAGCCGGCTGGCATTGGCTCTGTCGGACATGGGGGAAGAAGCTTCCAGCAGCTTCTCACAGGAGCCACCTCTGTAGCCCCCTGGTACTAAAACCTGGCCACGCAAACCCAATACAAGTCTTTAACCAGCATATTCTCTCTCTGGCTTTGCCTACTTTTTTCTTTTTTCCTTTTTTTTTCTCTTTTCTTCAGTTCTCTTCCTAAACTCCTACTCTAGCACTGCCCTACAAAGAAAAGCTGTTTATACTGCTTTTCCCATGGAAGTCAGCCTTTGCTTCTTCTCCGTTTCTTTATCAGGTTCCCATATTCTATTCCCATCACTTCTTAAGCTTTTACACCTAGTAGAGTTCAATTCTTAACATCACAGAGAGAGAGAACTTAGTGGCTGTACACAAGCTATTAGTAAAGAATAAATCAAAAATATTCTTAAGTTTAAGCTTAATTTAAAGAAATTCATAGTTTGTAGTACTGTGCAGTATTCCGAGAAAACAATAAAGTTAACAACCTGAACATAAACTATGAAAGCCAGCAGATATTACCTATGAAAGAGACATCTAAATGAGTGACAGGCTGAGAACATCAATTGTCTCATGGCTCATAAATAAATAACAGACACGGGCATAATACCAGCTATTATTAATGTAAGAATTACTTTTTCAGAGAAAGTTAATTCCCTATTGTCTACTCCAAATATTTATTAGAATAATGTAGGAAAATATGCAGCTACTTTCATGTTATTTATGATTAGTAGACCAAAACGTTTTCTAATTTGAGAAAATGAAGAAAGTATTTTCTGACCTCTGGTGTATCTTATCCTATCAACTTCTTGACAGTCCAGTTAAAACTTGTACATCCTCCTTTGAACTCTGAAGGCCTTTTAGGCATCACAACTCATCCTTGGTGGCACAGTCATTAGAGTCCACTATACAACTGGACCACCAGTATCCCATCTAGAAGATAATTTCTTCAACTAATTTAGAGACAATTTTAATGCACTAAATGAAGTTTTACTTTCATCAAAATAACCCAGAAAAAAACATTCAAACTCTATAAGGGCAATCTAAGTTTGATGAAGGATTGCTAACAGTCAACCAGTCCTTGAATTCTACACCTACAGATATAGAGGACTTCCATATTGTCACTGCACGTGTGTCAAGAGATCAGAGCTGGGATCTGATGGTTTCATTGGTGAAGCTTCATAAAAGTTGTTAGAGAGAATTCAAAAGCTATCTCATTTATCTATGTTATACTGATGCTGACACTATACAAGAACCATTTGCAACTCACTCCTTAATAATACATTTTATTAATATAGCACCAAACAACAGACTGCAATTTTTGACAGTGTACGTCGTAGATTCATTCTGCATCATCTGTATTGCACATAATCCATGAAACCTCCCTGGACTGCAAATCTCAGACACTGAGCTAGTTTAAAATCTAGGTCAAATATTTGTGTAATAAACTGACTAGATTTTACCAAAATTATTTAATGTGAACTCATTAAAAAATCTGTGTGCTTGCCCCATATTGCCCCTCAAACTTCTTTTTCTTGCTCCTTTCCCATGACATCAAGTAATCAAAGGACCTCAGAACTGGCAATTACAAAGTTGAGTGGAAAATGGCAATGTTTCAAACCTTATTCTTATACATACCTACACTAAATACCGTTCTATCTGTTACAGGTAAATATTTCAAGGTGCAGGTTTTCCTACACCTTGGAGGTAGAATTTAACATCATAAATAAACAAGAGGTAATGAAAGAACAACTTCATAACCCTCCATATGGGCTCCATAAAATCATATATGAGGTACTTGGGAAAGACGTCCTTTCTTAACCTGTGATATTATCCACTTGTAAAAGGAACTGATGCATATAATGCTTAGGATGATATCTGCCATATACATTTTGATGCTTTCTAATTACTTTTTTTTTTTTTCGGAAGAGGCTTTCATTTGAAAAAGAACCTCAGTTACCTAAGCAATTTTAAAAACAAAAATCAAATAGTATATTGATTTTCTTACACTGAAACAATGGACATTATATTGCTATCAGTAAAAGTATCCGGGCAGAGATACAAGACACTGTATCTAAATTATGTCAGTTCCATGGGACTGATGATGTATTCAGAGCATTGACAGATCTGCACGTCTCTTTGGAAGGCAACAGAGTTAATATTTTTCCTTGCAAGGGAAAGCTTGGAACTATATTAAAAAAAAATCTTACACAAAAAGAGCACCATTCCCAACAGACCTTTTATGAATTTGTGCAAGCATGAGAGAATTCATGGATCTCTTTCAGAGATTGTAAGAATTTATGTGTTCTCTATCCCCTCCTAAAAGTGCAACAACTGATATCAATTAATGCTGTTGTCAGCTGTTCTAGCAAAAAGAGGTGAAATTGATTCTAGCAAGCTCCTGCCATGCAAAGACCATCTGTTCCATCTTGCCGTGCATGCAGACTGTTAGGCAGGAATTTGGAGGCAATCTCTGCAGCATGAATTCATCCTGTTGAATCCAAAAAGTTACGGCTGGACAAGTAATGCCAAAGGGAATCTGGATATTCAGAGAATGGCTGGATCATCAGCATCCGAAGCTATCCACAACTTACAAATACAATTTAATTCTTTCCTGCCAAATTAGTGAATGCACATGCATTAGAAAGCCACTTAGGTGCATAGGCATGTACAAGCTGCAAACCTATATCAATTACTGAAGGCTGAATGGATTAAAAAATTACCCCAATGAAAATTTGGAGAAAAAAAAATGCTAATACTCTTATATAGAGGTCTATATACTATATAATCATATATAACATTAGAAAACTGCATATAATATTAATATGCATTCTTTTATATAAGATATTACAGTATAAATTATAAGATAGGTATTCACCTACTTTATTTTATATATTTGTGGTGTAAATGGCACTCCTAAGGTGTAATTCTTCTGACCTAAAATAGATTTCTGACCTATCCATCTTAGGATCTCTGAAGTGCTTGCTCCTCTCCATTGATTAGGAAGTACAAACACTGTACATATTTGAAGTTAAATGAGATGAACCCCACCCCTGTTCTTTTACAAATGCCATATACTATAGCTAGTATTCTTTCTGCAAGGATAAATACTTGGGCTTTTTAATAATTTATACAAATAGAATTTTAATCTCTTACCCGTATCAGGGCTGCATGCATCCCAGCTTGGATCACTCTCCTACATAAGTAAGACAAAGTCCTCACTAGGTTTTTCCTTTTTTTCAATTCAAATGCTGGTGGTGCTTTCCTTTACCCTTAATGCAGACAAGTCGACCCTTTCGAACCCTGTCAATCTGAACCTATTTCACTTATCCCTGCCCATGGCAGGGGGGGTTGGACTAGATGACCTTTAAAGGCCCCTTCCAACCCAAACCATCCTGTGATTCTGTGACTTTATGATCTGGCAGATGTGGGTATTGTCTGCTTAGTCTTTGCCACATGAACTACAACATTTATGCCCAGCGGTCCAGGGAAGGGACTCTGAAGATCCTGTCCATGTATGTAAAGCTTCTCATTTTTTCACACTTATTTTTCTTCCAATCCATCAATGTTTTTTACGGAAGCGTTCTCATACAGGTGAATGTTTTTTGGCAGCGCCATACACTGTTTTGGGCCACTGAATTATGCCACCTCTGTTTTAACTGAGCTCCTGCCCCATCCACATTTTATGTGCCATAGCCTCACTGAAGACCCTTGGGGCTCCAGTGTGATCTCCATTACCATGTGGTATTCCAGAGAGCTTCTCTGCTTATTCATGGATGTTGGAAGAGACTTCTGTCCCTAGGACATCTGCACTGCTAACTGTCAACTGAACTTAAACATGCAGCTTAAAAAAATTCCTACCCAGGAACTCTTTTATAATATCCTGGAAAAACCCACTAAGAAACCGGATACTTTTTTTTTTTCAACTGAATGTAGTTTTTAAATTCTTTCATGCTAGCTCATTACTTTTAAACCACACTTAACTACAATCAAGTTGAGGTAGAAGTTAATCTGTTTATTTATCAAATCTTAAATAGTCAGCAGAGTTTGTAATTTTATTGACAGATACATATATATGAAAAGAAAGCTTTATTTAGGTAGTGTTAAGCTCACCTGTCAAGGTTCATTTCACCTGATATCATCCATCCAAAAATGGTGTTTATCAACATTCCTGGGCACTCACATGAGTCATATGCTTGAATTCCTGTTCACGGAAGGAAGTCTGATTTTGGATATGCTTTCTTTTATGAATAGTTCATATATATTTCAAATCTTTCATCTCTGCTAGACACTTGGTATTCATTTAAAAAAAAACAAGAATGTGCCTAGATCTTCTTTCAAACTATTTGCTACTGCATGCTTTGAAAATGTTAGACCTTCAGACCAATGTAAGTCTCACCCAAATGTTTTTACCTCTCCAGACAGAGTCGTTTAACTTCAGACATCTACACTGTGCAAATCTGCCTCTGATCAAACCACAGCTCCCTTTATATTCAGAAAAAAAGAAGCAGGGTCTAGTTTAAACATGTTGAGGATGAAATTAAGTTCATACCCAGTCATATGAATACTGTAAACTTATTACCAGCATTTGAGTAGCACTGAGTATCAAATTATACTGATAATGGTCTCATTGGGATAATGTCTGTGAGAGATACTGGGCCTGTGAAGAAAGCATGAGACTTATTTAAGTAAGTCTACCTGTTTAACATTCACCTTTGTGGGTTAAGGAAGCCACAACTCTTTCACACAGTAGTCTTTGCTGCCTCCTTTCATCTGTAAGGCTGCTTGCTTCAAAACAATTTAGACATCTTGTTGCTTTTGATCTGACTGCTTCCACTTTTGTCTTCGGTTCCACGTTATTTATCAACAAGTCATCTATCAACGAGGTAACTTTGCCTCATTCATCATGTGCAGTCTATCTCTAAACATGCCCTCCAGCTTGAGACAAATCCACTTCTTTTATTTGCTGGCTGCCATGGTACTTCAAAGGTGCAACCAGCTCTGCTATGCAGTCATTGTTACGACCTCTGAAATAATGAATGAACGTCTGCTCTGAGGGTGCAGCAGATGTCGATTTTCAGAGTACAGGTCACTGTTATGTTTGTCCTCTTCATTTCAGTGTGCTATTTTGGGAGGACTGAGATTTTACAGCTGCAGTCTCTCTGTTGAAGATGGGATCCTAGTGTCCATCTTCTTTGTTGTACCATTTCACACAAACATCTGCATATCACCGGCACTCTGTGAGTCCTCTTCTCTTTCAATTATGTGACTTCCTTTTAGGTGAAGATACAGCCTATGTCACACATTGTTGTCTTATTTAGAGCTTTCCTCGGTGTTTTAGAATTTTTTCTTTGTCAGATTTTTTTTGGCACTGTCACTTCCAAGAGTTTGGCTATTTCTGTTGTGCGTATGCTGTAGAATTTCCAGGGATGTTGAATACACAGTACTGGGTTCTTATCTAAACTTTGGCAACATTTGGGGCTGGTGATAGGTGTCTGCCAGCAGAGCAGTCTAGCAGCGTGTGCTTGAACCCTATACAGGTGCTTGGATTTTCTGAAAATCTGAATACTACATTTGGAAATTCTGTGAATCTTGTGGGGAAAGGTGTCCATTGGTCCCATATGTGGGAATGTAAATGTCACACCTCTGGAATAATTCTGTAATGTTGCCTGTGTAGTAAACCACATGTCATCAGCATCATATGAATAAGAACAAGTAGTAGCAGACATACAAGCAAAAGTGATATTGGATTGCTCAGGTTTTGTTACAGTGAGAGAAAACATGAAGCTTCTGCTCAACTAGACACATAAAGCACACTGACACAGTTTTTGCCACCTCAGATGATAGTGGTTACCCCCCGTTTCCTCATAACTATCTATGCATAACAGACTATGTGACAGCAAGTTCATTCTCTTAAAAACCCCCACCAAACCTCTAAGAAAATTATTGCAGAATTATGATTTACTGACAAAATCATAAGCTGCCTTACTTTTGTAGAAACTCGTTAGAATGATCTATGCTCACATTTTGATTGCGAACCTTCCTAGTATTTTGCTCTACAGCCCAGAGACTCATAACAGCCAATCCGTATAGTGTCAGCCACTCCACAACAAAATTATAACTATCCTTAACATCTTGTCGTGCAAGGTCCAGCTTCTGGCTCTGGTTGTTTTAGCAGAGAAAGTTGCTCTCTGGCTTCTATCTTTTGCAGAAAGTTTTCAGGGACCTTTTGAAGGTCTGACAAACCACAGAGCTTTCCACAGAAGAGCAGCAGCAGCAAAGCTAAAGGTGAAAGGGTTCTAAAGTTACCAGTGCCTCAGCAGATCAGGGTTTCCCATGCATCTTCAAAGCAATCCCTACACATGCCCGTCAGGGCAGTGTTACTAACCAGACTTGATTGCTGACATCAATAGCTTCCAAAGCTTCTGTTTTCTTTGAGGATAAACACAAGGAGAGCTCCATGCCAGAGATAAAAGGATTATCTAGAGTTGCTCTCTTTAGCAGACCTGGGGTGAAGGAAACTATGGATAATTTGAGAGCACTTTCAAAAGATGTTACCTTTGTTTCAGCCTACATCTCTCCTTCATCACAGCAATGGACTTTTATCTTGTTCTCCATCACCCCGAGCTAGGCAAAAACCTGCTACAACAAAACCAGCGTACTACAGGATATGAGTTGTTAGTTGGTCCTTGAGCAAAGAAAATCTGTTCCATATGACTTCTGCTCTTGCCTGGTTAATCTCTTTCCATCTTTGTTTGTGTAATGTTTTGTCAGTCTTCCTTTTCAGATGTATTTCTTCAGTAGCTATGTAAAGCCTCTTTGTTGCATGAACCTCCTTCTTTGCGTTTAGCCTCTAATTTTATGTATATGTCATCATCTTAAAGTCTAAAGCATTATTTTCATTAGTAAATGTGAGACTGGTACTGTAATATGGCTTCCCATAAATTTTTTGTGGAAGGTCATCTACTAATTTTACTCAGTTTTTCTGGAAAGAGGGTGTATATCTCTTCCAGGGTTGCAAAGATTCTAGCTTGACCATGCTTTCTGCTTACTGTCCAAAGAGTACCACCAGAAAAAGAGGCTTGTTTAGAAACAAGTGGATGTAGCACTTGTAGGGCTAGTGCTATAATGAGTTATAAAACATCTTAGGAAGAAAAGAAATTCTGTTTTACCAAATATGTTAAAGTCGCCTGCTGTCTGTTACTATCAATAGACATTAGTTTTTAAGTTTCAGATTTAAGTATCGTTTCCTTCTAATTAAGGCCCAAAGGGAGAACCCCTTGCTGTTATCAACTAACATTTTCATAATGGGATTAAAAGTTTAAATTCTTTTAAAAAATGTTCCTTTCCCTCTGTGACTTCTGCTCTCAATGAAATCATGCCTAGTCACATTTATGAAAAGCTACTAATTTACCTGATGTACTTGGAAGTATGTGATATATAAGTAATGTATATACCTAAACAATCTTAACTCTGTGTGAACAGGAGTACAGAATTTACTGATTTTAGAAGACTCATAGCATGTGCAATAATGTTGGAAAAGCCTCACGGTAACATAAGGAGGTGGAGAGGAGCAAAGGTTAAATTCTTAGTAAAGAGAAGAATGCACATAGTTACAATATTGAGCTCCATGGAGTCTCTATACTATTACAGAATTACACTTTATTCTGTATCCTGAGTAGGCATATCACTCATGCTGGGGCGACCAGGAGGACTGAAGGAGAAAATAAAAGAAACATAAGTCTAAACTCAGATCCTTGTTGTCCCTGTTCTGACAAACTTGGGCTGGAACCCAGCATTCAGAATAACACAGCAGTCTACTGTACTCAAAAAAAGCAGATTCTGAAACCACAAAAGCTAATTGTTTGTAAGGTAAAGCACATAGTGATATTTCATACACTTACAGCAGCAGAGAATGTAGCCCAGTTAATCAAAAGAAGTGGTGAAGCTGGAAGTGACAACCAAAAAAGCAAAGGCAAAGTACAATTTTTCATAACTCTATGACCATCTATAACATGGTGAGTATATAGGTGAGAGACATTTAATGATCAATTAACATCCAGAGAAGATATTGTCATAGTTTACCATGATACATTTAAAGGAATTGGAGAATCTGAGCATATTTACATAGAAATAAATGTTGTATTAGATATACGTGGTTGAAGTAAGACAATTTCGGCTACACTTGGAATACCTAAAATCCAGTTGTTAAGCTGCATGAGTAGTTTCACTATAATCAACAATAAAGTTAGGGCAACCAGTTATGGAATAAAGTACGATTCAAGTGACTGAAAGTATCAAAATTTTGTCCTTAGCCAGTAAAGAACAGAGGAAGTTGATATCACAAGAGAATGCATCAGCACTTTGACTGGATCAGAAAAAAGCAAAGAACAAAAAAAGACAGTATGTTTAACACCAGAAGGTTAAATAGCACCATGCCTATTACCACTGCTCAGTACAGACATCAGAAGATTTACAACATCAATTAGCAATCGAGCAACTTGTTACAATTTCAGGTAAGAAAGATGAGGCCTGGCAGGTGAAATTAGATAGGTATGTCTCTTTTCAGGTACCTCTAACTCTCCAGGAGGACATTATCAGTTTTCTAGATTAACATTTGAGATTATATGTGTCAGTGAAATATTGTAGAAAGAGAGTTATGGGGCACTTGGTGATACTTCCAGGGAAGATATAATTGCTGATGATATGATTATTGCTTCAACTGATGAGGCTGAGCATGATAGTACCCTGAGAACAGTAATGCTGAAAGCAAGAGATGAAAATATTAAATATTACAAAGATATAGTAGAAAGAAATAGAGATAAAATACATGCCGGACCTTGTATGACTTCAAGTGACCAAAAAACCAAAAGCTATTGTGCTATGCTGATGAATCCTAATAAGGCAAATGAGAGGTCTTTACAGAGAAATTACATGTGAAACATATGCATCTTAATAATTTAGGAAATACTGAGCTATATTTTTCAGTCATATGGAATTCAGTTTTTGCCACATTGAGGTCTTTTCCATAAGTCTTTGTAACAGAAAATGCAATGGTCTTCTATAGTGTTTATAGCATAGTTTATCTTCTGTGTCATTTACAACTTTGAAGGTATCTAGATCCAGACAAACACTAATTCTCTGTTCCCACAACTGGAAAAGACCGATTCCCTGTGGTTTGTTCTTGTACTCTACCACTGCCTTATTCAACACTTTCTAAAGATCTTGTATAAAAAATATATCTACAGAATAGATCACCACTCATCCCACAGGCCCACACAAAATGTGAGATTGGCCTTATTGGAGTAGATTTTTCCAGAAAAATCCCGAAGACACTTCATCTCATTTTAAAATTTGAGTCTGAGTCAGAAGAGATGAATCACCTTCAGGAAATGCCTATTTCTCTTTGCTAACTATACAAGGAACCTAGGATGATCAGCTTAGATTTCAAACCTTTAGGTATTTAGGGGAGATAAATCACACAGAAAGCATGTGACCATTTAATGCCCTTTGTTTTCAGTATACATGTACAACAGGAACAAACTCGGTATAATGCAAGTTTCTCTTTTACCATAGAGAAGTTCCAAGATGTCTCAACATTGTATTGCCATTCTTTTCCTATGTAAATTCTTTATTCTGTTTTTCTTCTAAGCATGCCTCTGAAATTCAGTTTAAATTATATAAATTGTCTGCATAGCATTAATAGGGTTTTCCTATTACTTTGTGACAAGGCATGAAATTTAATATTTTTCCCCATGACAAACCCATGAAATTTATCAGCCTAGCCTATGCTCTGTACAGTGAACTATTTATATTCTATGGTTGTTAAAAGCAAAGGAAGCTAAAATAAATGAATAAACATGCAGAACTTTTCTCCCTATGGTAGTTTTATTAATTACTTTTGTGAAATATAAGTTTTACATTATTCACAAAGCCTTCTCAAGCTGCAACCACAGCTTTTGTCATGGTACTGTATGTTATTAGTATTCAACTTAATATTAAGCTAGCAACTTATTCTGAATGAAAATTCAAAAATAAAAGGAAAATATCCTCTTTGATCATTTTAAGTAGCACATATTTAGGGTGGGATTCTTCTGCAGCCTCCAGACTGTCCTCAGCTGTCATAGGAACTCAAGGCATTCCCTGTGACTACCAGTTCTTGCTGCCTTTTTTCTTTTCATACTGTTAGCTATCATCTGTTGCACAGTCAACTTCAAGTACTGAAAAAGACAAAATCTCCCAAATTGCATGATTGGCTGAAAGGACTGAAGAATGGACAGCAATCATTCTCTTTATTTGCACTTTTTGCACTGAATGGGGCTTGCATCAGTTTCCACTCAAATTGCATCAGTTTTCTCTCAAATCACAGTCTATATGGTCAAGTAAATACTTGAAGGTCTGGGCTTTTTGAACAAGGACAACTCTTATGAGGCTTATTGAAAAGCTGGCAACACGTTTCAGTCTCTGATGCTTTACCTGGTTTTTTTTGTTTGTTTTGTTGGGGGTTTTGTTTTTGTTTTGTTTTGGTTTTTTTAAATTTTTTTTTGGTATAGTCACCATCCACATGCTGACCAGCTTAGACCTGTTTTTCTAACGCTTTCATCTGCCTTTCTCTTTCACAGTTCTGTTAGCAGTTTCCATCAGCCTTGTATTTATAAATTATGTTCTCAACTGATGAAAAGGGGGGACTGTAAAAAACATTATTTGGAAATTTGAGGGATGCAGGAAAATTAAGTGCCCATTCTTAAAGTCATACCTAGGATGTGGCCGTATTAAGCTCTCTGGGGGCTCCCTTTCCTTGTCATGACCATAAAAACCACTGAGAGTGATTAATCTGGACTTGAACAGCTAACTTTGAGACATATCACTCGCAATTATAACTTTCACCTTTGTTGCCTATGTCACATTTTGCATCTGTCCCTAAGGCTTTGCAGAAGTGAGCACCAAGGTGCCCAAGTATCTTTCAAAACCCCAGCCTTTGTCTATGTTCTGTCATCGTACACAAAAGTTTCCAAGATCACAACATTGTGCATATATGCGTAGTTTGCATATGTAATACTCACTTCAGCTGAGGCATCTGATTATCCTAAAGTTCTGCTCTAATCTAATTTTCCAGCTGGGCTGAGGTAAGTTTCTTATCCAAGGCCCAAGGTTGTACTAGCAGCTTAGGCAGTGACTGGAAAAGAAACTTCACTGCATTTCTCAGATCTTCACAGACTGCAGAATTTGGTATGCAATAAAGTCAGAATAGGAAACGTTGATTTCGAAGGAAAAAAGTCTGGAATTTTAAACAGCTTTTAAACATTTCTACACTTCTTTATTTTTTCTTTTTAGAAATAGGATATAAAAAATTCCTTATGGCATGTAATAAAACACTCTTCATTCATCTTGAGTAATGAATATACACATGCATAAATTGAATATAAAATATTTTGATAAAGTGCCTGAAATTTTTTACAAATGAAAAACTTATATATATATATATATAGGATCCTATATATATATATATATATATATAGGATGAGTGTTGTCTTTCAGGTAAAAACCAGCAAAACTATACAATATGTTCATCCAAGATTAACAAATTACTGTGATTATTATTCGTTGGGCATTCTCATGATGACCTACACCAAGCAAAATGTTTAAAGTTATACAGAGCCATATCATCAGCTAATATAAAACCCAGCACTGCTGCATATTTCAGAGCAGATATTCTGATTTTCTCCCAGCAGACGATTCCTCATTAAGAGGGCTTGTTTGATTGCAGTGCTGAACACTCTTCACTCCCCGAATCACCCACTTTTTGAGACACTTTGCCCTTAACCATCTTCATACTTGATGTATTACTGTACTTTGTGAATTTTAAGCAAAAAAATCTGGGTTCCAAGTTTTTAAATCCAAGTCTTCAAGAGTAAGTCCTGTTGCAAAGGGACCATAGTTAGGCAGTATCAGGCGTTATTTTTTTTCCTAGGCATAAACTTGCTGAAAAAAAGGGAGGAGGAAAAGTGACAGCAGCTTAGCTCCCCATCGAGTTCTTATTCTGGCGCCTCTTCCATACACACACACACGCACACACACACACACAGAGCTGCTGCTCAGTGCTACCGCTTCTCTCTACCTGATAGAAACTGTAAAATTGCTCAGCAGCCAGGATGATTTCGTAGTGCTTATTCCCTTCCCTAGCAACCCTGCACAGCAAGACTGTACTCCAATTATGTGACGCGTACTGGGAACACATCCCTGGCTAAGGGGAAAACCTGACACAGGAAGAAAGCTTAGTCTCTCCTCAATGACTATGAGATTGCATTCAACCGTAGGTTTTATTTTAAGCGAGCAATCTTTATGAATTAAGGTAGTTCTGAGTAGTGTCTTATAATTAATTTCTTCCACTGAAAATCAATGTCTAGGGTAAATGTTATATTGGTACGCAGTGTTGTTAACAATATATACAAACACTGAATCACATCAAATAACCAAATTGTTTCACACAAATTCAAGCTCCCCACAGCTTGCCAAAGGCCTGTTTGCAGATGCTCAGACTCACAGACCAGAAGTTAACACAT